>NC_064643.1:742405671-742761921 GCF_023864345.2 Schistocerca serialis cubense
GGATAGGCAGATGATGAGCAGCATCACAGATGTTAAGGTCATTCCATCTGAGGCCTTCGACAGTTACCATCGGCTGTTGGTAGCCACCCTGAGAGAGGAAATAGATAGGAGGGCAACAGATATACAGGAGAAAAGGTTGAAGACATGGATGCTGAAAGAGGATGAACGGAGGACCCAGTACCAGACACTGATCAGGAAGAAGCTGCCAAAGGAAGATCAGAGAACAGTGGAAGAATAATGGGGAGATTTTAAGAGGGCTCTAGTTGAGGCAGCTAAGACTGCGTGCGGAAGAACTAGTACAAAGAGGAGAAGTAAGGAAACCCCATGGTGGAACAACATATGTAAAGAGGCAGTACTTCGAAAGAACAAAGCCTTCAGAGAATGGTTCCAGACTCGAACAGAGGAAGCTAGGGTAAAATATAAGGAAAGCAAGAAAGCGGCACAGACCATAGTAAGGGCGGAGAAGAAGAAGTGGATGGAAAAATGGACAAGAATGTTAGAAGAGGACAGTGAAGGGAACAAAAAAGTACTTTACACCATGGTAAGAAATAAGAGGAACGACAGAAGCGAGTGCCTGAGGATCATGGATAATAATGGAAGAGTTGTGGAGGAAATGCATGAGCTCAAAAAGATTTGGAAGGAGTACTTTGAAGATCTGTTGAATGCCGCCAAGCGGGTAACTAACAGCGATGGAGAGCCTAAGGCAGCAGACGATTATAATAGTGGGGAAATTGATGATCTAACTTGGAATGACGTGGAAGAAGCCATAAAGAGGATGAAAGGGGGCAAGGCACCAGGTTGGGACGAAGTAACAGTGGATATGATACGAGCAGCAGGAGAAGTAGGAATCCAGTGGCTATACAGAGTGCTGAGGGTGGTGTGGAAGGAGGACAGAATTCCTGAGGATTGGAAGAAAGGAATTATAGTCCCGATCTTCAAGAAAGGGGATAAAAGGAGATGTGAGAACTACAGAGGAATCACCCTGCTATGCCACTGTGGAAAAATCTATGAAAAGATCCTGGAGAAGAGAATAAGAAGCAGTATTGAAAGTAGACTGCAAGAGGAGCAGTACGGTTTCAGATCGGGAAGATCAACAACGGACCTCATATTTGCGGTAAGGCAACTGCAGGAAAGGCACTATGAGTACGGGAAGGACTTAATCATGGCCTTTTTAGATATTGAGAAGGCGTATGACAGTATCTGTAGGGACAAGCTCTGGGATGTGCTGAACGCAAAAGGGATAGATGAAGAGATAACACGAAAAGTCAGAAAAATGTATGAGGGAAGTGAGAGTTGTGTGAAAGTGGGGAGGGAACGTACTGCATGGTTCAAGCTGGAAAATGGGCTGCGACAGGGAAGTGCACTTTCGCCTTTATTGTTTATTATTGTTATGGATGAAATCCTACAGCAAGTATCAGATGCAATTGGAGATCATAAAATGAAAGCAGTGCATTTTGCCGATGACCTGACGTTATGGGGAAATTGCGAGAAGGAGGTGCAAGAGCAGTTAGATGTATGGGAGGCAACGGCAGCACAATATGGAATGCATTTCTCTGCAAAGAAAAGTGAAATAATTGTCGCAACAAGGAAGAAGAATAGGCCAAATGTGGATATAACTTGTGGAGGGGAAAAACTACACGTGGTAGAGTACTTCAAGTACCTGGGAAGCATGATTGAAAGTAAGGGGGGAAACGCAATGGAAATAAATGAAAGGTGCAGAAAAGCAGGGCAGTTCCACAAATGCATTAGGGGCTTATTTGGAGCAAGGAGGTGCCACAGAAATCCATGGGTATTATGTACCGAACTTACTTTGTCCCCATATTGACATACGGAAGTGAGACATGGGTAATGCACAAAAGCGACAAAAGTAGAATACAGGCTAGTGAAATGAAGTTCCAGAGGAGCAGGTTGAGTGTAACAAGACGAGACAGATTGCGAAATGTGTATGTGAGGGAAAGACTAAAGGAGGAACCAGTACAGGACAGGATAGAAAAATCAAGACTGCAGTGGTATGGACACATGAAGAGAATGGATGGGGGAAGAATTGCAAAGAGGATGTTTGATCTGCAACTGGAGGGGAAGAGGCCCAGAGGAAGACCAAGAGATAGATGGGTGAAGGGAGTGAAGGAATGTGTGACGAGAAGAGGAGAGAACTGGACGAAGGTGGAAGAGGGGGAATGGAGGAAAGACAGAACACGATGGAGAGGCTTGTGTTCCCAACAGACCCAGCCAGTGGCTGGAAACTGTCCAAGATGATGTAACTGAAATTCAGATATAAATTACCTTATATTTGAGCACACTAACACGTCCATTAAGCTGATCCTTCACTGTACATCATTGTAGCTTTCCGATGCAATGATTGCGCAATGCGGTGGCAACTGCATGTTGGTAGGTGGAATTGCAGGTAGAATTGCTGGACTCTGTTAGTTCTTGGTGGCGATGATAGATACAAATTCCAGAATAGTTCCGGCTATTTATCCATTCATCTGAGGCATTGGAAAGTAGCAGAAAAAGCCTCTCTCGGAACCAGCACAATATGCATCTTTCACATGACAGTGCATAGTTTGGTACCTTGTCTCCGACTCGTAGCTCGTCCCCGACTGACTATCAGTTCCACCTTTTCTACATAGGCCAACCACAATTTGCACGCGCTACACAGTTTCGTTCCTGAGGGGAACCACTACACCTTTTATATACAAACTAACTAAGAACCCTAAGTGAGGATCAACAGTTTACATAACAGTAACCAAATACATTAAATAAAAGAGAACATTTTCACATATTGACATTTCCACCAAAAATTATTCACACAAAATTACAATCATATACAGTAAGTTTTGTTCCCTCCAAATGGGACAAAGCATTTAAATGACAGATACACTACTTTGCATTGAACCAAACCATGACATCAGAGTTTGTACAAAGAAAGGAGTATACAATTTAATGTTATCGATTCAAACAAACACATTTACAGAAGCTCAATGTTGTAACATTAAATGAAACAAAAGCAAAATAAATCCGTACAGCATTAGAGCTATGGTGTTACACATGCCCCATGTTTCGTTGAAGTTTCCTGTAAAGGATACTTCAAGGAAGCACCTATAACACCTAAGTGGGGTTGGCTACACAAAAAAATTATACCATCCAACTTCAGTTGGGAAAAAAAGCCACATATTACAGACATACAGTATAT
This sequence comes from Schistocerca serialis cubense, assembly GCF_023864345.2. Lineage (NCBI taxonomy): Eukaryota > Metazoa > Arthropoda > Insecta > Orthoptera > Acrididae > Schistocerca > Schistocerca serialis. Next base: position 742,408,865 of record NC_064643.1, read on the forward strand.
ACATTAAGAAATTTCATACATTCTTCAAAAACATTTTCAAAAATAAGACATTTACAGTAATTTTCATTTTCACACTAGTTTATGGAAACTGATTTTCATCGTTACACAAGATATCTTTAAGCATGTTCATTCACATACAGTTCAAATAACAGACAAATAATACACAAAATTAGCTGCATATTAGTAGAATAGGTATAGCCTTAAAAAATGTAATAAAAAAGTAAACACATATACAATAGCACAGAACATTTTAACCTAGCAAAACAGAAGTTTGTCTCTCAATAATTTTAAAGGAATGTAAATTTTCACAGACACACAAGCATACTCATGATCACAGTACATTTTACCAGAGTCAGCACTTAATGGATTATTGAAAATTTCAGTTTGCATCCACATACGTACAAAAATTTACAAAAAACAGCTATGAGAACCTTTTCCAAATGACTCTTTAAATACCACAGTAACTTTTCAAGGTTTTTTCAAAATAATTAATTTTAAAGCTGCTCTTCATTAATAGCAGTCCAAAATGTTTGTTACACATAAACACACTAACCTATTCATAATCTATCTTTAATCATCACTGCTGTGTTTTAAAACAAGGCAGTCCAAAACTTTAAGTTATTCCAAAAAAAAAAACCTAGTATCAAAAACATATACATCCATTTGAATAAGAATGCATATATATTTTATAGTAACTTTTCACTGACTTCAAAAAGATTAGTGAGTCTATAACATATTGCTCAAAAAACCTATCTTACTTTACTGCTTGCCTCAGCATAAGCAGTCCATGTTACACATTCTGCCCATTATTGGTTTGGCAGTCTTTGTATGTAAACATTTAGACACAAAAACACAATTTAGATTAAGAACACTAAAATACACATTTCTAAATTGACACACTGCCCCATCCTCTAGGTCAGGCAGTTCATGATCACTCATCAACTCCTTGCCCCCACAATGGCAAGTCCTTCGGCTACCGCTCACACAGCATTTTTGGTAGCCCTCAACTTCAGAACCACAGCATTTTTATTCTTTTGTCTTGGTTTGCTGCCCAACAACATATTTTTGAGCAGTTCATTATCATCATCTTTAAGTTTTTCATCATTAATGTGGTGTCACCGCCAGACACCACACTTGCTAGGTGGTAGTTTTAAATCGGCCGCGGTCCATTAGTACATGTCGGACCCTCGTGTCGCCACTGTGTGATCACAGACCGAGCGCCACCACAAGGCAGGTCTCGAGATACGGAATAGCACTCGCCCCAGTTGTACGGACGACGTAGCTAGCGATGCCCACTGACGAAGCCTCGCTCATTTGCCGAGCAGATAGTTAGAATAGCCTTCAGCTAAGTCAATGGCTACGACCTAGCAAGGCGCCATTAGTAACATTGCATGTATCTAAAGAGTCTCACTTGTATCGCCACAACCTCCAGATGTACCAAAAGGATGGATTAAAGTTAAGTATTCCAGAAGCTACGTACTTTTCTTTATAGCATTCATTACGTATCCTGTTTCAGACCTCACGCCATCCTCCTTTAACTTAGCGCGTGCCTTTCAGCTTCCTCTCATTGTGTCTAGGCTGTCTTGTCTAGACACAACAATTATGTCATACCTTTGTTACCAATTGCATTAATGGTATAAAACATGAAACCTGTAACTTTGAAACAGCGATTAGACACTGGTAACAAAACCATTTCTTTTCAAATGACAACATCAGGTAACATATACATTAATCAAGTAAATTTTAAATGACATTTTTGGGATCAAGTCAGGATTAAGAATTTCTTACTACTCCTTTACCATTGCTTTTTCACACACAGTTAGGTCATTACGCACATCAAGACCAGGACAATAATTTCATATCCTACTGCAAGTGATTTCTGCCAACCCTTTTGGTTGCACTAGACACATACCTCTCACATTTATTTCACATACATTAGTCAGGTTTATCTCCTCAGTTTTAAACACACATACAATTTTTCAGCACCATATTTATCCCTATTTTCAGAAACATTTACATTTAGTCATATTATAGTATTCATTACCTTGTTTTCAGTGTTCTTACCTTTTATCATCCATATTTCTCTTTCCAATTACTTTTCCATTACATTTTTCCTTTACAACACCCACTATCCTTCCATTTTTCTTGGTCATTTTCTAGTGTACCCATTTTAAATATTCATTTACTTGTCCACAAACAATACACAGTTTCTTACATTATTTCTACACTATTCAGTTTACTTTGATAGGGAAGAAGATAGTAGAAGTTCTGAATGATGAAGAGGAAGGTTGGCAGCACGAAAAGAAACGGAAGTAGTGCTGGCAACGACTCGGGTCCCTGGTGCTCGTCAAGCACCTGACAATGCAAAGAGTGCATGTCGCCTGAGGGTTAACAACCCTCATCTGAGGACATGTACTTTTAAATACACAACATAGTTCAGACATAAGTCCTTTCTGATCTTCAAGTACATTAGAAATTAATTATTATTTTGTGGACTTCTTTGCACTTGCATAAAGTTACCATAAGCATCATAATTTATAAAGTTTTCAGGTTTCTCACATTACATGGCCCTATCTTCATAATTAGACTGGCAACAATAAGTATTCAATTGAAATAAACAATTACTACCAAAAGTCAAACAGTACAATACAGTAAATAAGCAACAACCTGCCATAGGCCTCAAGATCAACAAAACAATAACTCACTTTTAGGGAACACTCAGATACAATAATAATAAAGACATGCATTATTTTAACAATATATATACATACATCCTGCCCCCAGTCGCTTTATTAACATGGCAGTCTTTTATGGTTCATAAAACAGTCACTTAAGTCTGGTGGTTTTTTAGGCATCCTATTTTCTACATCTTTCACTAACCTATCCAGATCTCGCCAACGTTTTGTTTCATCAGGTGGCTTTTTAGGTTTTGGAATTTTAAAGTCTTTAGCAAGATACAACATCTCCTGTCCTGCTATTATTTTATCAGGTGGTTCTTTTTGTTCCTGTAATTCACACTCAGTTAAAACATTTATTAAGGCTTGCCCCAGTATAGTATCATCTGGAGGTTCCTGCAAATTATGCCCCTGTGTTATATTACTGAATAATTCCTTCGGTTTTGGCCCATTTTCACTTTCTTTATCTTGCTTTGGAAAAATGTCACTAATTTTCTCATACCCTCTTTCAGTAAAAGTATATCACTTTCGTTTACACCTGAGAATTCATCTTCACTGTAGTCATCACTACTCCCTTTCTCACCATCAGATTCATCTAAGTACTCTACTTTTGAACAATAGGGGAAGTTAGTACATTCATTCTTATCTGTATTCATATACCTTTCATCATCTGCACTATCACTAATTTCATTTTCGTCATCAGATTCGATCAGGAAAGCAACTTTTAGACAGTGGAGCAGATTATCACTAGATGTTTCAGCCACTTCGTTTTTCGACTCATTTTCTACACAATGCATATCATTTGGACACTCAGGCAATTCAGCTGTATCACTTTGAACGATTTCAGCCTTAACTTCATACTTAGTATAATCGTCATATACTTCGAAACCTTCATTTCCTTTTCTTCCTTACTATCAGTTTCAGACAATCGTGCGAAATTCCTACTAGACCCTTCTGCATTAGAATCACAGAACACCTTTCCATCAACAACAACTTCAACTGCACTGCTTATAATGTCATGTTCACTAAAGTCCTCCTTTACATCACCTTCACCTATTATTAATTGTGCACACGTCTTTTGCGTGGCATATTCTACCTTCCTTTCCTCTTTATTCATCATAACCTCCCCCATATCTACGTCTTATACCTCATATACATCATTAACAGTACCAATATTCCCCTTTTCAATCGCCTTTTCTGTCTCCCTTTCATTCTTTAATAAAGTCTTTTCGCACGAACCCGATACTAAGTTATCCTTATCACATGACATGTTAACTTTATTTCCATTTTTACATTCATCTACTACTGAAACCGGCCAATGGAAGTGTCTGATCCCGCCTCTTCTGTTTCTCTCTATGCCAGCCATCTTGTTCTGACGTCTGCCATTTGTGTGTGCTGCCAAGTGCAATGTACGGTGCTCCAGCAAGCGCTGCCCCAAGCACAAACGGTCACGTGACTTCGCACTGGGAACGCCACTATGTATCATTCCGCGCCCGTCTTCCATAGGCGCGTCCTTAACATTCCTGCCCCGTATTTTACATCTTTCCTTCTCGGATTTATGATTTGACATCTTTTCTTTGGGCCCAAAACCGGTTTCCGCGTGAATCTGGCCCGTAACACACACGGTTTTCAGCTTTCCATTTCGTCTCTAGTTTGGAAAATCCGCGCCATGTATCCTCTGCCGCGCGTCGTATAATTTCCCCTACCTCTCGTACGACCTCTTTGAATCGTGTTTACACGATATCTATCGTTTTCAGGTCGTTCGTTTTGGTCACTACTTTCGCGCGAATAATTGTTATTATTATGGGGACGGGACTCGCGATTTCTTCGCCAGTGATCTTCATCCTCTACCCTTTCCAAGAACGCAGAAAAACTCCTGTGGGTACTCCCAACATACCGTTTAGAATCCTCAGGCAGTTTCTGCCAAAGAACCCAAACGATCTCGGCTTCAGTCCTTCTTGCTTTTAAGTGTATCAGTTTTCTATACAACGATTCGCAAAACTCTTTCATGGTTTGTCTACCCCTGATGTCATACAACCTGGCCATTAGTAACTCACGCCACAACTGGTCTTGTTTCTGTTCTGACCAGTATTCGTCAATAAATTTTTGTTTAAAGCTTTCAAAAGACATATGGTTTGTATCTAGATTCAACCCCCACCTTTTTGCTTCTCACATTAATGCACTGATCACAACATTAATTTTTTCCTTGTCAGACAAATATTCAGGAAAATTCCTTTCGCAGTTCTTTACAAAATCAAGGGGGTGCCATCCGTTACGTCTCTTTGCTGGGTCGAATTTCTCTTCGCCCTCTAATATTTTATTGAGAGGCATTCTTTCAGTAAAATGTGTAGGTCCGGTTTGTATTTTTCTTTCTTTCCAAATCATACATTTTGCCTTGGATTTGTGAAGTGTTATATTCACACTTCCTTTCGCAAGTAACAATTTGTTTGGTGAGTTCTCCACTTGTTTCTGTTACAGACTGTTTAATCTGTGCAAATTCCACGTTGCATTCGGTTTGTATTTCGGATTTAATACCGAATACCTTTTCGTTCACCTTAGTACTGACTAAGGCTATTTGATCTTGAATTTTAATTACTTCAGTGTCCAATCTCTCGTTAATATCATCAATTTGTCCTTGTATGTTGGAAATATTGCCATTGATGACAATTATTTCGCTTTTAAGGTTTTTAATTTCATTACTCACAATGTCTACTTTTACATCAACCTTCTCAATCTGTTTACTAAGATTCTTGCCTTGCTCTTGCATTTGTTTGCTAATATCACTACCTAGTACTGCATTTTGCGCTGCAATTTGGGACTTAATATTGTCATTTTGCGCTGCAATTTGGGCCTTAATGTTGTCATTTTGCGCTGCAAATTGCGCAGACAGTATTCTAAGTAAATCAGTCAACTCTGGTGTCTTTTCACTTTTGGTTCCTACCGCATTTTCGTGTTCGAGTCCTACTTCCCTCTCAGTTTCTGGTGATTCGAACATATCCCGCGATTCATTAACATAGCCACTGTCTTCCACAACATCGCTCATATTGTCTTGCTTAGTACGAGCGACATTCAAAGCTTCTATCTGTTTATTGACATCGGCGTGGTACCGTACGTAATTTAACTCGCGCGTAATGCCATCTGTTGGTGTGCTGCCTGAACTGCTCTCGATTGCATTCTGTTCTCGCGTGTCTAGTTTTATTTCTAATTTCCTGTACATTTTAGTTGCTATTAAGTATTGATATCTATAATTTTCAGTTTAAGTTGAACTTTCGCTATCCGTTCTGTCAAATAATGTACAGGTTCGTGCCACTGGACCGTTTATGTTCACTCTATGTTTGTAAAATGCTAACTACTTATAATTTTTTCCGTCTGTAGGTGCAAACTGAACAATGTCCTGTCACGCGGCGCCACGTATAACACTACATCAGCGTATTTACGTAGCTTATTCAATCAAATACCAAGTTTGGCTTAGTACGTACGATGCCTCAACAGAACAATTAGTCCTGTCACGGAAAAGCCACGTATAACACTCCTGTCTGCTACTGCTATTCCATAACCTTAAAGTTGGAAGCAGGTCGTGAAATAAAACTATCTTGTTAAAGCAACTATGGTATAAAGCAACAGAGCAGTGTTACCCTCTGAGAGGAATTTTGTTATGTTGACCGTGTTGTACCTAACGGAGGTGGCTTATCGGAAATGAAAGTCAGAATTACGTAAATATTTGAACAGTAACAAACAAAATTTTGCCTATCTGGACTGTTTAACTGATAAAGAAAACGGTCGCCAGCCTAACTAGGCAAGAGAATGATTAACATTCTCACTAAAGAAAATAGTTATTAGTAACTTTAATGGATAAACACAACCTATACTTTGTCCCACGCGAGTGCAGTGAACTCTGACACATACATATGTTTACGGTAAGATTGAAACTAACAGTTAGAGCAGCACAAACTATTTGCAAAATTATAACATTATACCGAAACACACTATTACTTTCAGGGCTTACACAAAGTAAATGGTCTTTATAACATTACTATTAATATGCACTTTTAATACACAAGAGAAACAAACACTTAGCAAACATGAGTATATAACGTTTCACAACTGCAGCTTTCTACTTTTACTACAGTGAGACACAAAATTAACATATGTGTAAGATACTGACTCACCTTCTGCGATTTACAACAGGCAATAATGTCATCATATACTAAGCAAAACATTGTAAGCCTCAGTCTTAAGAACTTTTAATTTGAAGTTGGCAACAACACATTAATAAGCAGTTTTACTAGGAAAATTATTTTCAGCAAGCATCATTGACTTTAACTCACTCTCTTGGCACATTAACTTTAACTTTCTCTTTACTATGTTCAAGAGGCATTAATTTTAAAAAAAAACTGGTTTTTAATGTTCTTTCTGTATGGACACTCGGTAATCACTTTAGTTCAAACGGAGAGGACCCTGAGAGGTGTTATGATAAGGGAAAAAATAAAGGTAGGTACTGAAATTCAGATATAAATTACCTTATATTTGAGCACACTAACACATCCATTAAGCTGATCCTTCACTGTACATCATTGTAGCTTTCCGATGCAATGATTGCGCAATGCGGTGGCAACTGCATGTTGGTAGGTGGAATTGCAGGTAGACTTGCTGGACTCTGTCAGTTCTTGGTGGCGATGATAGATACAAATTCCAGAATAGTTCCCGCTATTTATCCATTCATCCGAGGCATTGGAAAGTAGCAGAAAAAGCCTCTCTCGGAACCAGCACAATATGCATCTTTTACATGGCAGTGCATAGTTTGGTAGCTTGTCCCCGACTCGTAGCTCGTCCCCGACTGACTATCAGTTCCACCTTTTCTACATAGGCCAACCACAATTTGCGCGCACTACACAGTTTCGTTCCTGAGGGGAACCACTACACCTTTTATATACAAACTAACTAAGAACCCTAAGTGAGGATCAGCAGTTTACATAACAGTAACCAAATACATTAAATGAAACAGAACATTTTCAAATATTGTCATTTCCACCAAAAATTATTCACACAAAATTACAATCATATACAGTAAGTTTTGTTCCCTCCAAATGGGACAAAGCATTTAAATGACAGATACACTACTTTGCATTGAACCAAACCATGACATCAGAGTGTGTACAAAGAAAGGACTATACAATTTAATGTTATCGATTCAAACAAACACATTTACAGAAGCTCAATGATGTAACATTAAATGAAACAAAAGCAAAATAAATCCGTACAGCATTAGAGCTATGGTGTTACAGGGACTTAGCTTCTGAGGCCATCAGTCCCCTAGAATTTAGAACTAATTAAACCTAACTAACCTAAGGACATCACACACATCCATGCCCGAGGCAGGATTCGAACCTGCGACCGTAGCGGTCGCGCGGCTCCAGACAGAAGCGCCTAGGACCGCTCGGCCACTCTGGTCGGCTGTTTGTCTAGAGACAAATTACAAAATGTTGCTAGTCAATGTTCTTTAGACGTCAGGGGGACATCAATCAGCATGATTGCCTTCGTTGTAGCTTTGTTTTTTTACAAAGGTATGAACAGCGGTGTGACTTTTTTAAATGGCAACCTGCACTTTTTACTCGGTAATTCATTTCGTCTCCAAAAAACCTATTCAAAAATGTGTCACAGTGTACCATTCACTGAAACACAACCCATTAATTACATAACACAACATTGACGATGACACTCCCAGCGCTTAATGCAGGTACTCGGGGTAATGGAATACATCCACGTGCTGACGTTCACAGAGCATAAATGTAAACATAAGTCGAATGCATACCCGTCATTCCGTCGACCATCGTCAGTTGAAGAGTTGTGTGAGTAGAATATACACCAACGAAGAGGAGGTAGAAATGCTACTCATCTATGGGGAATGTAAGTTAGCAGATGTGGCGAAATAAATTTAAAAAATTTAAAATTATTGGTTTTTTTGAAATGAGGAAAAATTACGGACATGGAACTGTAACTTTAGAATTTTTGAAGGGCTTTTTTACGGACTGTATTGACCGGCTTGAATGCGGACAAATTCAGTGCTGCGTGAAATATGCCTGTAATATAATTTACCATTCCGATTAATTACATTTTGAATTCTACGTCATTGTTGATTTAATCAGAGTTCTCACCTTAGACGTTGAATTTGTCCTTCTGCCACAATATTAATTCATTAGTCGCCATCGATGTTCTTCTCTTTGTTGACCATGTGTATCTTCCTAAGTCGGCATCGGTTCACTTCACGAAGACGGTGGAAACCAAGGAATACAATGCTACGTCGCTTTAAATAATTTTCGTAACACTTCGATACTTCTCACTGTTTTTTATTCTCAAGACAAGAAGACTTGCTCTGCTCGTCGCACAAACCATAATTACTAACAATATGGCTACCTTTCCGCAAACACCAAAATTTACGTCCATGCTCCACAAGGCAACAATCGAAAGTGTCTCTTAGCTCCTTCTTGGAGTATGAAACAAAAGAGAATCCAATGTGAACATTACAAAGATTATAATCTACATGCCTCTCAATTTAATCTTTGGCGCAGCTTTTAAGGTATTGTATGTCTCTGCGTCGGAATGTGTCATTACACAGAACAGTAATTGCAATACTGTTTTCCTACGTACCTGTACATTTAGTACAGTAGTTTAGTGTTCTTAAATACTGTTGTGTAGAGTAGGCATTCAGTAACGGCTGTCCCTCCTACAAACTGCATCGACATAACGTTTCTTCTATTGTTGTTGTTGAAGGTAGGCGAAATGCTACGCAGCCAGCGGAACTGTACAGAGAGCGATATCCTGACAAGAACCCACCTTCCCGACAGACGTTTTGTCGTCTTGTTACGACGCTTCAGGAAATTGGAAGTTTCATCCCACGACAACGCAGTCGCCGTAGCACTCGCACAGACGAAGCTGCCGAAGTTGCCGTTCTCGTTTACGTTGCTATGAATCCACGTGTGAGCACACGACTGCTTGAACACGAGATTGGCATTCCTAAAACCAGTGTACATGCTATTCTTACACGTCGCCGGTTCCATCCTTACCATGTACACCTACATCAAGAATTGCATGGGAATGATTTCTAGAATCATGTACAGTTCTGTTTGGTTTGGTTTGTTTTGGGGAAGGAGACCAGACAGCGAGGTCATCGGTCTCATCGGATTGGGGAAGGATGGGGAAGGATGGGGAAGGAAGTCGGCCCTGCCCTTTCAGAGGAACCATCCAGGCATTTTCTTGGAGTGATTGAGGGAAGTCACTGAAAACCTAAATCAGGATGGCCGGACGCGGGATTGAACCGTCGTCCTCCCGAATGCGAGTCCAGTGTCTAACCACTGCCCCACCTACTTCGGTACAATTCTGTGAGTGGGCACTTCTTCTCCAATGTTCTATTTACCGATGAATGATGCTTCTCAACCAAAGGACAGGTAAATACAAGGAACTTGCATTATTGGTCCAGCGACAACCCACGATGGGTTAGACAGGAGGAATGTCAGCGTCAATGGAGAGTTAACGTCTGGTGTGGGATGCTTGGTACTACAATTATTGACCCTTATTTCATGAATGGTAGTCAAAACGGCACAGCGTATGCCAACTTCCTCAGACGAATTCTTCCTCCCCTTTTGGATGAAGTGTCGCTAAGAACCAGAATGCTTATGTGGTATCAACACGATGGATGTCCAGCACATAATGCCTTGTGGGCACGTCGTGTTCTGAACCGAAGGCATTCTGCCAGATGGATTGGTCGAGGAGGAACAGTTACTTGACCTGCTATGTCTCCTGATTTAAATCCTGTGGACTTTTCTTCTGGGATGTATTAAAGACGTTGTCTATTGCGATATTCCAACAACTCAAGAGGACATGCAGGAACGTATCGTGCTTGCTTGTAATTCTCTTCAGCAGGCAACACTAGAAGCAGTAAATAATTCTTTCATTCAACGAGTGCACCAGTGTATCGGTGTCCAGGGTCACCACTTTGAGCACCTCTGAATGTTCTACTCCTGGGCAATGGTACAGGAGAGTCAAAGACAATTCTGTGTTGTGTTTTTACTTGGTTTTCATTTGTTTTCTGACAACGCCAGCAAGTGGACGAGTTTGTGTTGTGATCCCGGGCTCAAAGTCAATGTTGTGTTATGTAATTAATAACTATGTGTTTCAGCGATACATTTTTGAATAGGTCTTTAGGAGAGGAACTGAATTACCAAATAAAAAAATGCAGGGTCCCATTTAAAAAAGTCATACCGTTGTTCATATCTTTGTAAAGAACAAAGCTACAACGAAGGCATTCATGATAACTGATGTCACCCTGACGGCTAAAGATCATTTATCATTTGCTTCAAGCATTTTATAATATTTTCATCTGGACAAACAGTTATTTAGGGCGTGCAAGATAAATGGGACAAAATATATATATATATATATATATATATATATATATATATATATATATATATATATATACACTCCTGGAAATTGAAATAAGAACACCGTGAATTCATTGCCCCAGGAAGGGGAAACTTTATTGACACATTCCTGGGGTCAGATACATCACATGATCACACTGACAGAACCACAGGCACATAGACACAGGCAACAGAGCATGTACAATGTCGGCACTAGTACAGTGTATATCCACCTTTCGCAGCAATGCAGGCTGCTATTCTCCCATGGAGACGATCGTAGAGATGCTGGATGTAGTCCTGTGGAACGACTTGCCATGCCATTTCCACCTGGCGCCTCAGTTGGACCAGCGTTCGTGCTGGACGTGCAGACCGCGTGAGACGACGCTTCATCCAGTCCCAAACATGCTCAATGGGGGACAGATCCGGAGATCTTGCTGGCCAGGGTAGTTGACTTACACCTTCTAGAGCACGTTGGGTGGCACGGGATACATGCGGACGTGTATTGACCTGTTGGAACAGCAAGTTCCCTTGCTGGTCTAGGAATGGTAGAACGATGGGTTCGATGACGGTTTGGATGTACCGTGCACTATTCAGTGTCCCCTCGACGATCACCAGTGGTGTACGGCCAGTGTAGGAGATCGCTCCCCACACCATGATGCCGGGTGTTGGCCCTGTGTGCCTCGGTCGTATGCAGTCCTGATTGTGGCGCTCACCTGCACGGCGCCAAACACGCATACGACCATCATTGGCACCAAGGCAGAAGCGACTCTCATCGCTGAAGACGACACGTCTCCATTCGTCCCTCCATTCACGCCTGTCGCGACACCACTGGAGGCGGGCTGCACGATGTTAGGGCGTGAGCGGAAGATGGCCTAACGGTGTGCGGGACCGTAGCCCAGCTTCATGGAGACGGTTGTGAATGGTCCTCGCCGATACCCCAGGAGCAACAGTGCCCCTAATTTGCTGGGAAGTGGCGATGCGGTCCCCTACGGCACTGCGTAGGATCCTACGGTCTTGGCGTGCATCCGTGCGTCGCTGCGGTCCGGTCCCAGGTCGACGGGCACGTGCACCTTCCGCCGACCACTGGCGACAACATCGATGTACTGTGGAGACCTCACGCCCCATGTGTTGAGCAATTCGGCGGTACGTCCACCCGGCCTCCCGCATGCCCACTATACGCCCTCGCTCAAAGTCCGTCAACTGCACATACGGTTCACGTCCACGCTGTCGCGGCATGCTACCAGTGTTAAAGACTGCGATGGAGCTCCGTATGCCACGGCAAACTGGCTGACACTGACGGCGGCGGTGCACAAATGCTGCGCAGCTAGCGCCATTCGACGGCCAACACCGCAGTTCCTGGTGTGTCCGCTGTGCCGTGCGTGTGATCATTGCTTGTACAGCCCTCTCGCAGTGTCCGGAGCAAGTATGGTGGGTCTGACACACCGGTGTCAATGTGTTCTTTTTTCCATTTCCAGGAGTGTATATATATATATATATATATATATATATATATATATGTAACGTTACCGCTGCATATATTTCGTAAACCACATCAAATACTGACGAATCGATTCCACAGACCCAACATGAGGGGAGGGGCTAGTGTAATTATTTAATACAAACCATACGAAGTATGTTTCTTAACACAAATCTACGTTTTTTAAAATGGAACCATGTTAGTTTTGTTAGCACATCTGAACATATAAACAAATACGTAATCAGTGCCGTTTGTTGCATTGTAAAATGTTAATTACATCCGGAGATATTGTAACCTAAAGTTGACGCCTGAAACCTCCGACGTTCAGTTGCTTGTTGTAACAAACACGGGCCACGGTCGGCGAGCAGCATCTGCAGGGACATGTTTACGATGACAACCGTGTTTACGAGTGTGGCTGTAGTGCACTGTTGTGGTTTGGTCTAGCTGTCGCAGTGTCTGCATGCAGCGCTTGCTGCTATTGTTATTCTGCATTCGTCTCCGCACGCAGACCATCTGTAGTACATCGTGTTACCAGTTGTCTGTGATAATGTAGTGTTGTAAGAACTGTGACCATGGTGTATTCGAACTCTGAAAAGGCGGAGATGATACTCATCTATGGCGAGTGTCGACGAAATGCAGCTGAACCCTGCAGGGTGTATGCAGAACGGTACCCGAACAGAGAGCATCCAACGTGCCGCACATTGCAAAACATCTACCGCCAACTGTATGCAACAGGTATGGTCGTTGCACGCAAACGGGTCCGTAACATGCCCGTCACAGGAGAAGCGGGTGCAGTTGGTGTGTTAGCTGCTGTTGCCGTGAACCCACACATGAGTACGCGGGACATTGCGAGAGCCGGTGGACTGAGCCAGAAATGGTTCAAATGGCTCTGAGCACTATGGGACTTAACATCTATGGTCATCAGTCCCCTAGAACTTAGAACTACTTAAACCTAACTAACCTAAGGACATCACACAACACCCAGTCATCACGAGGCAGAGAAAATCCCTGACCCCGCCGGGAATCGAACCCGGGAACCCGGGCGCGGGAAGCGAGAACGCTACCGCACGACCACGAGCTGCGGACGGACTGAGTCAAAGTAGTGTCATGCGCATACTGCATCGTCACCGCTTTCACCCGTTTCATGTGTCGCTACATCAGCAATTACACGGTGATGACTTTAATCATCGAGTGCAATTCTGACAATGGGCATTAACAGAGAATGCGTTGCGGTTCTACCTGTTTACCGATGAAGCGGGTTTCACAAACCACGGGGCAGTGAATCTACGGAAAATGCATTACTGGTCCGTGGACAATCCACGCTGGCTCAGACAGGTAGAGCGACAGCGACCGTGGACTGTAAATGTATGGTGCGGAATCATTGGCAACCACCTCATTGGTCCTCACTTCGTTGCAGGGGCCCAAACAGCTGCAACATACATCGAGTATCTACACAATGATCTGCCAACGTTGCTCGAAAATGTCCCACTGGAAACGCGTCGACGTCTGTGGTATCAGCATGATGGTGCACCTGCACATTCCGCAATTAACACTAGGCTGACCCTTGACAGGATGTTCGACGGGCGTCTCATAGGACGTGGAGGACGCATAAATTGGCCAGCCCGTTCTCCTGATCTTACACCTCTGGACTTCTTTCTGTGGGGTACGTTAAAGGAGAATGTGTACCGTGATGTGCCTACAACCCCAGAGGATATGGAACAACGTATTGTGGCAGCCTGCGGCGACATTACACCAGATGTACTGCGGCGTGTACGACATTCATTACGCCTGAGATTGCAATTGTGTGCAGCAAATGATGGCCACCACATTGAACATCTATTGGCCTGACATGTCGGGACACACTCTATTCCACTCTGTAATTGAAAACGGAAGCCACGTGTGTACGTGTACCTCACCCCTCATGGTAATGTCAATGAAAAAGACCAATAAAAAGGTGTTAGCATGTGGACGTAATGTGCTAATCCAGTCTCTTCTGTACCTAAGGTCCATCACCGTTCCCTTTGGATCCCTCCGTAATTCGGTGCTCTCCGATACACACGATCGAACAGCGGAGGAGTGGTACTCAAGCGTCAACTTTAGGTTACAATATCTACGGATGTAATTAACATTTTACAATGCAACAAACGGCACTGATTACATATTTGTTTTTATGTTCAGATGTGCTAACAAAACCAACGGGGTTCCATTTAAAAAAACGTAGGTATGTGTTAAAAAACATACTTCCGTGCATTTTTTTATGGTTTGTATTAACCAATTACACTAGCCCCTCTCCTCGCGTTCGGTCTGTGGAATCGATTCGTCAGCATTTGATGTGGTTTCGAAATATATCCAGCGGTAATGTTAAGTGACTCACCCTGTATATATATATATATATATATATATATATATATATATATATATATATATATATATCCTCATGACAATCATCCTCAAAACATTCCTTGCCAAATTAATGCAGTACACTAAATAATCCCCGGAATTTACGCACGATAACCACTGTCAGTCGTAAAACGCACAAATGCACATGAGAAAAACACTACCTACCTATATATTTACATATATATATATATATACGTCGGGCTTCTTCCGGGTGGTGTAAGTGCGGAGTTCAGTTGGGGAGGCAGGAGCAGCGAGGTCTGCGCAGAGCAACTGCACGCCGGAACTGCTGGCAGCGTGTACGGACTGCCGGATCGAAGGGCAGAGGTCACGAGGGGGCAGGTTTAAGTTGAGTGCATTGCAATTCACATAGAGAAACCTCCACAATTGTGAAATCTCGCGATTCTCCAGTGGCTTGAGTTCGTGTTGCTGCTCGTAATGTCGCTGAGACGATAAGTGGCGGATGGAGTACCTGGGGAAGGTGGATCTGATTAGCCTTCCTGAGCTTCTAATTACTATTTACTATTTTCAGCTTCTTACATTTTTAATGTCAAACAGCGGTATTTTTCTGTCTTGTCACCGCTAATGCCCTAGTTACCTACCCTGGGGGTTAGTGTATTGTAGGGAAGCAGCCTACTCACGCCGTAATAAATTCACATCAGTCTTTCCATTGTGTGCCAGCCGAGTCCGCTGTAACTAGCTCTGACGTCATAAATGTTGCGCAATACTTTTAAAATCAAATGAATAACCTGAAATGGTTCTAGCATGTCAGGAGTAATACTAAATCAATATATGTTAAATATCAGTTCGATAACTTCAACCATTTTCGAAATTTGGACGTTTTTTCTGTAAAAATCATTGGCGCAACAGAAAAGAGCTAGAGACTTAAAAATTGATAGTTAGATTCCTTTTTCGCAATGATTTAATAGAAACAGTACTTTGGATTTCACAAATTAAAATTTTAGTGGAAATTCATGATTTTCTGGTTTTTGTCTTAAAACTTAAGGAAGCAAGATAGATTAAGTAGGATAAGAAATAAGGCTAGGATGTTTATATTTAAGTAGAATTGAGATCCGCTACAATCATAAGGATGTGAGAAGTTTCATTTGAATACCTATAAAACTATAGCGATAGCGTAACTCCAAAGGGCCAGTTCAGAGCTCGTCTACTGCGTGCAGTGTAATTAAATTAATTCTCTCGCCCAAAATATTTAACTTAGCCACGTAAAACTTTTATTATGTTTACTTACCTGTGTGCTGAATGCACATTTAAATTGAGAGCTTCATCAGCCATCAGAAAAAGGAGCTATGATTTATTCAATGACTTGAAGCGGTGCATTACTAGCCCAGCGGCTAGTCGGGAGAGCCGATTTGATCAGGCGTTCCCTTAGCCGTCCGCACCGCGGCTTTATACACTCCTGGAAATGGAAAAAAGAACACATTGACACCGGTGTGTCAGACCCACCATACTTACTCCGGACACTGCGAGAGGGCTGTACAAGCAATGATCACACGCACGGCACAGCGGACACACCAGGAACCGCGGTGTTGGCCGTCGAATGGCGCTAGCTGCGCAGCATTTGTGCACCGTCGCCGTCAGTGTCAGCCAGTTTGCCGTGGCATACGGAGCTCCATCGCAGTCTTTAACACTGGTAGCATGCCGCGACAGCGTGGACGTGAACCGTATGTGCAGTTGACGGACTTTGAGCGAGGGCGTATAGTGGGCATGCGGGAGGCCGGGTGGACGTACCGCCGAATTGCTCAACACGTGGGGCGTGAGGTCTCCACAGTACATCGATGTTGTCGCCAGTGGTCGGCGGAAGGTGCACGTGCCCGTCGACCTTGGACCGGACAGCAGCGACGCATGGATGCACGCCTAGACCGTAGGATCCTACGCAGTGCCGTAGGGGACCGCACCGCCACTTCCCAGCAAATTAGGGACACTGTTGCTCCTGGGGTATCGGCGAGGACCATTCGCAACCGTCTCCATGAAGCTGGGCTACGGTCCCGCACACCGTTAGGCCGTCTTCCGCTCACGCCCTAACATCGTGCAGCCCGCCTCCAGTGGTGTCGCGACAGGCGTGAATGGAGGGACGAATGGAGACGTGTCGTCTTCAGCGATGAGAGTCGCTTCTGCCTTGGTGCCAATGATGGTCGTATGCGTGTTTGGCGCCGTGCAGGTGAGCGCCACAATCAGGACTGCATACGACCGAGGCACACAGGGCCAACACCCAGCATCATGGTGGGGGGAGCGATCTCCTACACTGGCCGTACACCACTGGTGATCGTCGAGGGGACACTGAATAGTGCACGGTACATCCAAACCGTCATCGAACCCATCGTTCTACCATTCCTAGACCGGCAAGGGAACTTGCTGTTCCAACAGGACAATGCACGTCCGCATGTATCCCGTGCCACCCAACATGCTCTAGAAGGTGTAAGTCAACTACCCTGGCCAGCAATATCTCCGGATCTGTCCCCCATTGAGCATGATTGGGACTGGATGAAGCGTCGTCTCACGCGGTCTGCACGTCCAGCACGAACGCTGGTCCAACTGAGGCGCCAGGGGGAAATGGCATGGCAAGCCGTTCCACAGGACTACATCCAGCATCTCTACGATCGTCTCCATGGGAGAATAGCAGCCTGCATTGCTGCGAAAGGTGGATATACACTGTACTAGTGCCGACATTGTGCATGCTCTGTTGCCTGTGTCTATGTGCCTGTGGTTCTGTCAGTGTGATCATGTGATGTATCTGACCCCAGGAATGTGTCAATAAAGTTTCCCCTTCCTGGGACAATGAATTCACGGTGTTCTTATTTCAATTTCCAGGAGTGTATATAAGAACGCTGCGCGAGGAAGAAAGGCCCCAGTTCTCTCCAGACGCTGAATCACACACCATCTGTGTCGGGAGTCGCGTCGCGTCGGTATCATTGCTACAAACAGCCTCGGATGCCTTATTAACCGTAAGCGTAACCATGAAATCATTTTCGAGTGAAGTGTTAATTCTGGGTTGACTTTAATTATCGATCTTCAGTTTGCGTATTGTCGTATTTTCACGTGCCGTCGCGGGACAGACATTCTACCATTATTTAGCGTGGCGCTTGATGAACATTATCATCAAGTTATGGCGAGCATTCATTTAAATATTTAATTTGGACAGTTATAGTGGCATCAGCGCATTAGACTCTGAACTGCTCTGTTAGTTAGATTGTGTGGATTCTTTTGTTTTCATCTGTGACTTTCAGAATACAGGACGTTTTTTCACGACTGTTTTTGATTATAAATCCCGGACAATCTCCTAATTCCTCAGAGCTATAAGTTGTAACTATAAGTGTATTCTCAGATGAAGTGGGCACTAGGAATTCTAATTACAGGCTTCACGTTTTGCTAATCACTTTCTGGTTGCCAAAATTGTAGTTAGAGAGCCAGTGTTGAGAACGGCGAAAGACAGCATAAATAACATACTAAATAATAGGAACATTTTAATTAACAATAATTCCTCCCGCCGCCCGACATATGGTTAAACGGCCGGGAACTAAAGTGTTTCTACAATTACACATTTTAAACAACAACAAATAATTCTACCCGCCGCCCCACAGTATGTAATGGCATTTATATTTCCTCGCCTTGCCGCCGCTGTCCGGTGAGGCGTGCAAGTTCGACAGCTTTTTGATAGTAGGTTGGGTGGCGTTCTTCTACCTCAGTGGTAGTTATTCCTTCATGTTCTGGGCGCTCTAAGCACAGTATTCTGCGGGCGGAGCCCAGACCGCCGGTTCTGGCTTTGGCGTAATTTTAAATCTTGCATTTGTTTTGTTGGATGTCAGGTAGCCTCACCAAGATTGTCATTAGTCGCTGGTTAGACTGCCGCTAGTCCGAGTTACCATCCTGTGTTCTGAATGCAACTCTTGGCTGCCTTTCTCTTCGATAGCGAAAGTTCAAATGGCTCTGAGCACTCTATGGGACTGAACAGCTATGGTCATCAGTCCCTAGAACTTAGAACTACTTAAACCTAACTAACCTAAGGACATCACACAACACCCAGTCATCACGAGGCAGAGAAAATCCCTGACTCCGCCAGGAATCGAACCCGGGCGCAGGAAGCGAGAGCGCTACCGCACGACCACGAGCGCTAGCGAAGGTGTTTTTGGAGTGACCTACTCAGAGGTCGATTCCAGGAGCACCATCTGTCACTGGCCCTTGTGTTTTACTTTATTATTGTATTATTAAGTTACCATCATTTGTCTCAACTGTTTGATCTGTTGTTTGTTCTCTGAAATTAACTTTTGCTATACCATTCGCCGTTTGAGAGTGTATTCTTAAATTTTTTTACAATTGCCATTTTGACGATAAAGGCCTTCAGCCGTGATAGTGGTTACTCGCCTTCAAATTCTGATTGCGGCCACATTTGTTTGTTTTCCAAAATTATTTGCTGTCTGTATTTTATGTATTTGTTAAATTTCAAATAATTGCCGTTTTTCACGTTAAAGGCCTTCAGCTGTGATTGTGGTTACGTGCCTTAAAGGTCTGGTTCCGACCTCATTGGCTTGTTTTCAAAATTTTGTTATTAAAATAAATGAGTGAAATTGCAAAGCAAACCAATAATAACCCCGTCCACAATCGTAACCCAATCCTGCCGTCCTTAATTACCAGGTTTCAATACTGTTTCGTTCCTGCCGCTGTTTCATAGACAGTACTAGACATGTGGGCTTGAGAGGAAGGCTTTGCATTTTTTGCACTGGAAACGAGCACTCCTGATGTGTTCCCAGGGTCCTGTAGTCAGCAGGAGACCAGTGAATCGCACTAGGAGAGATGAGGCTCCCCAGGGAGACGGGCAGTTTTCGTGAGTGTTGTTGTAGCATACTTCATGCTTTTGTGTGCAGAGGACGCAGTGCGGAAACCACCGTCCCGTAGAATAATTAAGTATGTTGCCATACTCAGTTATTCTACGGGAAAGCGGTTTCGGCACTGCATCCTGTGCACACAAAAGAGTGAAGTATACCTGATAATATTCCTCTCGAGTATGCAGCCGGATCATGACGTCTTGATGACACAATATTCCCGCGGTCCATCTGGCCGCCATCTTCAGGTGAGAGCGCTGGTGCACAATTTCGTCGGAACTGACTTCCCAGCGCAAGCGGCAGCTCCTATATAGGCCGCAGAAGACCCACAACGCGTGCGCCAGAAGGTGCCGTAGCTGCCTTCTAGCGCAGTAAACATGCCGCGCCGCCAGTGGTGGAAAGAGACGAAATCGAGATATCGTTGTCAAAAATAAAAGAAATTTTAAAATTTTATTCCGACGATTGAAACACAGACCCGACAGCGATATCTCGATTTCGCCTCTTTCCGCCACTGGCGGCCCGGCATGTTTACTGCCCTAGAGGGCAGCTACGGCACCTTCTCGCGCACGCGTTGTGGGTCTTCTGCGGCCTATATAGGGGCTAATCCACAACGACCTTGACGGTCAATCCCTCCAAAACCCAGGCGATCATTGTAGGCAAAACCACCCCTTCCTTCCGCCTCCTTGATTTCTATCTTACCATCTATGGCCGTCCTATCGCCCTCACTCCCACCCTTAAGTACCTTGGCGTCACCCTCGACCGTCGCCTCTCCTGGACTCCCCACATCCATACAGTCCAAGCCAAGGCACACTCCTGACTCAGTCTCCTCAAGCTCCTTTCTGGCCGTACGTGCGGTCTGGACCCCTCCACCATCCTCCACACCTATCAATCCCTCATCCGCCCTATCCTTTGTTACGCCCATCCAGCCTGGATCTCCGCCCCCCCAACCTTTTATAAATCCCTACAAATCCTTGAACGCCATGCTCTCCGCCTCGCCTATCGCATCCGTCTCCCCTCCCCCACGCGGATCCTGTATGATCTCATCCCCTTCCCCCACCTCCTCCTCTTCCTTGAAAGGATACGGATCCTGTACACCTCCCGCAAACTCGATCCTCCTCATCCGCTTGACTCGCCCATCCTCTCCCACCCCCGCCCGCTGCCGCGCCTGTATTCCCACGTCCCACCCGGTCTCCATCTCTCCACCCTCCTCACCCTCTCCCAAGGTGGCTTCCGCCAGCTCCCCCTATCTGATGATGTCCTCCTCCCCTCCATCTACCCCTCCTATCAACTTTGATCCTACAACCCCTTCCCCCTTCCTGTGTCCTTTCCTTTAGGCACCCTCCCTCCCTTCTCTTTCCTTTTCCCCAATCCCCTCCCTCCTTCCCTCATCCCCTGGGCTTCCTCTCCTCCTTCCTCCCTTCCCCCTATCTCCCCTGCCCGTGGCATCTGCTCCCCCCTCTCCCTCTCCCACCCCCCCTCCTCTCTTGGCAGGTCCCCGGACTCGTACACGGTTAGTGAACATTCGCGCGCCGGAGATCAACGCCTCGTGTTCTGTGTGTGCCGTCGTTTTGTGCTTCAGTGCTTCAGTGTTATTCGTTTTGTGCACCTTCGTTCACATGTGACAATTTTCGTCTGTGTCTATGTCCAAGTGTATGAACAATTTTATCTTGGACTCTACGCCCGTGAACGGCACCTTGTGTTTTCAAAGTGTTTGTCTCCGTTTATATGTCCACCATGTTTTTCACTAAATGTCTTCATTTGTCTATTTGTGTTTCTCTGTGGCCAAAGAGCGGCGTAGTATGCTGCTGCAGGCCTGCCTGTAATGCAGGTTTCAAAATGACAATAAAGTAAAAAAAAAAAAAGACCTTGAACTGTTGCAGGGACGCAGCAACTGCAGCAAGCGCCGCAACAAGCTCCAACAACGACGAAGGTAACGATGCACGATACCTCGAACTAACACAACCACACCTTGCATGCACTGTCGCAGATAGCAAGCCGCTACTGCCCTTACTACCCGTCCTACTGTCGCAGAGGTTTTTTTCCCTTGGCGCTGGCCTTGGCACTTTTTTTTCCTCTACCCTTCCAACCGCTACCCTTCAATCGTTTTAGACAACTTCTATCTCCTGATGGACCTTGTTAATGAGTAATCTTACCCAGACGCATGGACTACATCACAACCCGCATCCTGTGACGCCTGATTCAAAAACTAACATGTTTACGGAGGTGACGGTAGAACATCTGGTTTGGTCACCACGTTGGTGTGGGCGTGGAGGAGCCCCATCCTTGTGGCTGGGAGGTCAGTTCCGGCGAGATTGTGCACCAGCGCTCTCACCTGAAGATGGCGGCCAGTTGGACCGCGGAAATATTGTGTCATGAAGACGTCATGATCCGGCTGCATACCCGAGAAGAATATTATCAATTATTACGCCGGGAAAGCCTTCGTAGTCACATGAAGTATACCTTTTTGCATAAAGGTCAACGATCGAGAGGCAGAGGTGCTGCCTGGCCATTGCGAGAAAGAAGGTTGCTTTTGCTCCAGAATTTTGGTCATCCAGTCAAAGTGTGGCGTCCTGCCACCATACTCGGCACAAAGAGGCTGACTAGTCCAGGAGACCCTACTCCAGGTCAGTACCAAACTTCTTTGTTTTGTACACCAAGAGTGAAAGTGTTGTGCAGCATTCCTCTGTATTTTTCATCAAATAAGCGATATTCTCAGATATTACATTAGTAGCACTGAGTAATCCCCTACATGTAGAGTTTTGTGAGAGCACTGAGTTGACGAGGACTAAGTTTCCTTGCATTCGTGTTCCACCCGCCATGAGATTTGGTCTCCCGGTCGCCATCATTTGCTGACGGGCGCACGCATTACTGATTTTGGGGAAATGTAATTGTCGCAGTCTGCAGTAGCGTGATCCATGCACTGAGCAGCTAACAACTTCCTTGTTCTGGCATGCCACTTGAGTTGCCCATTTGATTATAATTTGTGTTTTTGTCTCATTGAAGTTGAATTCGTGAGACACCCAGTTAAGGACAGCACTGTATGTATGACTAATGTGATAAAATGGGCAATTATTGCAGGTAAGTTTTTAGATGCCTGAATTGGACAACCAATAATCAGTGTTTTCAACTGCATGCAGGACTTCTTTCTTTAAACTGTTATCTGCGGAGAAGGAAACATTACACTTTCAAGTTTTCACTAGAAAACGCTTGAACCTGTAAGTAACATTTCCCAAGAATGAACAGATACGAACTTACTTGCATCGTTGTTATTATTGGAAGAAGAGTTGCTGGTCAAAGTCTGGCATTTTTTAGAAGTTTTCTTAAGTAAGATGTAATCAACCAAGAGATTAAACCTATTGCAGTCAACAACTAATATGACCAGAGTATGGCAGATTACATCTTCAGTAAGAAAATCTCTCAAAAATGATCGAGTTTGAGTAATAAAGGCACAAGAAATTCATATATACTTCTTTCTTGTAAAATGTGTCTGACAGTATTAAGCGTCTTCTGATGAAAAATTGCAATTGCAATGATTCCTTCTCTACGTACAACAGTTTCAAGGAAAAACTTCAACGTACAGTGGAAAATACTGGTGACTGATTCTTCAATTCAGGCATCTATAAATTGACCTGTTATAATTAACTGCCGAAGCTGTTATATTGACCATACAGAAGAGCTGTGAAGACAAGATACAAAGAACATATGGTGAATACACGTAGCCGGCCAGGGTGGCCGTGCGGTTCTAGGCGCTACAGTCTGGAACCGCATGACCGCTACGGTCGCAGGTTCGAATCCTGCCTCGGGCATGGATGCGTGTGACGTCCTTAGGTTTGTTAAGTTTAACTAGTTCTAAGTTCTAGGGGACTGATGACCTTAGAAGTTAAGTCCCATAGTGCTCCGAGCCATTTGAACCATTTTTTGAATACACGTATTTCTGCATTTGCCGAACACTTATGGACTGATAATCATACTCCGAAAAATTTAGAACTCAGTTATTTTATATACAAAAGTCGAAGGGAGCAAGTTGGATCTTCGGGCAGAACTTGAGAACTTTAAACGTCTATATCTCAGAGACTGAAATTTACTGAATGACCAGCTTCATCTTGCCTGTAGCCAATTTTCTGAAGGTTTCGGACCTATGCTGTGCATTAGATCTTCATACTGCTGCCGACAGCCTTTGGGAGTTCTTCATTCCTCAAAACTCTAATATACTTTGTATGTGTATACGTGTTTTATGTTTGTGGAGCCACTCTCGTTACCGTATGTTTTCGTTATACGATGACCCATTCACTAATCTCTTTCACCGTTGCGTACGTTTATCACAGTGTGCTCACGTATTAACTTCATTACTATTCGTACGATAGTGTACTTGTCTCATAAGGATCTTATTGTAAATGAACATATTTTACTTTACAATAGCGTCCTTTAATACTCCTTCTTTCTCACTGTTCTTTCACTCCAACATCCCTCCCTCCACCACCACGATCTGAATGTATTTCTGCTTATTTACCGCTTACCCCGCAGTAGTACGCTTACACTGATCTCTCCGCACGCGCCACTGCCTTATTTTCCTGGTGTTCACGCTCTCCAATTCCTGCCAGACTCGTAATATGACCTGACATTTTACACACATCAAAAAAAGTTTAGCATCACCTTGGAATAGAGATCAAAATAAACACCATTTCCGCCCTTTTTATTCCTCATGAAAACCACACATTGCACGTTGTGGTCCATTGATGGTGACCGGGCAAAATACCTCACGAAATAAGCGTCAAACGAAAAAACAACAAGGAACGATACTTGTCTAGCTTGAAGGGGGAAACCAGACGTTGACCCGCTAGATGGCGCTGCCATGCGTCAAACGGATATCAACTGCGCTTTTTAAAATAGGAACCCCCATTTTTTATTACATATTCGTGTAGTACGTAAAGAAATATGAATGTTTTAGTTGGTCCACTTTTTTGGCTTTATGATAGATGGCGCTGTAATAGTTACAAACATATGACTCACAATTTTAGACGAACAGTTGGTAACAGGTACGTCTTTTAAATTAAAATACAGAACATAGGTACGTTTGAAAATGTGATATATGTAACTTTGTGAACTTATCATTTATGAGAACGCATGCTGTTACAGCGTGATTACCTGAAAATACCACAGTAATGCAATAAATGCTCAAAATAATGTCCGTCAAACTCAATGCATATGGCAACACGTGTAACGACATTCTTCTGAACAGCGAGTAGTTCGCCTTTCGTAATGTTCGCAGATGCACTGACAATGCGCTGACGCATGTTGTCAGGCGTTGTCGGTGGATCACGATACCAAATATCCTTCAACTTTCCCCACAGAAAGAAATCCGAGGACGTCAGATCCGGTGAACGTGCGGGCCATGGTATGGTGCTTCGACGAACAATCCACCTGTCAATGAAATATGCTATTCAATACCGCTTCAACCGCACGCGAGCTATGCGCCGGACATCCATCATGTTGGAAGTACTTCGTCATTCTGTCATGCAGTGAAACATCTTGTAGTAACATCGGTAGAACATTACGTAGGAAATCAGCATACATTGCACCATTTAGATTGCCATCGATAAAATGGGGGCCAATTATCCTTCCTCCCATAATGCCGCACCATACATTAACCCGCCAAGGTCGCTCATGTTCCACTTGTCGCAACCACCGTGGTTTCCCGTTGCCCAACAGCGCATATTACGCCGGTTTACGTTACCGCTGTTGGCGAGTGACGCTTCGTCGCTAAATAGAAAGCGTGCAAAAAATCTGTCATCGTCCCGTAATTTCTCTTGTGCCCAGTGGCAGAACTGTACACGACGTTCAAAGTCGTCTCCATGCAGTTCCTGGTGCATAGAAATATGGTACGGGTGCAATCGATGTTGATGTACCATTCCCAACACCGACGTTTTTGAGATTCCCGATTCTGGCGCAATTCGTCTGCTACTGATGTGCGGATTAGCCGCGACAGCATCTAAAACACCTACTTGAGCATCATCATTTGTTGCAGGTTGTGGTTGACGTTTCACATGTGGCTGAACACTTCCTGTTTCCTTAAATAACTTAACTATCCGGCGAACGGTCCGGACACTTGGATGATGTCGTCCGGGATACCGAGCAGCATACATAGGACACGCCCGTTGGGGAATTGTTTATCACAATAGCCATACATCAACACGATATCGACTTTTTCCGCAATTGGTAAACGGTCTATTTTAACACGGGTAATGTATCACGAAGCAAATACCGTCCGCAATGGCGGAATGTTGCGTGATACCACGTACTTATACGTTTGTGACTATTACAGCGCCATCTATCACAAAGCGAAAAATGTGGTCCAACTAAAACATTCATATTTCTTTACGTACTACACGAATATGTGATAAAAAATGGGGTTCCTATTTTTAAAAAACGCAGTTGATATCCGTTTGACGTATGGCAGCGCCATCTAGCGGGCCAACCATAGCGCCATCTGCTTTCCCCGTTCAAGCTAGACGATTTACGTTCTTTGTAATTTTTTCGTTTGATGTTTATTTCGTGAGATATTTGACCCGGTCACGATCAATGGGTGTGTGTGTGTGTGTGTGTGTGTGTGTGTGTGTGTGTGTGTGTGTGTGTGTGTGTGTTCATTTTCCATTTAATCCGATTTTGTAATCGCTAAAATAAAACCATATAATTTCTCAACGTATGAAATTTCATTTCAACTCCTACAGTCTGTGTGGTGTCTGTTCTGACTGAGAGAACACACCCCGTTACCAGCTAGGATTAGATGTCATCTCTTATCATCAAGCTGAAAATACGTTACACAGTAATTCGTCAACTTGACAGAGCCCTCGCAAAAGATATGGGCGTTATTTATTGTACCTGAGAAACTTGGCCTGCTGCATCATTTGCGCACTGTCTCGAATGACCATCCTCTTCTAGTACAGCAGCGCTGAGGGTAGAGGATACGTTGTGCCAATAATTTGGAGAGACCCACAGGTGTACCCGTTGCGTCTTTGTGTGGGGAGCATCAGGCATGGTTCATCTCTAATTGTGATTCCGTGAACTCTGACGTGGTTGTGGCATGTCATAGACATTCTACGTCCTCTAGAAATTCTTCCAATCCATATGTGGCATACAGCAAACCAGTGCTTAACAGTACTGGTTAAAAACAGTCTTGGTTGCAATTTTAGTTTTTTATTTTTCAACGACACGTTTCGCCTTATTTAGGCATCTTCAGGTTATCTTTTCTAGCTGGACGCGTAAGGAACGAAGATCTGCATAACTCGTTCCCGTTCACAGGAGTGGGAACGCGTTATGCAGATCTTGGTTCCTCTCGCGTCCAGCTAGAAAAAATAACCTGAAGATGCCTAAATAAGGCGAAACGCGTCGTTGAAAAATAAAAAACTAAAATTGCAACCAAGACTGTTTTTAACCAATATTCTACGTCCTCGTCTATTACCTCTCACGAGACAATACCCTGGATCATCTTCCCCCAAGAGACCACTCGATTCCCACACGGCACGTGTCTCTATGAACTACCTGCATGTTGCGGAGACCTTCCCGTGGTAACCTAGATCCACTTATCTGTACCTAGAAGAACGTGTGAACGAGCAGCTCGGACGTCGACTCTATCCCAGTATCAATATCTAGGATAGTGAGAGCTAATTGTGGGTCAGCTTAGCTCAGGAGAGGATATAGCGGCAACCGAATAAGTGCTTTGCAGAAAAGGACCCACAGTGTGCTTGCAGCACAAATTTCGATTTTGTTATCACTAAAATAAAACCATACAATTTTTCAACGTATGAAGTTTCATTTCAACTCCTACACTCTTTCTCCGTGTTTAACCTTCTTTGTCAGAGAGTGTAATCATATAAGTGCGCAAATGCGCACTCGTCCGTACTCGCAGTTGCAATCAACTACAAAGCAAAAACTTCTGAGGCAGAGCGAAGACGGAGAGGAGTGAAATAATCAACAAAGGGAGGAAAAAGGACACGAGGCGGACCGGAGCTAGCCCTGACGGCAGAGGCCTGCGCGGAATTATTGCGGCTGCCGGCTGCTTTCCTCGGGGCCAGGCCAGGTTCTCCACCTGCCCGACCCGGGCGTTCCTTATTTCCTCCAGCTGCAGGCGGCCGCGGTCGCTAGATTGCTTCTTCGTGCTGGAGACCGGAACAAAGCAGAAGTTACGGATTCCAGTATATTCAGTTAAGGCGAGCTCTCCGAGAAAAGTTCCCCCTCTTCCCCTTTTTACTCTTTTATACTTTAAGTTAAAGAGGGAAGGCGAGGAGCAGGATCGAAGTTTACGTTAATGAGATGGACCGGCGAAAGTGGGGTCTACGGAGGACATCTCGGCAGTCGCCGGCAGCTGCGCTTCCGGCAAAAGGAGCGTCTGCGTTGCGACCAGCGATGCTGGAGGCTGCGACACCGGCAGCAATCCCAGAGTGGAGGAACGCGGATTGCTGCACTTGTATTCAGTATTAACAGGGCTGCCTAATCCGAGCAGCACATGCAGCAGCTGGTGTCTGGTGGGTTTCAATGTCGAAGGTTAGCCTGGGCGCATAATCACCAACGCAACTATTTTGAGATGTAGCAATGAATATGTGAATCTTAAAATTTTCCCGGCGAATTGACTGTTCAAACAAATTTCGTGATTGCACAGATCGTCGTCCAATACTTCGCACAATATTTCAACTGGGCACCTGCCAGTCATCTTCAGGTGAGCCGTCGCAGACTGGCGAAAACGTCCTCCGTTCCGCAATATATATAGCGTACTGTAACTATTCTGCGCATGCGTCGAAAACTTGATAGCTGAACCACACTGCCCGCCGGCAGCGCCCTCGCTGGTGGAATAGCGGAACTCAGTCGCCCTCTGCGTTGCTGTTTGCCACGGACGTCGACGCACTCTGTCGTCTTCGATTTGGGCAAATCGTGGAGATGATGAGATTCCATGCACTGTCCAGCTGGTAGCCGCTGTCACGGCTTAACAGATTTTCCGCCAGTCGTATTTCTACGGATTCTTTAATACTGGAGTCCCAGAAAGACGTTGCTGTGGACAAAGACAGTATTCAGCGAAAATGGATATTCCATCCGGAAGATTAACAGGGCACTAACAGTTAAAACTAAGAAGCAGGAAGTCAATAAAGAGGAGAACATGCCGGAACAATCTTTAGCTTTTCTTCCTTTCGTTGGCAACACTTCGTTTAAAATAGCAAGAATCCTCCGAAAATTTCAGGTAAAAGTGGTTTTCCGCCCACCATCGAAGATTGCGGACCTTGTGGGACCAGTTAAGGACAATCTGTTACTACGAAAGGCCGGAATTTACAAGATGCGGGCCAATGTGGTATGGCTTATATAGGTCAAACCACACGCACCGTGAAAGAACGCTGCACTGAACGTTACACCCGCATTTTGCAGCCAAGCGAGTCCGCTATTGCTGAACATTGTATTTCTACTGGACATTCAATGGAGTATGAGAAAACAATGATTTTATCCACAGCAATGTCTTTCTGGGACTCTATTATTAAAGAATCCATAGAAATACGACTGGCGGAAAATCTGTTAAACCGTGACAGCGGCTACCAGCTGGACAGTGCATGGAATCCCATCATCTCCACGATTTGCCCAAATCGAAGACGACAGAGTGCGTCGACGGCCGTGGCAAACAGCAACGCAGAGGGCGACTGAGTTCCGCTATTCCACCAGCGAGGGCGCTGCCTGCGGGCAGTGTGGTTCAGCTATCAAGTTTTCGACGCATGCGCAGAATAGTTACAGTACGCTATATGTATTGCGGAACGGAGGACGTTTTCGCGAGTCTGCGACAGCTCACCTGAAGATGACTGGCAGGAGCCCAGTTGAAATATCGTCCGAAGTACAGGGTTATTATAAATGATTGAAGCGATTTCACAGCTACAGTAACTTTATTATTTGAGATATTTTCACAATGCTTTGCACACACATACAAAAACTCAAAAAGTCTTTTTAGGCATTCACAAATGTTCAATATGTGCCCCTTTAGTGATTCGGCAGACATCAAGCCGATAATCAAGTTCCTCCCACACTCGGCGCAGCATGTCCCCATCAATGAGTTCGAAAGCATCGTTGATGCGAGCTCGCAGTTCTGGCACGTTTCTTGGTAGAGGAGGTTTAAACACTGAATCTTTCACATAACCCCACAGAAAGAAATCGCATGGGGTTAAGTCGGGAGAGCGTGGAGGCCATGACATGAATTGCTGATCATGATCTCCACCACAACCGATCCATCGGTTTTCCAATCTCCTGTTTAAGAAATGCCGAACATCATGATGGAAGGGCGGTGGAGCACCATCCTGTTGAAAGATGAAGTCGGCGCTGTCGGTCTCCAGTTGTGGCATGAGCCAATTTTCCAGCATGTCCAGATACACGTGTCCTGTAACGTTTTTTTCGCAGAAGAAAAAGGGGCCGTAAACTTTAAACCGTGAGATTGCACAAAACACGTTAACTTTTGGTGAATTGCGAATTTGCTGCACGAATGCGTGAGGATTCTCTACCGCCCAGATTCGCACATTGTGTCTGTTCACTTCACCATTAAGAAAAAATGTTGCTTCATCACTGAAAACAAGTTTCGCACTGAACGCATCCTCTTCCATGAGCTGTTGCAACCGCGCCGAAAATTCAAAGCGTTTGACTTTGTCAACGGGTGTCAGGGCTTGTAGCAATTGTAAACGGTAAGGCTTCTGCTTTAGCCTTTTCCGTAAGATTTTCCAAACCGTCGGCTGTGGTACGTTTAGCTCCCTGCTTGCTTT
Organism: Schistocerca serialis cubense; assembly: GCF_023864345.2. NCBI lineage: Eukaryota > Metazoa > Arthropoda > Insecta > Orthoptera > Acrididae > Schistocerca > Schistocerca serialis. Next base: position 742,439,450 of record NC_064643.1, read on the forward strand.
ATTCGTCGACTTCCGCGGGCTACGCGTGAAACTTGCCCGCACGCGTTCAACCGTTTCTTCGCTCACTGCAGGCCGACCCGTTGATTTCCCCTTACAGAGGCATCCAGAAGCTTTAAACTACGCATACCATCGCCGAATGGAGTTAGCAGTTGGTGTATCTTTGTTGAACTTCGTCCTGAAGTGTCGTTGCACTGTTATGACTGACTGATGTGAGTGCATTTCAAGCACGACATACGCTTTCTCGGCTACTGTCGCCATTTTGTCTCACTGGGCTCTAGAGCGCTCTGGCGGCAGAAACCTGAAGTGCGGCTTCAGCCGAACAAAACTTTGAGTTTTTCTACGTATCTGTAGTGTGTCGTGACCATATGTCAATGAATGGAGCTACAGTGAATTTATGAAATCGCTTCAATCATTTGTAATAGCCCTGTATTGAACGACGACCGGCTGCAACCCCGAAATTTGTTCGAACAACGAATATGAATTGCCATTGCGTCTGGGATTTATAGATTTTGAGAAAACTTTTGACTCAATTTCAATAAAATTTGTACAGACATCTCTTGAGAAATAAGGTGACAACTTGTGGGTATATGCTGAAGAGCATATAGGTATACAGCAATATGTTTAAAAAAAAGTGAAGCAGCCAGAAGAGAGAAAGAAATGAAATGAGACTTCCTGGGCTGGAGGGTGAAAAGTATTTAAACCGACGAACTCTGGGAGGTTCTAAGGGACATCAAAACAAATATTTTCCCTAATGTCATTTTTTTACTATAAGGGTTATTTAAACCGGTGGAGGCCGTATTACGCTCTTCAGTTGTTAGAGGGCATATTACGCTCTTCAGTTCTACATCTACATCTACATCTACATCCATACTCCGCAAGCCACCTGACGGTGTGTGGCGGAGGGTACCTTGAGTACCTCTATCGGTTCTCCCTTTTATTTCAGTCTCGTATTGTTGGTGGAAAGAAGGATTGTCAGTATGCTTCTGTGTGGGCTCTAATCTCTCTGATTTTATCCTCATGGTCTCTTCGCGAGATATACGTAGGAGGGAGCAATATACTGCTTGACTCTTCGGTGAAGGTATGTTCTCGAAACTTCAACAAAAGCCCGTAACGAGCTACTGAACGTCTCTCCTGTAGAGTCTTCCACTGGAGTTTATCTATTATCTCCGTAACGCTTTCGCGATTACTGAATGATCCTGTAACGAAGTGCGCTGCTCTCCGTTGGAGCTTCTCTATCTCTTCTATCAACCCTATCTGGTACGGATCCCACACTGCTGAGCAGTATTCAAGCAGTGGGCGAACAAGCGTACTGTAACGTACTTCCTTTGTTTTCGGATTGCATTTCCTTAGGATTCTTCCAATGAATCTCAGTCTGTCATCTGCTTTACCGATGATCAACTTTATATGATCATTCCATTTTAAACCACTCCTAATGCGTACTCCCCGATAATTTATCGAATTAACTGCTTCCAGTTGCTGACCTGCTATTTTGTAGCTAAATGATAAGGGATCTTTCTTTCTATGTATTCGCAACACATTACACTTATCTACATTGAGATTCAATTGCCATTCCCTGCACCATGAGTCAATTCGGTGCAGATCCTCCTGCATTTCAGTACAATTTTCCATTGTTACAACCTCTCGATACACCACAGCATCATCTGCAAAAAGCCTCAGTGAACTTCCGATGTCATCCACAAGGTCATTTATGTATATTGTGTATATTGTGAATAGCAACGGTCCTACGAGACTCCCCTGCGGCACACCTGAAATCACTCTTACTTCGGAAGACTTCTCTCCACCACTGTAGTAGTGCTTTGTCTCTGTTTACCAATGGAGTGATACATCTGGAGTGAGTACACTGATATGGTTGGTGCGTACTACGTAGCGCACAGCAGGTTTATCAACAACAATATCCTAAACGCCGTATCCTGCATCATACGACCTTTGCTGCTGTGTACCAACGTCTGCGTGAGACCGGGTCATTTAGCAGATTACCTGGACAGGGCGCCGTCGCACTGTAAGAACGCTGCAATTATGAAAACTGTCTTGCAGCATGTGGAGCGGGATCCTTCAATCAGCACTCGTGCAACTGCACAACATGGGGACGAATCAGACGAATTTAAGAGCAGTCCTTCGAGAGAAATTGTTAGGTCCACAACCAGGAACGAGTTGATTATCCACCCAGAGCACAGTTTACGCAGTGGTACCTGGAACAGTGTGCAATGCATCCTACATTTCCATCCTCTGTGTTGTCTACCGATGAAGCAACATCCGGGCGTGATGGAGTCTTCAGCATGCATAGTTCACATGTTTGGAGTGAGGATAATCCACATGCCACAGTTACTAGCGCTCATCAATGCGGTTCTTCGTTAATGTGTGGGTCGGTGTTGTTGGGGACTGTTTAATTGGGCCGTATTTGCTACCTAGGCCATTAAATGGCGGGCACTATTACAATTATCTCGCCAGAGCTTTGCCAGAACTGCTGGAAGACGTCCTGCTCCCTACAAGACAACGCATGTGGTTCCAACAAGACGGGGTGCCGGCACATTTCAGTCGTCGTATACGTCGATTCCCGGATCGATGGTTCATAGAAACGTGGATTGGCAGAGGTGGTCCTGTACCATGGCCTGCTCGATCCCCAGATATGTCCGCTATGGACTTTTTTGTGTGGGGAGAGATGCGCAACCTTGTTTACGCAACTCCTGTTGCATCAGAAGAGGATCTGGTTGCCCGTATGGTAGCAGCAGCAGGAACAATTCAGGATACTCCTGGGACTTTTGCCCGTGTCAGACAGAACATGATCCGGCGGTGTAACCTTTGTTTACGTGTCAATGGATGGGTTTTTGAAAATCTACTGTAATTGAAGTTGGGTTGTGTTAATGTGTTGTCTCTTGGTCATAAAAAATGGAAAAGTCTTTATTGGTATAATTAATTTGCCGCCAGAGAAATCTTCCTCTACCGGTTTAAATACTCCTCATAGGAAAAAATGACATTAGGGAAAAATATTTGTTTTGATGTCCCCTACAACCACCCAGAGTTTGTCGCTTTAAATACTTTTCACCCTATGTGGTATTTTTACAGTGGTTACAGTATCTAGTCAAACTTACAAAGAATTTGGCAGTACGAACCCAGTTGTCAGTATGACGTTCCACGCCGCCCCACCTGGATACACCCACTTACTCGATTGAGAAGGATGTCATAAAGTCGATGTGACATTTCCTGAGTAATATGGATCACAACTGTTGTAACTGGGCCAGCCGTTGTGGCCGAGCGGTTCTAATCCCTTCAGTCCGGAACCGCGTTGCTGCTATCGTCGCAGGTTCGAATCCTGCATCGGGCACGGTTGTGTGTGAAGTACTTAGGTTAGTTAGGTTTAAGTAGTTGTAAGTCTAGGGAAATGATGACCTCAGATGTTAAGTCACATAGTGCTCAGAGCCATTTGATCCATTTGTTGTAACTGGTCACTGGCAATCTGCGATCTGGCATTAGGACGAATTTGGCGCCCAAGTTGGTCCCACACATACTCTATCGGCTGGCCATAGGAGGACCTCAGCTCCATGCGGACAGTTCACATAGACACGTGCCACTTACGGTGGAGTATTTTCCTGTTGCAAAGTAGTACCACGACAATGACGTATGAGAGGCTGTAACTTCCCCCTCACCCTAAGGACAGTGAAAAATTAAACCGCGTGCACCTAATGGAAATTGGGGAAAAGCAATCGTCACCGAAGTTAATTTGTCGGTAAAGAGGGAGGAAAGGGTTACATCTAAATGAAAGGAAAAATGCAAATGAAATTGGTGGAAATTAATTTTGAGAAAATGGTAAAATTAATAAAGAAAGTAAAGTGCGGTCGTTACGTTAACAATTAATTGGCGCTAATTAGATATTTGAGATTTGGGGAAAATTATGGTCGCCAGTCCTATGGACAACTACTATAATAACTGAAAATGAAAGATTAATGCACATATAATTAGCACTAAAAGCGTGGCAACTGAAGGTTGACACGTGTAGTGTGAAAACCGAATGTTTGTCAGAAGCAATAAATTTCGCTACACTTTGACTTAATTTAGCAAAAGAATTAATGAAACCAGAAAATTGAAAGTTAATTTAGTGACTGAAATTAATAGTGAACTTTGTTTCTGAAGCACTACGAAATTCAATAAAATAAGGTTAGTCTTGGGCTACCTCAACAATCATTTCAAAAGCTACATGAATCTACGCAATTTAGAAATAAGAGACTTAACTTTGAACTTGAATTAAATGATTCTGAACAATTAACAGTAGTAAAATTTAGTACGTACCAAGCTGAGCTGCAGTCACAGGTAAGCTAAAATACGGTAACAAAACTCGCACTCTTAATTTGTGCTTGTGTAATCTAAATATTGTAGCCAGCTATGAATACTGTAACTGAACTTTGGAATTAAAGCAGTGAAATCGAATGATATTACTTTAATGCTGGCGTTTGAATTTCAACGACACTCGGGTTCATTCCGGAAAAGGAAGGGACCCTCCTTCGTAATGGAATTGGGACAATGAGCAACAAAGGTTCATGCTACGTTGATGTAATTTTGAAACAGTTTGAAAAGCTGAGGTTTGTCATACAGTTCTAAAACTTGACGTGCTTTTAGTCTTCCTTGTTGGTTGATTGAAGGTTTGAAGTCGTCGATCGAGGAGGTGGCGACAGTCACTCATTATCGGCCGTCGCTGTTGCAGAAGCTGGATGTTGGCGCGCCTTCTTCTCGACACGGGCTCTTGATGTGCGCCAGCTAATGCTTCCTGTCTGCGACACCGTGTCAGAAACTAACATAGCAAGTCGAGCGCACTTACATGCTGCCAAACCCCGAAAGCGCGGCAACTCGCCGGAGCGTCACTCAACACACCTGCTCCACCGCCCTACACCAGCCAGACTCTGCTCTGCCCGCGCTCCACGCGGCAGAGTTCACACTACCAAAGATCCTAAAAACTTTGGTCCTCCACACGACCTATCGATGTAATCGTTCGATAGCATAGTTTTTCCTAGGCCAGACCCAGCGTAAAAATACAAATAATATTTACAAAACAAACCAATTATACAGCGACATAAATGCATAAATATTAAAACAATTACAATATATAAATACACAGAAATGTTATATCTACAGGTAACAAAATAAGGAAAAACATTTATAGTACAATAGATGTAAATAGTAGGATATGCATTTCCGGCATTACAAGGCAACACACGAGAACGCAGAATGCCCATGACGTACCGTTGAGCCACCAGAGTTCCCTAAGTCATTACCAGCCGCGACCTGAAGTCATACCTCATGCCTCCGCACACCATGATGCCAGAAGTGACACCACTGTGCTTCTCCAAGATATTAGGAGAATGGGACCTCTCCCCAGATCGCCGCCATACACGCCTAAGATGGTCATCCGGCGTAGTGAAGGATCGTGATTTACTGCTGAAGACAACGTGCGACTGTTCTTCTGTGCCATTCAGTATACATTACGCTTTCCCACCATTAAAAATTTTTCTCAGTTTACTCAATTTGTGCCTCGAGCATGGATGTGTGTGATGTCCTTAGGTTAGTTAGGTTTAACTAGTTCTAAGTTCTAGGGGACTAATGACCTCAGAAGTTGAGTCCCATAGAGCTCAGAGCCTTTTGAACCATTTTTACTCAGTTTGTTAAGTTTAACATATAAGTGTCTTTCCATCGTGCTTCTCATGAGAAGTCTTTAATTTTTGTATTATAAATATTTTAGTGCAATCTGTACAGTACTGCAGTCACCTTAACCACTTTGGGTATCCATGCACGATCCGCAGCTAGACCTACACTTTCACGTCTCGTTGATCATACGTCAGAACCTGCACATGTACACATTATGTAATTCCCTTACGGAGAGGGGCGGGGGGGGGGGGGGAGAGCGGGGTCGGCATTTTAATTGAAAGTCGCTGCCTGATATCGAAGGATAAATACGATATTGCAGAGCCTGTGTCGCTAAGGGAAGCTTTACTATCTTTGGCCCGAAAAAAAGCATGTTCTTTGAGATTTTTTCCTCCGGATGTGTTATAAATATCAGTGTCAAATTAGGTCAAAATGTTTGTTCTTATTTTCTCTACAAACTGGAATTTTTTCGACCGGAAATATCGAACAGCAAAGGCGGAAGTGTCGTCGGAACGAAACAAAATTTCGATGTAGACCTCCACGAGCGGTTTGTCACAGGTCAGCCAGCTCATCTGAAATCAAAATTGACTTGACGTTAGCGAAGTATATAAGATTATTTAGGATTTGTACCTCGCTTAAGTTATTTGGACCATAGGAAACAAAATGGCGGCCATTTGAAAAAAAAATTGGGTTTTTCTCATCGATTTTTCAACTTCGTCGGCCAAGTAAAAATATGTATAGTTGATGGATCGGAATAAAAGTGGTACAGCTCCTAGACAATTTAGTTAGCTTCGACGGAAACAAATAATCATGCCAATCGGTTCAGTAGATTTGAAGTTACCGTACCGCGCGATAAAGAAAACGTCATCTCGAGAAAAACGCGTTTGAAGTTTTGACTACATATAAATGCAATATTATGCAACGTACGTTCAATATGCTATTCCAGATCCAGAAACTAGTCCTTCCTCTTCCTCACAGAGGTCGTTCTGCTCGATCTGGGCCATCCTGCGCTGCTCCAGAGCCGCTCGTACGGCCGACTGCTTGGCGAACTGACTCGAATAGAGTCCCAGGGTGACGTCCATCGTTGTCATGATCTTCAGAATCGCTGAATCCCCGTCCTCGAAGCTGCTCACTGCCAGGAAATTCGCAGTCTCCACAGTCTTCGCGCCGGCCGGATTGGCCGAGCGGTTCTAGGCGCTACAGTCTGGAACTGCGCAACCGCTACGGTCGCAGATTCGAATCGTGCCTCGGGCATGGATGTGTGTGATGTCCTTAGGTTAGTTAGGTTTAAGTAGTTCTAAGTTCTAGGGGACAGTGCTCAGAGCCATTTGAACCAGAGTCTTCGCACCAGAATGAAAATGCTTGGGGGCTAACTTCCAAACACACGCGTTCAAACTTTCACTTGAATTTTGTGTTTCCTCCCAAGCACCGGTACAATAACTCGTCCTTCGAAAGAAAAAAAAACTGTTGCATGAAAAAGGCCGATTCCAGGAAGATGCATTTTTTTGTTCAACCGCGAATAACAAACATTTCCGTTTCGTATTCGAAAAAAAAAAAAAAAAAAACAGAAGCTTGCACAGGATAGAGTAGCATGGAGAGCTGCATCAAACCAGTCTCAGGACTGAAGACCACAACAACAACAACATTCGAAAAAAAGGTTTCAGGGATGGATTCTAAACACTTTTATGGATCCAAAAATGGAATTTTGAAACTCGATTTTTTTAAACAAAAGGTAGTATGATGCAGTGTTCCTTGTACTGAGACAGCAGGGTTCTCCAACCAGCTCGGGATTTTAACGATCTAGTGCACAAACTGGACAGAATTTGGCACACTATCCCTCAGCAGGACTTCCATCTACTCCATCAGTCAACGCCAAGCCGAGTAACTGCTTGTATAAGGGCCAGAGGTGGACCAACACGTTATTGACTTGCTTAATTGCCGGCCGCTGTGGCCGAGCAGTTCTAGGCGCTTCAGTCTGGAACCGCGCTGCTGCTACTATGATCGCAGGTTCGAATCGTGCCTCGGGCACAGATGCGTGTGATGTCCTTAGGTTAGTTAGGTTTACGTAGTTCTAAGTCTAGGAGACTGATGACCTCAGATGTTAAGTCCCATAGTGCTCAGAGCCATTTGAACCATTTGAACTTGCTTAATTCGTGAAGCTCTTTCTCTTAAATACCATCCAACTTTTCTGAAATTATAATCATCTGTTTGCTTGTGCATCTACATCACATCTACGGATTTCCGCGCCATTCGGATAATTCCTTCCTGGCGCGAAACGAATACCTACCTACTCTCGATATAAACCCGTCCAGCCGGTGGTAGCCTCAACTGACCAGGAATGACAAATAGTGTGACACACGCACGGTCCATGCAGTATCAGTGAGCTTTTTGTCTGTGCTCAGAATGCAGAAGGTGCACATCTATCTAAGTTTGACCGAGGTCAGATTGTGATGAGCCGACCGCTCTGCATGAGCATTTCAGAAACTGCACGACTTGTCGGTTGTTCGAGGAGTCTTGTGGTGAGGTCTTCAACACCTGGCGAAACCGTGGTGAAATCACTTCCAGACGTCATGGGGTTGGGAGGCCACCCCTCATCATAGATGTCGGACGTCGTAAGCTGGGCAGACTGGTAAAACAAGACAGGCAGTGAACCGTGACGGAATTTGCATCAGACTTTAATGATGGGCAGAGTACAAGTGTACCTGGAGACGCAGTGCACTTAACGATGGGCCTCCGTGGCTGACGACCCATGCATGTGCCAACGTTAACACCACGACATCGAAAACTACGACTGAAATGCGCATTTGACCATCTGCACTGGACGTTGGTGCAGTGGCAGAGCGTTGCGCGGTCTGATGAATCCCGATATCTTCTTAATCATGCCGACGGGAGGGCGAGAATCGGTCGTCTTGCAGAGGAACAGTTCCTTGACACCACTATTGCTGGAGGAGACAAGCCGGCGGCAGCTCCGTTATGCTATGGGGAACATTCATGTGCGTACCCATGGGTCCAATAGAGCTGCGGAAAGGCACTGTGACGACCAAGGAGTGTCGTACACTGCTTGCAGATCACGTATACCGCTTCATGACGATCACGTTTTCCGATAGCGCTGTCATTTTTCAACAAGAGAATGCGCTATTTCACAAGGACAGGAATGTGACGGAGTGCTTTGGGGAACACAGTGGCGAGTTCCAATTAATGTGCTGGCCCCCCAGCTAACCAGATCTGAACCCAATCGAACACATGTGGGTTGATTGCACGTGGCGTCAGAGCACCCCGGAATTTATGTGAATTAGGTGACTTGTGCGTGTGCAGATGTGGTTCCAACTCCCCCCAGCGACCTGCCTAGGACTCATTGCTTCCATGTCACGACGCATCGCCTCTGTAAAAGCGTGCCAATGATAGACATACCGGCTATTATGTAGGTGGACATAATGTCCTGGCTCATATGCAATGTTGATACTTTATGGGGAAATTTAAGAAATTAAATAGAAAAGTAATAATAAAAAGGAACATCAGACTTCTGAACTCAAACAAATGTGAGAAAAGAATTTGCATTTGTTAGATTAAAAAGAAGGTTTTCTCGGATCGAAACCAGTTGTGTACAAGCCTCTCAAGTTATGGAGGGTAAATTAACACACGAGATCATTGAAGTAGGTAATGGTATCATACTAAAGGTAGCTGATGTTTTCAACAATATAAATAAAGCGAAAATCTAAGTCAGTTCTGAAGAACAAATTTGTAAAAATAAGTAAGATGGACTTGAAGGCAAAATTGCCGCTGGAAGTATGAACTACATGCAAATGGAAAATAATGTCTGCCCGAGTTGTCAGAAGTGACGTACGTTACAAACGATATGTTTGAGAAAGCATTTTTTGAAAAGTAATGCGGAAAATCGAAACAAAAAGAGCTTCAGAATATTTTCTGAGAAGGTGAGTAATACAGCACGAAAAGTATTTAAAAATTCACTCTGAAGTAGGTGACGCATTTTTCATACTTCACTAACTGGTTAGAGCATGAGTAAATAATCTTGGGACTTGAAGTTATCCATGAACTGTAGAAACAAAATCATTCCGGCTCCCAACGACAATATGAATAAATTCTGAAATTAGAAGGTGTTGAGAAGCTGTTGCAGGAGGTGGAGCAACATTACAGGAATTTTAGGCCACAGTCTAGCGAAAAGGATCGCCAGCAAATGAACGTAAACGGTTACACGATAAACCAGTCAAATCTAAAAGCCAGAAATTCAACTAAATAGCTAGGAATCATATTTAAGAACAACTTAAATTGGAAAGGACACATACAAAATGTTGTGGGGAAGGCGAACCAAAGAATGCGTTTTATTGGCAGAACAGTTACAAGATGCAACAGATCTACTGAAGATACTAGCTACACTACGCTTGTCCGTCCTCTTTTGGAGTATTGCAGCGCAGTGTGGGATGCTTACCAGATAGGATTAACGGAGTACATAGAGAAACTTCACAGAAGAGCAGCATGTTTTATATTATAGAGAAATAGGGTAAGAGTGTCACTGACATGATACAGGATTTGGGGTGGACATCACTAAGACAAAAACCTTTTTCGTTGCAGCGGAATCTTCTCACGAAATTGTAATCTCCAACTTTCTCCCCCGAATGCGAAAGTATATTATTGACGCCCAACTGATAGGAAGAAGAGATGATCATGATAAAATAAGGTGAATCAGACCTCGCACGGTAAGGTATAGCTATTGGTTTTTACTGCGCGCTGTTCGAGACTGGAAAAATAGAGAATTATTGTGAAAGCGGTTCGATGAACCCCCTGCCAGGCACTTAAGTGTGATCTGCTGAGTATACATGTGGATGTAGATGGCGAGAGAGAGGGGCTAGAGATTTAAGGGTCCAGAGACAGGCGCCTCCACCCCAAGTAAGTGCCAGGGTATGACATCCATACCGCTCGCGCTCGCAGACTTAAAACATTAACAGTGACTTACCAGGCAGACAACAGATGGAGGGAAGAGCTAAGACAGGTACCGAATTTCATCGTGCGGTAAGTTAGCTCCCGGCTGTGGATTCGCTGGCGTTTTGAGTACAGGGAATAATACACTCCTGGAAATGGAAAAAAGAACATATTGACACCGGTGTGTCAGACCCACCATACTTGCTCCGGACACTGCGAGAAGGCTGTACAAGCAATGATCACACGCACGGCACAGCGGACACACCAGGAACCGCGGTGTTGGCCGTCGAATGGCGCTAGCTGCGCAGCATTTGTGCACCGCCGCCGTCAGTGTCAGCCAGTTTGCCGTGGCATACGGAGCTCCATCGCAGTCTTTAACACCGGTAGCATGCCGCGACATCGTGGACGTGAACCGTATGTGCAGTTGACGGACTTTGAGCGAGGGCGTATAGTGGGCATGCGGGAGGCCGGGTGGACGTACCGCCGAATTGCTCAACACGTGGGGCGTGAGGTCTCCACAGTACATCGATGTTGTCGCCAGTGGTCGGCGGAAGGTGCACGTGCCCGTCGACCTGGGCCCGGACCGCAGCGACGCACGGATGCACGCCAAGACCGTAGGATCCTACGCAGTGCCGTAGGGGACCGCACCGCCACTTCCCAGCAAATTAGGGACACTGTTGCTCCTGGGGTATCGGCGAGGACCATTCGCAACCGTCTCCATGAAGCTGGGCTACGGTCCCGCACACCGTTAGGCCGTCTTCCGCTCACGCCCCAACATCGTGCAGCCCGCCTCCAGTGGTGTCGCGACAGGCGTGAATGGAGGGACGAATGGAGACGTGTCGTCTTCAGCGATGAGAGTCGCTTCTGCCTTGGTGCCAATGATGGTCGTATGCGTGTTTGGCGCCGTGCAGGTGAGCGCCACAATCAGGACTGCATACGACCGAGGCACATAGGGCCAACACCCGGCATCATGGTGTGGGGAGCGATCTCCTACACTGGCCGTACACCACTGGTGATCGTCGAGGGGACACTGAATAGTGCACGGTACATCCAAACCGTCATCGAACCCATCGTTCTACCATTCCTAGACCGGCAAGGGAACTTGCTGTTCCAACAGGACAATGCACGTCCGCATGTATCCCGTGCCACCCAACGTGCTCTAGAAGGTGTAAGTCAACTACCCTGGCCAGCAAGATCTCCGGATCTGTCCCCCATTGAGCATGTTTGGGACTGGATGAAGCGTCGTCTCAGGCAGGTCTGCACGTCCAGCACGAACGCTGGTCCAACTGAGGCGCCAGGTGGAAATGGCATGGCAAGCCGTTCCACAGGACTACATCCAGCATCTCTACGATCGTCTCCATGGGAGAATAGCAGCCTGCATTGCTGCGAAAAGTGGATATACACTGTACTAGTGCCGACATTGTGTATGCTCTGTTGCCTGTGTCTACGTGCCTGTGGTTCTGTCAGTGTGATCATGTGATGTATCTGACCCCAGGAATGTGTCAATAAAGTTTCCCCTTCCTGGGACAATGAATTCACGGTGTTCTTATTTCAATTTCCAGGAGTGTATATTAAACCTGCTAGCTACTCCATGCATTGTGGTTGGTAACAAAAGGGTTACTGAAACAATTAATGGCAAATGGGAGGAAACAACTAAATTACAATAGAGAAAAGACATGGGCGCATGTCTAAATTACGATAGAGAAAAGACATGGGCACATGTCATTTTAATGGTGGCTTACGAGAATTCTCAGACAGAGATGAGGAATAAGAACACTGAGATGCAAATATACTCTTAATGAAGTTTTGAATACTGATGACGAAGAATTTGTACAGGAAAGCGTTCTGAATCTGTCCAAAGAGAAAGAGAAAACGTGATTAACATAGGATTGCAGAATCTTGTTGTGGGTGATGTGCCGTAGATACCCTAGAAATGGATCTATATGCTACTGACATGAAGTGGAAATGAACAGTTGAAGAAGCCGGAGAGATGTCTCTGACTTAGTTAAATGTTTTGATCTGTCGTTGGTGGACAGACTGAGGATTGCAAAAGTTATAGAAGTGAATGAGTACGTGATCTCCAGACCAACGGGTTTTGAAAGAAGAGGTGTGTGATTTGTTAGAAGAATGTGTTGTTGAAGTTACTGAGGAGAATGTGGAACATCTTAAGGATAAGTATCAACATTAGGTGATGTAGTACAGTGCTTAACAGAGAGCAGCAGTGATCTATGTGCCGTGAGTCAAAGATGGTTGAATTCTCTGCCAGACAAAGAGTCTCTAATGACTGTGTGTGTGTCAGGTATAAATGTTATTGTTGCCGCTGGTAAAACAAAGGGAGCTGTAACCATAGAAGTGTTGTTGCCATTAACGATAAATGGGGTGCAATTACAACAACGATTTTTAACGACATTGGGATTAAGTTTGGATCTGATTATAGAGTAGATTTCCTCTACAAATATAAATGGGAACAGGGTTTTTAAAAAGGTTTGATGGTTTTGGAAATAAACAAAATAAAGGTAACTGTTCCAGTCGGCAGCTCGTGGTCGTGCGGTAGCGTTCTCGCTTCCCACGCCCGGGTTTGATTCCCGGCGGGGTCAGGGATTTTCTATGCCTCGTGATGACTGGGTGTTGTGTGATGTCCTTAGGTTAGTTAGGTTTAAGTAGTTCTAAGTTCTAGGGGACTGATAACCATATATGTTAAGTCCCATAGTGCTCAGAGCCATTTGAACCACTTTAACTGTTCCATTTGCAGGGAAGAAAATTTCGACTAAGGAAGAGAAAGACTGCATACCCCTTCGGTACTGTAATAGCGAGGAGATTTTAGAAGGTTTCGTGGACAGTGCTATGAGAAAGAATATACATAAGATTATATTGCCAGTTTTGATAAATGGTGTTTCATACATGTATTTTGAAACAGAAAGAGTTTTTAAAGGTACTTCATGCTGGCTTAATGTAGTGACTAAAACAAGAGAGTGTAATTAGGGTTTTTGAAGGACGAAGAATTTTGAGCAAACGTTATTCACGTACGTTGGAATTTTGTGAACTTTATAAAATAATAATAGCTGGTTTTAGAAACTGTTGTTTGAAAGCATTAGGACCTTAATTCGTAGTAATGTAAAATCGTGAGTTAAGTTTCATTAATCTTGATTGAAGAGTAAATCTTAGGGCAGAAGTAACTTCTTCACGACTCTGTTAATTGAAACGGTTCAAATGGCTCTGAGCACTATGGGACTTAACATATGAGGTCATCAGTCCTCTAGAACTTAGAACTACTTAAAGCTAACTAACCTAAGGACATCACCACACATCGATGCCTGAGGCAGGATTCGAACGTGCGACCGTAGAGGTCGCGCGGTTCCAGACTGAAGCGCCTAGAACTTCTCGGCCGCAAAGGCCGGCTATGTTAATTGACTTTAAGTGAGGAGAGAATATATATAATTGATGGAAAAGTAAAATTTATAGTGCATTTAGATATAAGAATGTACTACTGTAGTCTTACACAGAAAAATATTTTCACATGTATATTCCTACGATTTGAGTAATGGTCTGAACTATATGGAATGCAGAGAGGGTGATTTACGGAAGCCAAGCGAAGGTGCTGTAGCTACAGAAAAAGTGAATTGAAAATTAAAATGAAATTTAGGATTTACAGTGCCTTGTGACGCATTACAGAGAGAAAAAAATTAAAATTTTGTAAAATACTTTGTAAATGGAGTGTAAATTTTGAAATTTTGGAAGAAATTCCATTATTTGAAAATTTTAAACTAAAAAAACACATTTGCAAAGTAGAATAAGATGGTTATCTTCAGGATATTATATACATATTACTTTTTATGTTATTTTCTCTGAGGCTTAAAAAAATAGAATCATACACACCAGTTGACAATTCAGGATTTGATGACACACACAATTTAGGATTATAGGGAGTGTGTGGTACATTATTGTTAGCCAGCACTGAAATATTATATAGGAAAGCGATACTGGAAGGCATGAGTCATGTTTTACAACTGGAAGTGTAATGCATGTGAACCAAACAAGGTTAGCTTTCAGCCTTTTTAAGCACACCTGTCGTGAAAACTTACAACATTGAGCTAGGCTAATTAATATCTGCTAAGTTTTCAAATGTATCCAAACGAAACTACATAAAGAATTTTGTATCAACAATTCCTTTAATCTGGGAATTTCAGTATTGTAACGACTTTAATTCTGAACTTACGAGAAATTACCTAAAACTCTAAATTACGGACTTCTTTTTAATCGGAATTTTCCACCAAGAGAACGATTAATCGTAAAGCAGTTATACCTGCTTCTCAGAGATACGTTATTTTTGGAGTAACAGAGTTTTGTTTCATAAGAATTGTTATTTTTCTGTTTGCATGGTATGAGAGGGCTATGCATGTCGAACGTCAATAACTGGAAATATAATAAATTAGTGTGTGTGCCTGTGTGTGTGTGTGTGTGTGTGTGTGTGTGTGAACACATTGCTTGTAGAACGTGCATGAATCACATACATAGAGGATATTTCATTTCTGTATTAAGCCTACACATTTCGGTTGTGGAAAGAGGATTCTGGATTTCCATCTTTCAACACTTTTGTAAGAAGTTTAAATTTCATTCTGAGATTCTAAATGTCAGCTCTCTCAACTTTTATGTAAAGGTTTGATGTCTGGTAACTGGCAAATGAGCTATAGCCTGGGAAGCTAGAAAAGCTGATAGGCTAGTGTTTTCTTGTTTTTTTGTTAGTTTTTTTTTTTGTCATCAGTCTACTGACTGGTTTGATGCGGCCCGCCACGAATTCCTTTCCTGTGCTAACCTCTTCATCTCAGAGTAGCACTTGCAACCTACGTCCTCAGTTATTTGCTTGACGTATTCCAATCTCTGCCTTCCTCTACAGTTTTTGCCCTCTACAGCTCCCTCTAGTACCATGGAAGTCATTCCCTCATGTCTTAGCAGATGTCCTATCATCCTGTCCCTTCTCCTTATCAGTGTTTTCCACACATTCCTTTCCTCTCCGATTCTGCGTAGAACCTCCTCATTCCTTACCTTATCAGTCCACCTAATTTTCAACATTCGTCTATAGCACCACATCTCAAATGCTTCGATTCTCTTCTGTTCCGGTTTTCCCACAGTCCATGTTTCACTACCATACAATGCTGTACTCCAGACGTACATCCTCAGAAATTTCTTCCTCAAATTAAGGCCGGTATTTGATATTAGTAGACTTCTCTTGGCCAGAAATGCCTTTTTTGCCATAGCGAGTCTGCTTTTGATGTCCTCCTTGCTCCGTCCGTCATTGGTTATTTTACTGCCTAGGTAGCAGAATTCCTTAACTTCATTGACTTCGTGACCGTCAATTCTGATGTTAAGTTTCTCGCTGTTCTCATTTCTACTACTTCTCATCACCTTCGTCTTTCTCCGATTTACTCTCAAACCATACTGTGTACTCATTAGACTGTTCATTTCGTTCAGCAGATCATTTAATTCTTCTTCACTTTCACTCAGGATAGCAATGTCATCAGCGAATCGTATCATTGATATCCTTTCACCTTGTATTTTAATTCCACTCCTGAACCTTTCTTTTATTTCCATCATTGCTTCCTCGATGTACAGATTGAAGAGTAGGGGCGAAAGGCTACAGCCTTGTCCTACACCCTTCTTAATACGAACACTTCGTTGTTGATCGTCCACTCTTATTATTCCCTCTTGGTTGTTGTACATATTGTATATGACCCGTCTCTCCCAATAGCTTACCCATACTTTTTTCAGAATCTCGAACAGCTTGCACCATTTTATATTGTCGAACGCTTTTTCCAGGTCGACAAATCCTATGAAAGTGTCTTGATTTTTCTTTAGCCTTGCTTCCATTATTAGCCGTAACGTCAGAATTGCCTCTCTCGTCCCTTTACTTTTCCTAAAGCCAAACTGATCGTCACCTAGCGCATTCTCAATTGTTTTCTTGTATACAAACAAAAAAAGGGAGTTCGTGCACATTCGTGCGAGGTGTGAGGGCTTGTATGTCTCTGGGGAGGTGTTGGGACATAGACGTGTTCGAAATAGCCCGTTCGGCACCTTTCTCTGATGAAAAGATTTTCAGTGTTTGTACTGAGTATAGTCACGGGTAAAGTACGTCGCATGCGGCAGTCCGCATTACGCGATTTCAGCATACGGAGCGATAGTCTCGTTGAAATTCGCTAGTTTGTTGACAGCTATTTCTCTGTTGAGAGCGAGCACTCTAAACTGATAAACTACCTATCTTTTCGGATCAGTTCGCAATCCTTTGCTACGAACCGGCTATTCTGAGTGAATGCCCGAGTGTGAAAGAAAACCGCTACGTTATTCGTAAACTCGGACTAGGTGGTAAAGTTTTAAAGACTCATGTCTGCAGTATTCGTTTCCTTCAGTAATTCGCTATACCTAAACAGAAAGAATTATTTATTTACGAGCTGGTGACAGTTATGGTACATATGGTACATTTGTTTTTGTTTTTTTCATAGCTTTACAACTGAGAATATTATATAACTCGCACCAGGAAGGGGTGGGAGGGAAGGGGGAAGGGGATGGACGGGATGATATGCAGAAAAAGAATACACAGAATACGGAGGGGAAAACAGTCTCGTCGCAAGAGGCGTGCTGTTAGTTTTGTTACCTGTGCATTCCTTCAACATGCAGGTGTTAAGGAAATGGTCCGTTTATGTCGCCGATCGGGCTAACACGCCTTTTGGCTTCTATAACGACCTGCACTGGATTGACAAACCGAGATCAGATATATAAATGTTTTTGTCGCGCGGCGGCTTGAACAATATGAACAGACTGGCTCTCCTAAGTGAATCCCAGATGTTGGTTCTTACAGAGAGCATTCAAGTTTTAATAATTACGGGAGGTTCATGTAAGTTCTGAATTAAAAATCTTGGCCCAGTTTGAGGCCAGAGAGGTCCGGAGGCTGGTCGCCAGCGGCTCTTCTGCCCTCCAATCGTGTGGCACATCCAATATTGCCAGATTCGTACAACACAACGAATATCTGGGCAGCTGGAGGGAAGAAGTTATTTTCGCGAAACGCTATTGAGAAAATTGGAGTAGAGACGAAACGCATATCTGGCAACTATTCAGTATCAGGCCCATCCCGCGTAATTTTATTATCCAGCCAGATACTGGATAGTACGCCAGTATTTGGTGGGTATTGGATTTTCATAAATTATGGAGATTTCTTAAAGTCGACTTTCTTTATCATGTAAGATACTCTTAAGACAAATGAAATCACAGTGTCCTCAGTTCAAAACATCGTTAATTTTTCATTGTAACAAAAATTAGTTATCATACTGAACTAGAGGCAGATTACGGTGAATGAACACCAATTTCTTTGCATTAAAAGGTAATAAGCTATTTAGCTTGTCTTCGTAAACGAGACCAGCATCAGAAAAAGTCTTTCGCTACAAGGCGCTGAAAGATAAATTCTTTGTCAAATTCGGGTACTGTTTCACATGAGGTGACCGCGAAACAAAAGTGTTCTGATTGCAATCGATTCGAAATTTCTTCAGAGAATAGTCTCGCTTGCAGTCACATTTGTTTCTTAACTGTCACATTTATTGTTATCATTATCTGCCAACTCATTAAAGCAATACCAAAACGTGTAGTGAACTTCGCGAGCCGCAATTAATTCAGTTTCCTTTCTTCTGCTTCTTCTAGCAGGCGTTGCTACTGATCGAAGATTCTTTGCTAAATTCAGACAGGATCTTCTGTCGACCTCTTTCATTTTCAACAACAACCAAGTCTGTCTTGAATCATGGGTCTCGAAAGGTAGAGATCAGATATTTTGGATCTTTATTTAAGGATCTGAAACGACGAGGCTCTCGTGTATGATAGGTCAAGGGTTCATTTATATTGGCTCATCCTTATATAAATGATTATTTAATGCCACGACATCTATTGGTTGGTTGATATGGAGGGGGAGACCAAACAGCGAGATTATCGGTTCCATTGGATTAGGGAAGGATGGGGAAGGAAGTCGGCCTCGCCCTGTCGAAGGAACCGTCCCGGCATTTGCCTGAAGCGACTTAGGGAAATCACGGAAAACCTAAATCAAGATGGCCGGACGCGGCTTTGAACAGCCGTCCTCACGAATGCGAGTCCAGTGTGCTATAGTCTGTCTGTAAACTGAAGAGCGAGCTGCGCTTTTGGTGGGGGAAGTGGACTTTCCCTGAAGAACGCTGCCACCGGCTTACAGGGGCACCCAAAATCTGTTGTCCACTATCGGTCTAGCAGTGTAGATCGGCATGCAATGATATACGTCGTTTCTGTTCGTGGGATCTTAGTTGCCAGTGTCAGTCAGTTAACTTTGTTTACTTACTGATGTACTTCGATATCCGCAAGTGATGGATAATCGTCTAGCACTGCAAGAAAATGTGCATAATACGAAGAAGTGGAGGTATTTGCGGAGTAACGAGTGTTCGATCGTCTCTAATGTTATTACAGTGTGTATTAAAGAGGCGGCCCATAAAGAACTGTTGGCTAATATTACCAGTCCCAACTAAAGGGCTGCAATCTATGGAAACGTCAGCCTCACCCAATAGGACACATAAGTAAGGAACGAAAAAATAAGCCGCATGGTTTACTGGAATCGCCACGAAGGAAAACTAATAATTTTGGGAGGAAAACCATCGGTATAGACAGTTTCAAAATCACGTAAAAACCTTTGATGCTTATCGAACACTAAATCTGTACCTCGGTCACGATTCACCTGATTCTAAGACATATTGCTTAAAACATGTGCGCAATAGCTATTCTAAACACTGCTGAAAGTTCCTTCGAAACATGTACACTGATTCTGGACTTCTAAGCAAAAAGCTTGACATTCGAGGTGAGCTGACATTCATTTTTATTTTTTGGTAAGAACTTTATTTGTTAATCTACAGCAATGTTATCCTCTTCAAAATATTCCCGAACACATACTATACCAGTGCTTTTTCCACTTCCCGATACCCTTTATGAGCTGTTTCTTCGGGATAGTTTATATGTCTCTTAACTGTGCATTTTTAATCTCATCCATGCTTGTAAAATCGCTGTCCTTTAAGGCCTGCTCTGAAATGTTTATACCACTTGTATGCCCTTGGTTTACTCATAACAGGTTCACCAAAAGCAATATTTACCATTTCTAAAAATTTCATACACTTTATTCCATTCTTATAACAAAATTTAATACAGATTCTCTAATTTATTTTTATACAAAACAAATAATCGTTGATGCTACCAAAACACATGTAACCTTTCTGACAGCTGACAACAGAGCAAATACCCAATATGCATAACATTGTACACGTAGTTTTCAGGCATGTTTACAAAGGCAGTGACAAAAAAGTGGTGCAAATCGGACTAATACAACACATAAAATTATAAATTTCTGCTTACCTTTTAAACACGTTTCGTGTTGTAAGAATTGTTACTTCTACCTTTTAGTAGAAACACAAAATGAGAACAAGTCTTAAATTCTACAAACTGATTGCATTATATGCATTATAGAGGAACATACATTCAAATGAACAGGCATTTGGTTCTATGTTTTAGTAGAAGCCTGACTTCCGTTCTTAAGTTAATAATATTTACTCTATAATGTTGTGTTTTGGAAGAAGCTATCGTTTTTTGTATTCCTTATGCTCTTAATGTATTTGTCTAAAAATAAACGCAGCCGAGGCGTATCTGCACACGGCGTAGCCACAGAGTCAAAGCACGCGCCGCGGCAGGGCCGGTACTGCGTTGTGAAACAGCCTGTAGAAACGCCTTGTGACGTAGCTGGTTTGGCAGAGTGGGGACTCGCTCGCTGGTTCTTCAGTTTACTGACTATAGCCACAGCGCCATCTCACTCGGTCCAGGTCTGGTATTACTTTAGATATTCAGAAGCAACTGTAACGATCATGCTTCATTTGAGAGGTGAGGAAAATTTTTCTGTACTTTATGTGCATAACGAATGATTGCATTATCTGCTGGCACAGTATTCACCACTCGTTTGGCATCAAAATCCCACTGTTCACCATAATCTCGTATCAATGAGACGGCCTTACTCTATCTTACTGAGAGGGCCTATATACCCGCATGGCACCACTCTACTGGTCGACGTCGAAGCCATCTACCTGCATCAATAACCTCCCCATCATCCATCTATTGCTTCCAGCGGAGTGAAGAACAGGTCAAAGAAGTTTTGTTAGCTTCTCTCGGATGCGCAGACTTCTGCGAGGCCTTGCGTTGTCATGGAAAAGGAGAAGTTCTTTGCATTTTTTCAGTGAAGTCGTTTCTTAAGTTTCCTGAAGGTAGCACAGTACACTTCCGAGTTGATCGTTGCACCATGATGGAGGACATTGAACGGAATAACTCCTTCAGTGTTCCAGAAGACCGTGGCCATGACTTTATCGGCTGAGGGGGAGGCTTTGAAGTTTATCTTCGGAGATGAGATGGTGTGGCGCCATTCCATGGGCTGCCGTTTTGTTTCCAGTTCGAAGTGATGCACCCATGTTTCATCGCCTGTGACAATGCTCGATATAAAATTGCTACAATCAGAGACGTAACGCACAAGCAACTTCGCACATATGGCCCGCCGTTGCCATTTATGGTGTTCTGTTAGGCGGCCGACAGGCACGCTGAAGATCGGACACGTTTGTGCGACCTTATTGCGATGATTACAGACGTCTCGCCCAACGACTCACCGTGATTTTCTCTACTGTTACGTCTCCGGAGACATTCTGTAAGCGCCTGCGATGCTCTGATTTTCCGCCAAAAGAGACTCAGTGACAGCTCTCTGGTTGCAATGTACCTCAGTCACAGACGCCATTTTGAAGGATACGTCACCTATCGGAACCTCTTTAAATTGTAGGAACTGAAACCGGAATATTCCAAGATATATCCCACAACAAATTTTGCATTTTTTCCGTCGAAACTGGCTGAAAAAAAACATGTTTTACTCACTGAACGCCCCTCGTAGAACGGAGGATATACCGCCTATCACTGTTTCCCTGTCAGACAGGAAGATACACTCATCTGCTAACATTCTTCCCCCGGTCCGTGATGAAGTAGGCTTCATCTACATCCACATCATACTCCGGAAGGCACCTAATGGTCCCACCTTTAACGTGCACTCCAGTGGTGTGTTTCGAATGACATCACTGTCGACTGGAACAGTTTTACCATCCACCAAGAGAGTAAGACCATGAACCACCGGTGAAGCTGTATCTCAACCTCCCACAAGAAAAGGCCACTAATGGTGTGTGGCGGAGGGTACTTTCGGTACCACTATCTGATCCCTCCAACCCTGTTCCACTCGCAAATAGTGCGTGGGAAGAATGATTGTCGGTAAGCCTCTGTATTGGCTCTAATTTCTCGAATTTTCTCCTCGTGGTCAGTACGCGAGATGTATGTTGGGGGAAGTAATATGTTGTCCGACTCCTCCTGAAAAGTTCTGTAACGAAATTTCAATAGTAAATCTCTCCGTGCTACACAACTCCTCTCTTGTCCTTCCGCCAGTGGAGTTTGTTTAGCATCTCCGTAACGCTTCCTCGCCAGCTAAACGATCCCATGACGAAACGCGCCTGTCTTCGTTTGATCTTCTCTATACTCAAGAATCGGGCGAAAAAGCGCCTTATAAGCCACTTTTTTCGTGAATGAGTTACATTTCCTTAAGATTCTTCCGATGAATCCGAGTCTGGTGTCTGCTTTTCCCACTATCTGTTTTATGTGGTCATTCCACTTAAGGTCGCTCTGAACAGTTACAGCTAGATATTTTATGGCAGACGGTGTCTGCAGCTGTTTGTCATCAAATTCTTCAAATGGCTCTAAGCACTATGGGACTTAACATCTGAGGTCATCAGTCCCCTGCACTTAGAACTACTTAAACCTAACTAACCTAAGGACATCACACACATCCATGCCCGAGGCAGGATTCGAACCTGCGACCGTAGCACTACTGCGGTTCCGGACTGAAGCGCCTAGAACCACTCTGCCACAACGGCCGGCTTGTTTGTCATCAATAGAAGGTACAGTAGTGGATTTCTTTTCCTATGTATGCGTCTCTTTGTAGATGTTTCATCACCTAACTGATAGTTTAATTAAAGAAAAAAGGATAGTTGGAAAAGTACAGATTGATGATAGCCAGCAGATGCAATTAAGATTAGGTATATCGGAGAAAAAGACGAATCTAAAGTAGTCCTGCCACAGTGTTTTATAGCGCGCACTCACAATTCTGTCACTTGGCGAGCAGCCACGTCACTGCAGGACAAGGAATAAAATGGAAACTTCATAGGAACACAATGAAAATTACACGAGAATACCTCAGTCTCTGGAGAGAGCGAGGTATTTTTGATTTAGACGAGTCAAGAAACTGTGAGGTGCTATCCATGAGTTCCGTAACACGATACAGAGAAAGGGGCCGAACGACCTGGCGTGCCACATGACGATTGGTGGAATCGCAATGCCAGATGCTCGCAGTTCAAACGGCGTGAATGCACGGCAGCAATTAATATGACTGATTCAGGCCGCCTATCACAAATAATTCTGATGCGAACAGACGGTCTTAATGTTGTGACCAGATGAGACTACAGTTACTTGGTCATAACTGTGGATTCTTTCATTGCTCTGGGACAAGGCTCATCAAACTAGAACACATGTTATATTAGTTCATTTAACTTTGACGCACGTCTTTCCCAGAGGATCGTTGAACAATTTACAACTGCCACTGACTAGCACAGCATCGCTTGATGCGCTTATTAACAAATTGTTCTCTTGCAGTACAAAATGTAACATTTACCAAAGTACATTTGAACAGGAACCTTAAAAACTCGTTTGTCCTGCAGTGTGATGCTGACTCTTCAGACGAGATCACGAACTGGCGCAGAGCTCTTGCATACTCAACACTATGCTGAGATCAGCGTGAGCGAGCTGTCATGCCAAGAGAGAGGCGTTGTCTCCTAGAGTCCCTCCCATTAGTCTTTGGAGATGGCAGCGAGCTTTCACTAATGTCTGTCGTATCGACTAGGGTTGCCGACATTGATGTAGCACCGCGATCCCTGAACGATACCACACTTAACAAATGGCCCTAGGTAATTTAAGAATAGGCTTGTGTATCAAAGTAACGGTAACTCCCGCACAACAGTCTGTGGTTTGAAAACGTCCAGGCCGGCCGGAGTGGCCGTGCGGTTCTAGGCGCTACAGTCTGGAACCGAGCGACCGCTACTGTCGCAGGTTCAAATCCTGCCTCGGGCATGGATGTGTGTGGTGTCCTGAGGTTTAAGTAGTTCTAAGTTCTAGGGGACTGATGACCTCAGATATTAAGTCCCATACTGCTCAGAGCCATTTGAAAATGTCCAGGATCTGCAACCAAATTAGGCTGAAGAGTGGCTCGCTATACGATTTGCAAACTCAGATGCCACACCGTAGTGTGCGTCCGCATCTAACAAAAGAGTTCCGTTCCCAGCGTGGCAGATGCTTCAGGCGGTCGGGGCGGCACCGTTTCTCAGCGCGCAAGTTAGGACACCTCTTTGGGCGTCTCCAAATCAGGGAGGAATTAGTGTGTCTCCGCGACGACGTCATTTCAACTTACATCTACATCTGCATCTACATGGATACTCTGCAAATTACATTTAAGTGCCTGGCACAGGGTTGATCGAACCACCTTCATCATTCTCTATTATTCCAATCTCGTATAGCGCGCGGGAAGAATGAACACCTATATCTTTCCGTACGAGCTCTGATTTCCCTTATTTTATCTTTGTGATCGTTCCTCCCTATGTAAGTCGGTATCAACAAAATATTTTCACATTCGGAGGAGAAAGTTGGTGATTGGAATTTCGTGAGAAGATTCCGTCGCAACGACAAACGCCTTTCTTTTAATGATGTCCATCCAAAAATCCTCTATCATTTCTGTGACACTCTCTCCCGTATTTCGCGATAATACAAAAGGTGCTACCTTTCTTTGAACTTTTTCGATGTACTCCGTCAGTCCTATCCGGTAAGGATCCCACACCGCGCAACAGAATTCTGAAAGAGGATGGACAAACGTAGTGTAGGCAGTCTCCTTAGTAGGTCTGTTACATTTTCTAAGTGCGCTGCCAATGAAACGCAGTCATTTGTTAGCCTACCCCACAACATTTTCTATGTGCTCCTTCCAATTTAAATTGTTCGTAATTGTAATTCCTAGGTATTTAGTTGAATTTACGGCTTTTAGATTAGACTGATTTATCGTGTAACCGAAGTTTAACGAATTCCTTTTAGTACTCATGTGGATGAACTCACATTTTTCGTTATTTAAGGTCAACTGCCACTTTTCGCACCATTCCGATAATTCTTCTAAATTTCTTAAATTCAAATCAAACAGCCACGAACTTTTCAGAATTTCGCCATCTTGTGTACTCTCTAAATTAATTAAATGGTGAATGTTGAAATTACCTGGCCCCCTTCAATCGATGGTCCTCTATGTTGGCGAGCCGTTGGTGGCATCCGTTGGCCCAAGAAAAGTAATTTAATTAAATAAATTTACTGATTTAGTTTCATGACTTTTAATTAATGATGCTTCCGATCTGGCACTGGTATCGATGGACCCGGAATTTTGCAGGCAAACCGCATCTGTGCAGAGTTTACAGAAATTTTAAAAAGGGCTTCAAAGGGTCAACCAAGAAGTCAGTCAGCAAGAGACCAAAAAATTGAGTCAAACAGTGTGTATGTGTGTGTGTGTGTGTGTGTGTGTGTGTGTGTGTGTGTGTGTGTGTGTGCGTAATTGTAATTCCGGACAATACGGGGTGAAATGAAATTAATTGAAGGATAGGAGCAAAAGCGAGTCAGAGAGGCAAAAATGAACAGTGAAAATGTGTGTGTTGTGTGTGTGTGTGTGTGTGTGTGTGTGTGTGTGTGAGCGCGTAATTGTGATTCCGAACAATACGCGATGAAATGAAATTAATTGAAGGATAGGAGCAAAAGCGAGTCAGGGAGTCAAAAATGAACAGAGAATAGCCGGACGTCATGCAGCGTTGCGAACGAGAAGCGAAGACAAATGTCTCGGGAGAGGGGGACAAGACGCAGTGACTGTCTAACGTGTCGCCTCCGGGCGCGCAAAAGAGCGTCGGCGCACAAAGTGGATTAATTTTTACCGAATACCGATGTGCGAAGTGACGCAAGTGCACTAATAATTGCAAACGCACGCAATAAGCTTTCTGAAATCTGTGAAAATACGGCAAACTGTGAAATATGAATAACAGACAATAACTCGGTAATGTGCCCGCAGACGTGGTGGGAAAAATTTAGAACCATGACGGATTTCGACATTAATCGTCATCAGTATCGCAACCCGTTTCAGTGGCAAATATTCTCGCAAATACATTCGGGGAAAATCATGAGCGGCTCGCTTTGTCACATTATTCAACAGATACTGTTTCAACATTCATGAGCTGCTGAATAAAGGTACCAATATAATTGTTTGAGGAAGATGCTACTAGCCACAAATATTTTTCACGAGTCGTGCAAGAACATCCTAGTACTCTTCAATCCCAAAACCGTTAAGGGACCAGTTTTAGTACACGTGTCGACAACAGGAGGTAGGAATTCTGAACAACACCTCCTACTGTCAACTGAAGACATAAAGTCTATATATTATTTTATTTTGAGCACTTTTATTTTCACAAGTCCGTCTTGATAAATATTTATATTTACAACAGATCTGAAGATGACATAAGCCGAAACCGGTCATAAAGTGTAAGAAAAGCTATGTGATCAAAACGGACTTGTGAAAATAAAATCTCCTACTGTCGCGCTCTATAGTGAGAAGATGCTGGCTGGGAGATAGTGAAGCTACGAGTGCCCACCAAATGATAGAATGATTGTCCCATACGCAGTGAGAACATAACTAGCGCATCAGCTTCTCGAGGAGATCAGTAAATCTTCACTGACAATATTCACAACTTTAGCTCAAGTTACCTTCTAAATCGGATGTTTAACAGAACCAGTAGTTCACTGCCTTTCTTTCAGTGTCTAACATAAAAGCCATTCAGTGTTACTACTTTTGAAAACTCTTGGCTATTGGGGCGCTTTGTAGTTATTCTCGCAAAATTATTGTAATATAGTTGCAAACCAGTGGGTCCATACTCTCCAAATTTGGAATCGAGGTTAGGGTAAGCACGTTGGAGAGCGTAGAGAACGTACCATTCAATTACAGAAGGTTATTAACTGTTGATGGCCCAATGCTTAAGGCATGTAACCAACAGAAAGTAACTTGCTTGCAGAAGATACTTCGGCAAGTTGTTTGACGTGAAAATACCCCCAGCAAGTTGACTTGCGCAAGTTTCATTAACTTGCAGAAGTAGCTTCCTCAAGTTAGTGGAAACGGTTTGTTGCATCTTGCTGCACGCACATGCCGAACTTGCCAGTTGTTGGAAGTTCCTCTGAAACTTGCAAAAGTTTTGTGTGTTCAATATCGATACGAAAATGTCAGTGCCGAAAAGTACAGTTACTCAAAGTCAGATGGGCCACACAAACGTACCATTGGATCCCCTGAACATGTAGAATGGGCCACGACATCCAAGAAAGTGCAAAATTGTTTTACATATTACTTTGTTTCACCAGAAGAGGAATTAGAATGTCAGTACAGGCACCTTAGAATTTAGATGTTTTTTTTAATTTTAACGTAAACATGAATGAATTAGATTTGCAGTAAAAGTAATAAAAACTGTTTACAAAAATCTAAGAGTAATTAAAAGGCCGTCTCTTGGTATAGCTTGCCACAGTCCTCTATTCTGTTTTCGAATATTTCACTGTAGAATAGAAAAGAGGCCTTCGAAACTAGCTTACGTCATTCTCAGGAAGTTTTTCTAATCTTTTTATTCGTAGCTGTTATTTTTCAGCAACTGTAGTACATAATTCAGAATAAAATTTAATCGTCAGTTGAAAATATTTTTCTGTTTCGCTTTACCGGTTTCGCCAAATTAATCTGTCATCTTCAGAAGCGTTCAAAATTAGGGATGATAAATCTTTAGACCTTGGCTGTACGTTTATGTAAAATATAAGAAGACTATTACAGAAACTTACTTAGTATCGATTCAGCAGATACTTATAATATACATAAGATACTTTTGCAAAAGTATTATATGTAACTTTCTTCTATACCTAAGTTATACTCCTTATACTCTCTTATAATACGTACATTTTTGGACCTATCATGGCATTATGCTTTTGAGAGAAAGATACTGAGACGTGTAAAACCAGTGCTTATACTTTACAGAAGTGTATGGCTGATGCCCAAAGATTTATAATATCACGGAGTTTGTAGACTTCTGAAGATGACAGATTAATCTGTCGAAACTTGTAAAGCGAAATAAAAATACACAAATTTGCAGCTGACTAATGGATTTTATTTTGAAATTTTTTAATCTGATTTTTTTCATTCAATTACTTCTTCTTTATAACCTAAATATGTACTCCTCTCTCTCCATTTCTTCATCCTAATCTCTGTTTTTTTTTTTTTATTTTAATATGCGTAACAATGTTTCTTCAGTAATAAAAATGCAACAACTGCGGCGTCTGCTCTGTTCTTAACCACGAAACTGTAAATTTCCACTTGGACATCTCATGACGCGACTCTAATGGAAACACTTCTGCAAGTACTTAACAGCAAATTCCTGAAACTAAATTGCCGAAGAGACTTCTAGAAGTCAACTTGATGGGGTTTTTATTCTAATGTGAATACCTCAGCAAATGCCTGCAGAAGTTACTTGCGGAAGTTACTTGCTAGTGGGCACACGCCTTTAGAGAATCAAGCCGTGCCGACAGACTGTTTGAGGCAGGAAAGGGAAGAAAATTACGGCGTACGGTGGTGGAGGTGGCAAGACGTCAGCCCGTTAAGGGTGAGAGTTGAGCCCAGCAGTAAAACGGCGGGGACGGCACACCTGGAGCAAGGCCTCACGGGTGGACCGGCCACAGCACAATGCGCTACCGGCTTATGCGGAGCATCGAAGAGAATCAGATCAATTGAACGCAACGCTGTTACTTGATCAGTTCCGTTCATAGAGTTCTCCAGTTTGTTTGAAACGCGGTCCACTGCAAAACACACGATTTAATGGGACACAGCGTCGATCTCTCAGTTCATCTTGGTCTGTACCGTACTGAATGAAGTCCAATTTGCAAAGAATAATTAGAGTACAGCCAGTGGGGGGGCGTCTCAACACCAGAGTTTATTTTCCTTATTTCTTCAAAAGGTTTCACAAGCTGAATGCACTGGCCTATGGAAAACCACTCATGAGACATAAAAGTAGTAAGTGTACTGTGACGAGCCCGATGCAGCGACATAACCTATTTTCGTTCCAACGTGTGTTCTGCCATATAAAAGGTGTACCTCATGCTGATATCTTGCACCGACACTGATGTCTTGCAGCAACTGATGTTCCAAGTAAAGTTATCTCCTTTTGAAAAGCTCGAATAGTTGAAGTGCTAAGATACAAGACCTATACAAGTGGTGATCATTCCTGTCACTTCAGGATGGACCTTCAGTACTCAGTTACAACCTGCTGACGCGAATGGATGAAGCATATCGCAGAATCATACTCAGTTACTCAACACCTTTCACCATGTTAGTGTCACTGCCACGAATGACTAAATCTATTTTGTGCTGGTCAGTATCCAAGTGATCTGCGACAGTATTAAGCTCCCTTGCTATATTTTCTCCGGTGTAAGAACCAAGAAAAGGCTTTGTAGCAAGAACTCTGTGTTCCAACTAGAATTCAAGAAACGACCACTGAGCTCTGAAACGGATGTAGCAGGCAGAGTTATGCAACAGTTCGATATATCAGACGTTGCAGAAACAGCGAGAGCACCTAAAACACTTATTGTCATTTTTTGGTAAATTCTGTCGTGGGTGTCAGGAACAGTTTTTTCGGAGATATATGTATTGTTTTGCATGTGATAGTAGGGTAAAGTTTGTTTTAGGGGCCTTGGTAATCAGGTCCTTTCTACGATACATACGTCTGCAGCTCATGGTCTTGCGGTAGCGTTCTCGTTTCCCACGCATGGGGTTCCGGGTTCGATTCCGAGCGGGCTCAGGGATTTTTCCCTGCCTCGAGATGACTGGGCGTTGTTGTGTCGTCTTCATCATCATCATTCATCCCCATTACAGTCGGAGGAAGGCAATGGCAAACCACCTCCGCTAGGCCCTTGCCTAGTCAGGGGTGCAGGTCTCCCGCATCGTCCCCTACACTCCTCGGAGTATGGGAACTCGTCATCATCATCTACGATACATAAGGCTCATTTCTGCTGTTAAATGATAATATTTTTTAGTTTTGCGTCGTTTATATCCCAAAGTGGTTTCCTTTTAAGCGACTCAGGTATATTCAGTTGCTTTTATGTCAATGTAGAAGACGAACGTGTCCTGTAGATAGATACAGAAGGTGTAGGCACGGCAGCGACCGTACCTGTACTAATTGCTTGGAACTTGTTTGTATGTTTCATTTTCAAATGATTTTTCGTGTCTGAAGTACCAGTTAAGCAAAGAAACGTAGTTTAACTGTTTTCAATTAGTTTCAATGGTTTTATGAAGGTACATTTCAAAAAACATCCGTGCATCTGGAATAAGTGTAATTCAAACAAGTATTCGATAACCAGGTACATATTTAACGATATTAATCATCATATCTACGGACTAATATTTTGATCAGCGTGATAAAATACTCAAAAATAAAAGAATGAAAGACAAGCTAAGACTCTGGTACATTTGCACCGAAAATCATAAATGCATCGTGGGATGTTGCGGGCATTTTAATATACTCAAAAACTGGTTTAGTCTCGACCACGGAATTTTTACATAATTTATACTTCCTTAGATGTTTCGCACTCACGCCTTTCTCAAAGTCTCTGCAAGAGAAAGAGATGAGTGGCGTGTTAGTGAAAAAACATTGGTACAATGGTACATAAAACGTCCGTTGTAAAAACCGAACAAGCAAGCACTCAGTGAAAAATATCGATAAAAACATGAAAATCACGTTGCAAAAAGCAAAGAGAGGTATAACTTCTAGGTAAAATGAACTGATGTTGTTATGTATGCAAAGTACCTAGTCTACAATACTTGACATTTGAGTGCAAAGCACTTTATGGGGATTACAAAAATTATAGAACTACTGATACAGTCCACTGATAAAATGTAGTTTAAACGACAAATAATATTCTGTTATGTCTTACATCACCCTCTTTACTATCTAACAAACATCCAGCAATTGCAGTGAGACGCGAAAATTATCACACAACATGGTGTCAATGTATAAAAATTAAACTAAATTAGGAGAACATCTAACTGTTCAACAAAATAATTTATTACAACACATGCCTAATTTAACATACAGAAATAAAAGATATAAAAACATTAAAACCAGTGTATTGCCTTACCAAGTGTAAGATAAAATATAATACACAAAGCTACACAAAAACATATTTGGAATGTAACAGTTTTGTAGAGACAACCATTTGTGTATAAAATGATGATTGTGTGTATTTAACACACTGCTTATGATATTTTAACACACTATTTTGTCCACCCTCCCAGAAAGCATGTTAGTAGTAGGGCAAATTGCAGTCTGGTGCACTTTTGACATGAAATTGATATCAAATTAAACAACCAAATTAATTAATTGATCAATTAATTAACGTCACTCCTTGACGCTCTAATGGGTTTTCCTCCACCCCCCACCAACCCACCAAACCAGTACACTGGTCCCAACCCCTGGAAATTGCGGCAAATTGAAATTTTGACACATATTAAAATATTTATTTATTTATTTAACCTGGCAAGATTAGGGCCATCAGGCCCTCTCTTACATCTAACCAGGCATTCTACTTATTTTACATTCATATGTTTTAGTAGGTATGTTAAACTATATCTAGTACAAAAAGTGAAATAAACAATTAGAAAGGTACACCTGGAAAAATACATACATATAGAGTTTATATTCTTAGATCATAAGTACTGTTATAATTAGACATTACTGAAGAGACAGATTTTAGATAGGAGTGCTGGCAGCAGGGAGTATGAAAGAGACTCATGGTGAAGGGAGGAGAAGAATAGAGAGACATGATGAAACATAATTAAGGAAATACAAAGGAAAAGAAGATTCCGTGGCTAATAGAGATAGATGAAGAGGAAGGCATCTCAGGAGCAAGATAGGAGACGCTAGCTTTGCTATTTGACAGATGAGAGGATTGCTCTTGTACATTAATTTTGTGGTGGTAAATTCAAATTTTTGGTGGCAATATCAAATTTTATGTTTTGAGGTTCAGAGACCAGCTGACCAACTTCACAAGACCACCACCAGAGGGCACTCTCAGACCGTGCCTCACTCTCCACTACCCTCTCCCCTGCCCGCTCCCCCTCCATCTGGAATTTGGCAGGAAAAGGACTGAGACAGTGGTGGGCTGCCAGATAGGATGGACATAAGTCTTCATTTTGTACCCAGGTCAGAATAATGTTTATTTAAACAATTTGAGTTGGGCAGGGGTAGTTGCCATTGATCAAGCACTAGACCATACCTCTATCCAGTTCAGTCAATAACTGCTGGATGTGGAGTGGATATTCTAACTACTAGACTAGCACTGGGGAGTTACTCTAATCAGTTTAGCCAGTAGCCCTATATGGGAAGCATAGGTAATAATGATGGGTCAGCAAGCTATCACACAGGAGTAGCCTCCTGCCAGTTTACAAGTGAATAGCTGCTGCTGGGAGGAACTAAGGAAGGGAAATAGTGCACTGTACTAGCGGCCTTGTTTTTTCTTTATTGTGATTTCATTTCCCTGCCCCATATGGGTAGGGGTGGGCTGCAGCTGCACAATCTGCAGCTCTTCAGTTGAGTGACATGACAGTTAATAAAAGGAGAAAACTAAACATATAAAAGCGATAAAAATGGGAACATAAAACAAAATAAGTGAGGATAATCTGGGTTAAAATGTGCTCTGACATGGAGACATTCATTGTGGGACAGTTAAAAAAAATAGTCGACATATAGTTAAAAGGCACAGTTGGCAATTCATGGGGCACATAAAATACACTGAAGTCACATGCACAGTTTAAAAGTTGGCCACAGTATTAAAACACAGCAGAACAAAGACACTTTCAAACCACTGTAAGAGATGAAGCACACTTGGTGAAGAATAAGAACTGCCTGGGGGGGGGGGGGGGGGGGGGACCTGCTGAGGGAGAGACCTGAGAGGAGGGAAAAAGAGGGGAGAGCAAGGGGCAGTGGGGGAGGAGTAAGAATGGGAGGAAAATGAGAGCAGGGGGCACACCAAGGAGTAGGAGATGGAGAGGGATGGGAGATGGAGAGGGTTCAAATGGCTCTGAGCACTATGCGACTCAACTGCTGAGGTCATCAGTCGCCTAGAACTTAGAACTAATTAAACCTAACTAACCTAAGGACATCACACACATCCATGCCCGAGGCAGGATTCGAACCTGCGACCGTAGCGGTCACGCGGTTCCAGACTGAAGCGCCTTTAACCGCACGGCCACACCGGCCGGCGATGGAGAGGGAAAGCAAGGCTGGAGGGAGTGCAGACGGTTGCACGGGAAAAGGAGGGCAGTGGAGGATGGAGGAAAACTGCTCAGAGGTAGGGAAGAGGAGGGGATTGGGAGCCCTGAGGAGTGGGAGGGGGGAAGGTAGGGCTAGAGTTGGTATGAGGGGTAGATGTCATGGTGAAGCAATCATCCAGGAGAGGTAGGTGCTGGAAGTTGAATTGGGAAAGGAGGTGGAGGGTGTGGAGATGGAGAGAGGGCGGGACACAGTTGTAAAAGTGTGGCAAAAGGCTGGGCATGGAGAGAAAGGGGGAGACCAGGGGGTGGGGGGGATCGATTCGGCGGACGATGTACAGGGTGCAGATGTGTTCGACGAAAAGAAAAAGGTGGAGGAAGGGGATGAGGTCGTAGAGGATGCCTGTGTGGGATGGAAGGTGGATATGGAAGGCAAGGCGGAGTGCACGACGTTCTAGGATTTTAAGGACTTTAGAGAATCTGGGAGAGATGGAAATCCAAGCAACACTGGCATGGCAAATGACGGGGTGGATCAAGGATTTTTAGGTGTGAAGGATGGTGGAAGGATAAAGTCCCCATGTCCCACCAAAGAGGAGAATCAGGAGGTAGAGTGTATTGTGGGCTTTGTGCTGGATCATAAGGAGATGGGAAGTCTAAGTGAAGTGGCGGTCAAGGATGAGGCCAAGATATTTTAGGGTGGGTGGGAGGTGGATAGGGTAACTATCAATTGTTAGATAGAAATCATGGAGATGGAAGGAGCAGATAGTGCGGCCTATAATGATTGCCTGCGTCTTGGAGGGGTTGATGCAAAAGAAGTGGTGAACTGGCCAAGGTGGGTTTGAAGGGTATATTGGGATCTTTGAAGGGCAGGATAAAGGGCCAGAAAGGCGGTGTCATCAGCAAATTGGAGGATATCAACAATTGAGGGAGGTTTGGGCACATGGGCAGTATAAAAGACATATATGATAGGGGAAAGGACGGAACATTGCGACACGCCAGCGGTGGGATAGAAAGTATGGGAGTTGGAATTGGGGATAGTGACATAGGAGGGATGATGGGAGAGGAAAGAAGCAATGAAATGGACAAAATTGATAGGGAGAGGATAGGACTGGAGTTTGAAGATTAGCCTGGGATGCCAGACAAGGTGGTAGGCGTTCTGGAGGTCAAGGGAAACAAATATAGCAGAGCAACGGGAGGTAAGTTGGAGGGAAAGAAGACTGGTAAGGTTTAGGAGTTGGTCGGTGGCTGGGGAGGGCCAGAAGCCACACTGTAAAAGGGGAAGAAGGTGGTATTGGTTAAGGTGTCGATCCAGCGCCCCTGGTTTTTTCTTGTTTTTTCTTCTTTATTGAATTTCGATTCCCCCTCCACCCAGAGGGGAGCGGGCAGGCTGGTAACAACTTGATATGCCGTTCTGTAGCCTACAGAAGAGATAAAAACATAATGAGAAGATAAAAAAAATAAAATCAGGGGATAAAATTGTGACATGTTAAAACTGTAAAATGGCGAAAAGTTGTGGAAGTGAAACTATAAAAACAAAGGGTTGGCTATGCTGATTAAAACATACAGTAATTAGACTGATACAATTAAAAAACATGGTGTCAATCTGGGTTCTGTTCACAAGAGATAAAAAAAAAAACCTAGCGACAGTATGGCGGCTGTTTACAACATTTAGAAAAGGGGACACACAACACTGAACAGTCACTTCAACACTGCACTGTAGAGTAAACACGAAGAAAGGACACCACAGCCTAAGGGAGATGGGGTGTTGGGGGGATGGGTGGTGGGTGAGAGAGGGAGGGCGAGGGAGGACCTAGACAGACAAGGGGGGAAAAAGAGGGAGAACCGATGGAGGGAGAGGACACGCAAAAAAGGGGGTCAGGGCAGACACAAGAAGGAGTGGGGAAGGCAGGGGATGAGAAAGCAAAAGGACTTGGGGGGAGGGGGGGGGGAGAATGGAGGTGAAGAGAGGGTAGGCGGGGATGCACCCCTGTAACACCGTGTCCCTATATATGTGACTACTGTAGCAAGATCATTTGGAAATGAAACATTCTTATACCTATCTACAAGTCGCAAGTCGCATCTTAGACAATATAAATATGGAAAATATATCGTAAGATATTTCTTATGAATGTATTGCTCATTATCTTACTTCAATGTGGTATCTCAAGGCGGAAAAAAAAAGCTGACCAGTCTCTGTAGATTCCCGCCACTTATACGAGATATTTTCGAAGATAGAAGAAATGACCATACACGCGTTTACACATCGCTAAATTATCGTTAGTTGTTGTGAAAATCCTGCATAACATTATGGCATAGACTATACTTCCTCCAAGTATACTCTCATCAGGTAGAGAAACCTATTATCAGCTTAATATCTCCGTTACAGGACTGTAATATTGGTTCATGATGGAATGCAAAGGGCATGATCTACCTCTGACACAGTATGCTCCCCACTCTCTCTCTTAAAGTAAACAAATGTCTCGTCACATCGAAGTTTCTGAAAATAAGAGAAGTTGTAAATATCAGGTTCACACTGCGTGTCACTTTAAAAATTCGATAGTATAACTGATTTTATTATGATAATAATAAAATTCCCTTAAAACATCTCGCCGCAACGAAAAAACGTCTGATTACTGCTCCATCTCTTGAATCATACTTGTGGCACTCTCGCCTTCACTTCCACCCACCTGGCGGCACGTCATTGACATCAAATTGATAGGCTAATTAATTAAATTGATCATAAAAGTCCCTTTGCATGGCGACTAATTTTTTTCCTGCAGTCGGATTACACTCGCCAGGTGACCGTTAAAGAAGCTTCTGTGATGTGTCTGTAGGCTTCCCACAGGCAAGGTAGTCGCTTCTCTTGATACCAAAATGGATGGTAATCGTCTTCAAATAGCTGAAGACATGCAACTATAATTTCGTTCTGTTTCTCGGATGCCTTGTCACGCTTGTGGAAGTAAGTCACTTAGAATTCTGGTATGCTGCTCCTAAACTAATCCTGCTGACTTCTGTCGGTGTATGGAGGATGTAGTATGTTTCACAATCTTGTCCACATCCCACGACACCTCCGCCACCGGATTGCTTGTGCGGTTTGTTGCATGCGGAGGACTACGTTGGGTATTTCGCGAGAAAACATTCCAGATCGTCTCCTAGCGTGACTTTGGAGAGGTATGCTTACCTCCTGCCTTCTATAGCTTTCACGCTGTCCCCACTAGAGTTCTTCTCCGTCGGCACTTAGATACTAATACAAATGCATTAAATAGTGAATCTTCGCTGTAACGTGTTAAAATATTTCGACACTAAGATAATGAGAGGTCAAAACGCCGGGCTGCCACCCAGTTTTTTTTTTATTATTTCAGTCCCAAAAACAGGAAACGATATGTTATAAAGAACATTTTCTAACAAGGGGAGGCCGCCAATTGTGAAATTCAGATTCCATTCATACTGCGCATAATAAAAGCTCATGGCCAGAGGTGTAATGTGGAAAAGCACCAAGATGCACTTCTCAGCCGTTGTCGAGAAAATCGACAGTTAAAAGAAACCGTTGGGGTGAAATACTCTCTACGACTAATAGTTTCCTACAGCGTCGTGGCGCAGCGGTAAACGCTCGGGTTCGTAGTCCGAAGGTCGCCGGATCGAATCTCCCACCATGCAATTTTTTTTATTATTAGTTTTTTGTAATTCATATATATATATATATATATATATATATATATATATATATATAAACTATTAATGAATTGCTTATGCATGTTGGTGAAGGCGTATCGCTATCCAATTGTACCGCCTCCATTTTTTCCGTTTTTTTAACAGGGTGTACCAAAACTCTCCCGTCCGCAGTGATTTTCGACGATGTTATAAGTTGCGCTAGGGGCCGCATCTACCTTCTTTCGAAGTTAGCAGGCAACTACGCTGTTATGCGGCGGTTCGTTTCGGCCCATTCAACATCTGTCCTGCAAGTGTAACGAGCGAGTAACAGAGTTTATATTTCATACCTTCCACAGCGAATTTGTGTTCGTGGG
Organism: Schistocerca serialis cubense; assembly: GCF_023864345.2. Classification (NCBI taxonomy): domain Eukaryota; kingdom Metazoa; phylum Arthropoda; class Insecta; order Orthoptera; family Acrididae; genus Schistocerca; species Schistocerca serialis. The sequence continues at coordinate 742,476,587 of NC_064643.1, forward strand.
GTCTCATTTCTAATTCGAACGTTTGACTTACGTTATTCGTATTCGTTTCGGAATATCGTTTCTGCGTCTTCCGTTAACTATACGTGGTTAATATGATGAAGACAATTAATAACGTTTGTGAAGTACAACTTTGTTTGCGGAAAACATAATGATGTTCGAAGTCGCCACTTTTTCCACCACAAACGACTTTCAACAACTTATTATATGCATAATTGTTGCAACTGATTGCCGGGAAATATATATATATATATATATATATATATATATATATATATATATATATACATCTGAATTACAAAAAACAAATACTAAAAAAAAAGTTGCATGGTGCGAGATTCGAGCCGGCGACCTACGGATTACAAACCCGAGCGCTTACCGCTGCGCCACTACGCTGTAGAAAATTATTAATCGTAGAGAGTATTTCACCGCAACGGTTTCTTTTAACTGTTGATTTTCTCGACAACGGCTGAGAAGTGCATCTTGGTGCTTTGCCACATTACACATCTGGCCATGAGCTTTTATTATGCGCAGTATGAATCGAATCTGAATTTCACAATTGGCGGCCTCTCCTTGTAAGAGTCATTCTAGTATCAAGGTTTGCATCACAGATTCCAGAATCTGATTACCATTTATTGGGAATCATAATAATACGTAACAGCTATCCTCACAAGAGTTTGTAGACATATAAAAATAGCACGTGAATGTTCCCGAAGCAATTGTAATTAACAATTAACTTTTACGTCGGATAAAGCAACATCCCCCGCACACACGTGATGACTCTCGGCAAACTAGTCGCAGACTCTATTTACAAACTTTTTCCGAATCTGGTTTAAGCTTCAGCCTACCGCTAATAAATATGCATTCGTGTCACGAACATGTTGTTGGTGTAAAAGTTAGTTACGAACTGCCTCGAAGTTTGTCCTGGACTGTGTGATGAGCTAGCCTTACTGTTTCGCGCATGCCCGCTCAGTGCGCACTCGTGACTGGTCGCTTCAGTCCGCCAATGATTCATAACATTAAATGAAATCTTTATTCCTTGAGTGTGAAATTATAGTTACCGGAATCATAATTGGAAAGCCATTGTGTGGGTAATGTCATCAGCACAGTTAGAGCTTTGCACCAACACATAAACAGTAAACATAAGTAATCAGGTACACGCATCGCAGCTCTCTACGCGAGCAGCAGCGCGACTCGGATTCGTCCTCCCGTTTTCCGTCCAGCAGACATTTGTGGGCTTGGGAATTCTACTGATGATGCCTGCTCGCTAACTTGCAGCAACGTGAGTCTTTGTACACTGAATGACAAAGTATGATCAAACATGTCGTGAGATAGGGCATGCCATAAGCCGATGGGAATGTATTTTCGCGCATAATCGGTAACAAAATTTGATTCTGGATACTTTACGCCCTGAGTTAACACAATTATTTCTTCTTTTTCCCCGTACATGTTTTCCTGGAGTCATAGCAACTTCAGTGGATTTATTTGTTCCTTTTATAAAAGGAAAAATTGATTTTTACTCTCTGTTTAAAGTATTCACAAACTGCAACAGATTATTTTATCACTTCTCATCTGTTGTGCTGTCTGTTCTTGGCAGTATATCTCTTATTCTTTTACAGTTTGTCATCTGCAGTTTTAGAGTATTTAATACAGAAAACTTATTACGATAGAAAATACTCTTCTTAAAACCTGTAATTTTATATGTACTGACAGTAAAAAGCACCTCTTTCTTGTAGTTTGATAGAAAGCAAATAAAAATCCACTGCAGATGGTGCAACTTCAGCGAAACATGTCCGGGTAAAAAGAAAAAAAATTGTGATTGCTCAAGGCGGAATCTGTCCAAAAAAATACTGTTTGTAAGCAGACACTGACAAGACTTGGCTTCAACCTCGACGTAAAGACGGCAAAACCATTTATCATTGCAGTCATAAGCAAATAGTGTGTAAGAACAAACTACGAAGGCGTGCTCGAAAGTAATGCCTCCGATATTTCTTTTTAATAAATTAACATCCTACAACTTTGCTTTCCACATCTACATATTAATTGCAGAGGTTAAAAGTACCGCTTCAGTTGTAAATTTCTTTATTTTCACACGACCGGTTTCGAACTGTTACAAGCCCATCCTCAGGTGTCGTAGCTGTGCTGTGGTCCCCGAGCGCCGCGTGTACCAGGCGCGGTGTGCTGCCTATGAGCGCAGCACAGCTACGACACCTGAGGATGGGCTTATAACAGACCGAAACCGGTCGTGTGAAAATAAAGTAATTTACAACTGAAGCGGTATTTTCAACCTCTGCTATAATGCTCAGTTGCGGATGTTCTTCCAGCAGGATAGTTCGGATATATTTATTTCTCAACGGAGTCATCTGGTGACGAACACATATCTCCCACTGAGAGACCAGTTTATAGATACCGTCACTGCAGAACGTCTCACTGCGTTGACGGAACCACAACCTCATCTCTGGTTGCACCGTTTCATCATTAACAAAGTGAAGCCCTCGAAGGTGTTATTTATGTTTTGGAAACAGATGAAAACCGGATGGGGCCAAGTCTGGACTGTATTGGAGAGGATGATCGCTGACAGTGAACATAAGGCGTCGGATTGTTGCAGATGTTGCTAGTGTGTGGTGCGGCATTGTCATGTCGAAGGAGGTTTTCCATACGTGCACGAGCTCTTCGAATTCGAAACTCGATTACAGCACGCTGTTTCTCACGCACCGGCGTAGTTACGTTACACAAAGCCGAGTTACCTACTACAATTCGGAGCCCTCTAGCGGCAGAGGGCTGCAAATATGTAGACACGAAGAATAAAGATGTAGAAAGTTAATAACTTATGTTTTTTAAACCCTTTTTAGATTTTTCACACAAACAATTCGGATTCACTATTTTTCAGCACGCTTTCTTAATTGCAATCAGGAAGAGCGACAGCAGCAATAGAGAAAACAATCATCCAGCAGAAATTTGATGCAAGAATTTCCGAGCACAGTTCGACATTGATTCGTGTCGACGTGGATTCCGTCATCGTAGATTTCCAAACGACCTCCGATACTGTGGAACATCGCCGACTGATAACCAAGTCTGATCGCTGGTAGTGTATTGTGAAAAATTCTCTTGAGTCCATAAATTGTTGAGTAAAGGTGCCTAGTGCATTATGCTGGACGCCGAATGTTGAACAAAGCAAAAGAAATATCAGTTGTATCCAAATGAAGGTAATAGATGAGTACATAAAATACATTCGCAATTGCGAATACGAAGAACTATCAGTCGCATAAGAGAATGACGACGACGAAAATTTGTGCCAAACCGGGGCTTGAACTCAGATTTCCCGATTTACCCGGGGGTTATATTAAGAGCATTTTTTTTCCTTAGACCTCTTCCACTTCACGTGTTGACTCCTATCAGCCCTACTACACCCAAAAACTATATAACCTAGAAACAAAAATAGTAGCTAGCGCCACTGCCACTGGCACCATAAAAGCTAACTAGGGCGGTTGGTTGCCACCACTTTAGGCTTCGCCCACGAACGAGGATTACATACACCTTTGATCGTTCTGTTTATTATACAGGGACAGTCACTAGCTACCGCCACCAAGAATAGCTCCGGAAGTATGATAGGAGCTGAAAAGTTTGTGGGACAAAAGTTACATGGGAACAACGGGGGCCATAATATGACGTTGCTTTTTTGTTGCTAAGTGGGGTCGTTTCAGAGATATGGAGGTCAACTTTGTTTTTTTAAATGGGATGCTATAGTTTGGTACTTATTTTCTGATTGCGATTATCGAGACGAATCCAATGATGTGTAACAATAAGGTCTTTGAAGGTCAACGAAGGTCCAAAAGTGGCATGAACGTCCATTTACAGAATGTGGTCGAAGTGATGACCATTGGTATCAATAAAGTGCTGCAATATTCTTATAATGGACTGAGTGGTATTCCTTATCACATCGGCACTTATAGAAGCACATACTCTGACAATTCTATCTGGCATATCTTCAGGCGTAGTTGCAAAGTCTTTATAAACAATGTCTTCTACGAATAGCCGGCCGTTGTGGCCGATCGGTTCTAGGCGCTTCAGTCTGGAACCGCGCTGCTGCAACGGTCGCAGGTTCGAATCCTGCCTCGGGCATGGATGTGTGTGATGTCCGTAGGTTAGTTAGGTTTAAGTAGTTCTAAGTCTATGGGACTGATGACCTCAGATGTTGAGTCTCATAGTGCTTAGAGCCATTTGCACCATTTTTTTTCTACGGATACCCACAAGAAAAAATCCAGAGGCGTCAAGTCGGATGGACCAGCCGGCCACGACACATCTCCTCCGCGTCCAATCCAACGATTTGGGAATTGTCTCTGCGACTCATTTCTTGCCATCAGCGAAAAATGTGTCGGACACCCATCGTGTTGATACCACATTCTGTTCCTTGTTCCTGAAGGTAATTCTCCCAATAACAAACCTAATGTTTCATGCAGGAATGTGGTGACCTTTCTACCATTAAAATTCCCTTCAATGAAATAGGAGCCTATAGTTATGTTCTCCATAATCCCACACCATACATTCCCCGATCACGACTTTTGGTGAGCAACTTGCAGCAGCCAACATGGATTTTCAGTTGCCCAATAATGCATGCTATGTAGATTAACATTTCCATGGTTCGTGAATTTAGCCTCGCGAGCAAATAAAATTAAATTAATAAATGTGTCATCCCTCTGAATCTGAAGTTGAGACCATGGGCAGAATTCAATGCGACGCATACAATCCTTAATGGAAACTGATATGGTAAGGATGATATTTATGGCGATGCAGAAGATGAACAATACTACTCTGTCTCATGCCAGATTCCCTTGCGATTTGACGCTAACACAAGTGGCAAGAGAACCACTTTTCGTTTCCTCGTTAGTAACTTTACTTTGTCGGATATGTTTCCGATGCGTTAAAGATCCAGTTGTTCTCAGTTTATCTCTAGGCGCTTCAGTCTCAGTTTCATATATGTATACATATTTCAATGTACGACGTGTAGGGTGAATACGTTGAGGATATCTTTCAGTGTAAAAGTCTCTAATCCTCACTGAATTTTGTTGGCATTCTCCGTAAATGAGAAGCATATCGACTTGTTCTTCGGAGGAATACGTCATTCACATTTGCTTAATTCGACAATACTAGTTCTATCGTTCTTATTAGTGTTCTATTGCGAAACCGTCGAATGGTATTTACATGTCAACGGCACGTTAGATGGATACGCCGTATTCGGGGAATATTTAATATTTGTACGATGTACGAGACAAAATTGTCAGAGCATGTGCTTCGATAAATGCCGAAGTGATAAGGAATACCACTCAATCCATGATAAGAAGATTGCAGCACTGTATTGATACCAATGGTCATCACTTCGAACATCTTCTGTAAATGGACGTTCATGCCACCTTTGTGACCTTCATTGGCCTTCAAAGGCCTTACTGTTACAAATCGTTGGATTCGTCTCGATAGCCGCTATCGTAAAATAAGTACCAAACTATAGCATTCCATTTAAAAAAATAAAGTTGACCTTCATACCCCACCTAGCAACAAAAATCCAACGTCATATTATGGCCCCCGTTGCCCCATGCAACATTTGTCGCACAAACTTTTCAGCTCCTATCATACTTCCTGAGTTATTCTAGGTGGCTATAGTTAGTGAGTCACCCTGTATTTCTTTTGCTTCATTTTTATTGCTATGTTTTTTTGTCTTATTTTTATTTTTTTAATCTTCTTCCGGGGGTTTACACAGCAGCCAGACCGTGGGATGATCAGGTCGTCGTCTCATTCAGCGAGGGTTAAACGTCTGTAATTACCGCTGATGCCTCTCCTCAGCCCATCAAGTACTATACCGCCAATCTCTTCTCACACCCGGTACACCCCAATGGTCTGGACTCCAAGTAATTCGCATAGAGCGAACCATACGACGCCTTGCGCCATAAAAGAGAGTAGTTACTCTTTAAATAGTGGATCTAATAAACCTGCAAAGCCCTCACTAAAAAATTATGACAATGCCATACCCTTAGCCGACATCGTGATATTATGACGAGTAGGAGGGTAGTAAATGACGTCGGTATGGATCAGTTCGGCTGGCTCAATGGATTGAAGCGTCTGTCGCAGCAACAATTCCAACTTGTGACGTGTGAGGAGCCAGCAGTCGGCAGCCGTACCACAAACGAAACAGTGCATGTCAGTGTCGACAGCTGCGCTTCTGGGGCAGAGAGGATCCTCGGCAAGATGTATCATGTGTAACCGTTGTCGGGTGGGCAATTTTTCAGTCGTTATCACTTACCACATCACCCTGACCGTGGTGGGAAGGAAAGGCGAGTGTATGTTACCCCACATCCGCCTCCAGCCAACTGCAGGATGTTGGCGTCCAACCACATTAGCAGGCAGCGTCCGTTGAAAGTAGCTGTAGAAGTCCTTGGTTCTAGCATCCCGCGTGGTCAGCAACACATCCAACAGATAGGTGTGAATGTGACACAGTGTGGGCGAGGAAGACTTGACAAAATGTACCCGCATGTTAAAATCAAGTGTTCGAAAGGTAAGGAGGCGAACTTGCGTGCAGATCACATAGCTGCCGCTGTACGCTGCACGTTCCCACGCATGGTCACTCCCAAACATTTCATTGCCGGGACCTTGCTAATGGGTGCTGATATTCAATCCTCTGCCCCCAGTGGCCGTGCGGTTAAAGACGCTGCAGTCTGGAACCGCAAGACCGGTACGGTCGCAGGTTCGAATCCTGCCTCGGGCATGGATGTTTGTGATGTCCTTAGGTTAGTTAGTTTTAACTAGTTCTAAGTTCTAGGGGACTAATGAACTCAGCAGTTGAGTCCCATAGTGCTCAGAGCCATTTGAACCTCTGCCCCCACCCACACATAGTGTGATTTTCCGCAGGTTGGTACGACTCGCAGCCACTTCGCCGTAGAGCTGAAGCCACGTGATCACCGTACATACGTCTTCTGCCGACCTCACCAAGAAAACTACATCGTCCGCGACCTCCAACGAAGGTCCAAAAGTGGCATGAACGTCCATTTACAGAATGTGGTCGAAGTGATAACTATTGGTATCAATAAAGTGCTGCAATATTCTTATAATGGACTGAGTGGTATTCCTTATCACATCGGCACTTATCGAAGCACATGCTCTGACAATTCTATCTGGCATATCTTCAGGCGTAGTTGGAACGTCTTTATAAACAATGTCTTCTACGAATAGCCGGCCGTTGTGGCCGATCGGTTCTAGGCGCTTCAGTCTGGAACCGCGCTGCTGCAACGGTCGCAGGTTCGAATCCTGCCTCGGGCATGGATGTGTGTGATGTCCTTAGGTTAGTTAGGTTTAAGTAGTTCTAAGTCTATGGGACTGATGACCTCAGATGTTGAGTCTCATAGTGCTTAGAGCCATTTGCAACATTTTTTCTTTTCTACGGATACCCACAAGAAAAAATCCAGAGGCGTCAAGTGGGATGAACCAGCCGGCCACGACACATCTCCTCCGCGTCCAATCCAACGATTTGGGAATTGTCTCTGCGACTCATTTCTTGTCATCCAGGAGTTCGCAGCACATCTGCCTCCAAACTTCCCCCCACCAGTTCAGAGAAGGTGCTATAAAATTCAAGCATTGCCAATGCGCCCTGTCTCGTCCATACAGCACGAGCGTGCAGCAAATAGCTAGTTTGGCACAGTTTATCCACCAACGTGGCGCGGAATCGTAGATATGTCGCCGCTCACATTTGTGCCAGGTATCGGTGACGGCTACACAGTAAGCCTCTTCCCGGGGTATGTCGTTGTTACGTCCAAGATTCTCTACTACGGCTCGTCTGTAGACGTGCCAGATTCAGGGCACAGGTGAAGGCTGGTGGTCGATGAATGCAGAGGGCCACAGCTCGGCACCCACAGTGGCTGTCCCAAGACCTGGGGAAATGTAAATCCTGTCCAATCTGCTGGCCGAATTGCTGGTGGGTGACGTGCGTTTATCCGCGTAGATCACCACGGATTAGTGTCCATAATCATGCGAAGTGAGGTCCCTGTCCACAGTAAGAAGGGTCGTGCACGGGGCATGGTGAGGGACGTGATCCTCAGGTCGTAACACGCTTTGGAAGTCTGCTCTGTAGCCTCTTGAAACAGTGGAGCTACCTGAGTAGAGTAATATAGCGTTCTCTCTCGACGCTTCGCGGTACCAGGCCATACCAGACCAGATTCACAGGGCGAACTTGGCCGATGGTGAACGCATCGCCTTGTGTCGATGGCATTGTTCATCCGTCGGTTCTATGCCTTCGCGCAGTGGTATGACCGTACCACCAACACCGTCGGAGATTTGGGCTGATGTAAGACGCATATCGATAAACGTCCACCTGCAGATCAGGCTGTGCATCATGAAGAAAACGATATCGATGTCCGCCGCCAGAGTCATGTCCTTTAACAGCTGGGTTTTGATCGTGGAACTAATGCCGTTGACATTGACTGAACATATCCGATATCGCTGTGTCATTTTATAGTACGATGATGTTGTAAGTAGGCTGTTTATGTTTTCTTATTGGCAACGTCACATAGCGCTCTGTATGAAAATTACTGGGTGTGCTGTGTGCAGTCTGTGGCTAGTTTGCATTGTTGTCTGCCATTGTAGTCTTGGGCAGCGGCAGCTGGATGTGAACAGCGCATAGCGTTGCGCAGTTGGAGGCGAGCCGTCAGCAGTGATGGATGTGGGGAGAGAGATGGCGGAGTTTTGAAATTTGTAAGACTGTCATGAACTGCTATATACACTCCTGGAAATGGAAAAAAGAACACATTGACACCGGTGTGTCAAACCCACCATACTTGCTCCGGACACTGCGAGAGGGCTGTACAAGCAATGATCACACGCACGGCACAGCGGACACACCAGGAACCGCGGTGTTGGCCGTCGAATGGCGCTAGCTGCGCAGCATTTGTGCACCGCCGCCGTCAGTGTCAGCCAGTTTGCCGTGGCATACGGAGCTCCATCGCAGTCTTTAACACTGGTAGCATGCCGCGACAGCGTGGACGTGAACCGTATGTGCAGTTGACGGACTTTGAGCGAGGGCATATAGCGGGCATGCGGGAGGCCGGGTGGACGTACCGCCGAATTGCTCAACACGTGGGGCGTGAGGTCTCCACAGTACATCGATGTTGTCGCCAGTGGTCGGCGGAAGGTGCACGTGCCCGTCGACCTGGGACCGGACCGCAGCGACGCACGGATGCACGCCAAGACCGTAGGATCCTACGCAGTGCCGTAGGGGACCGCACCGCCACTTCCCAGCAAATTAGGGACACTGTTGCTCCCGGGGTATCGGCGAGGACCATTGACAACCGTACATCCAAACCGTCGTCGAACCCATCGTTCTACCATTCCTAGACCGGCAAGGGAACTTGCTGTTCCAACAGGACAATGCACGTCCGCATGTATCCCGTGCCACCCAACGTGCTCTAGAAGGTGTAAGTCAACTACCCTGGCCAGCAAGATCTCCGGATCTGTCCCCCATTGAGCATGTTTGGGACTGGATGAAGCGTCGTCTCACGCGGTCTGCACGTCCAGCACGAACGCTGGTCCAACTGAGGCGCCAGGTGGAAATGGCATGGCAAGCCGTTCCACAGGACTACATCCAGCATCTCTACGATCGTCTCCATGGGAGAATAGCAGCCTGCATTGCTGCGAAAGGTGGATACACACTGTACTAGTGCCGACATTGTGCATGCTCTGTTGCCTGTGTCTATGTGCCTGTGGTTCTGTCAGTGTGATCATGTGATGTATCTGACCCCAGGAATGTGTCAATAAAGTTTCCCCTTCCTGGGACAATGAATTCGCGGTGTTCTTATTTCAATTTCCAGGAGTGTATATTATGACTATTAAGGTAAATACAGTGTTTGTTCTGTATTAAATTCTTTCATTTGCTAACTATGCCTATCAGTAGTTAGTGCCTTCTGTAGTTTGAATCTTTTATTTAGCTGGCAGTAGTGGCACTGGCTTTATTGCAGTAGCTCGAGTAACCAAGATTTTTGTGAGGTAAGTGATTTGTGAAACGTATAGGTTAATGTTAGTCAGGGCCATTCTTTTGTAGGGATTTTTGAAAGTCAGATTGCGTTGCGCTAAAAATATTGTGTGTCAGTTTAAGCACAGTCTTGTATAATTGTTCAAAAGGGGACGTTTCAATGTATCCTGCACTCGCTTAAGCCAGTAAGCGCCACGTCGCAACATATATATTACTGGTCGACAGAGACAAGATGTCCGTCTGACGATCTTCCAAACGCGGGCATCACATGGTCGCTCGAGACTGACATCATTCTGACCATCTCCATCTCGGATTCTCAATCATTGAGGTGGAGGCCTCGTACGTTAGGCGACGGATGACGTTCATTTGATGTCTTAGCCGCAAAGTCGCCAGGGGGTTTGTCAGTGAATGGAGCATTGTCAATCTGCCTTGTCCCTGAGCAGACGTTGCCAGCAGCGAACCAACAACCGTTGGAGTGGGGTCCACAGCCCGGACCGCAGAGGGATTGCCCTCAAACTCCCGCAACGTGTCAGCAACTCGGGAAGCATTTCCTGTGGACAGCCTCCTCTTCTGTTTGCAGCAACGCGTGTCCGCGTCTTGTGGATCACAACGAATAGTAGGCATCTCCCACACCTCCGTGTCCGAGGTTCAATCGATCTTCTGGTGCTCTCCTTCCTCACACGGCTGGAGTGCAGACGTGGTCGCTGCTATTGAGCACGTCGACGGTCCCGATGCAGGCCGCGGCATGGTGGGGGCGGAAACTGGGGGCCACTACGGGGTGGGGGGGAGATCGGTAACTGGAATGGAACAACGTCCGCGTCGGTCTGTCCCTCGCTGCCTCAACGTATGTAACAGGCAGCGTCGACGGTTGCTATGAAGGCGTCGTGTGTGCTCCTGGTATCTGTTCGAGGCGTCTCTGCAGGCATTCAGAGCGAACATGCCCTTCCTGCCTGAACTGCGAACAAGCCCGCGATTGATCGCCATAAATGACGATCGCTCGACAGCCACCAACAGTCATGTACGACGGGATGTGTTTGCCCAGTTCGATTCGCACCTGACGCACTCCGTTCAACACAGGGCACGTTTTGAACGTATGCCACTTCTCTTCCACGTTACTTAGTACTTCCGCAGTGCGTCCACGACAAGTGTGGCGGGTTCAAACGACAGCTCGAAGATTCGTATGTTCTGAACGCCGAGGCGTGCATGGTTGACAGTCACTACATGCACTTTGCGTCCGAGTGGTGGAAACCGTATCCATCGGTGGAACGGCGAATGAGCCATTAGCACACTGCTTCATGGACAAATTTCACGTAAACCGTACTGGAGACGGTCGAAAGGTGCATACCGAGGAGTTGCTGCGGATCGATGTGCTTTAGTTCACGCGGGAAACGCTCTACTTCGTATGCCATAGTCGTGCGTACTGGGCATGGAACGTTAATTTTATCACGGCCTTTCTGTATGAAAGCGCCATCGTCGTTCGAGGTGATCTGTTTGCACTGCAGTACCACTACGCACGCGAGTAGACGGCGGTTCGCTCGCGGAGCGCCGCTCGGAGCCTCGCGCATGTCCGCTTCACAACACGGCTGGGAGCCGACCGTGTACGAGCAATTACCAGTTGCATAAGAGAATGAGGCCGCACGAGGACTCGAAGCTGGATCCCCCGCTTTACGCGGAGCTCACCTTAACCGCTTTGGCTATCCATGCACGACCCGCAGCCAGACCCAAACTTTCATATGTCGTTGTTCCTGTGTCACAACCCGCACTCGTACAAATATTATGTACTACCGGCGGATAAATATTTTTTTTCATTTTCTTCCAATTTTTAGTGACATTTTTGATCTCATTTTTTATCTCATTTTCCTTTTGTGTTCACTTTTCATTTACCTCCATTTTTTCATTTTCGTCCAATTTTCATTTCCTCCATTTTTTCGTTTTCCTCCAATTGTCATTTATCTCCCTTTCTTCATTTTCTTCCACTTTTTTATCTCATTTCTGATCTCATTATTGATCTTATTTTTCATATTCGTCACTTTTCGTTCACTTTTCATTTACCTCCATTTTTTTCATTTTCGTCCAATTTTCATTTACCCCCATTTCTTCGTTTTCGTCCATTCTTTATCTCGTTTTTGATCTCATTGTTGATCTTATTTTTCATTTTCGTTCACTTTTCATTTACCTCCATTTTCTCATTTTCGTGCAATTTTTATTTACCTCCATTTTTTCATTTTCGTGCAATTTTCATTTATCTCCATTTTTTCATTTTCTTCCAATTTTCAGTACCTCCATTTTTCATTTTCATCAAATTTTTTCATTTACCTATGTTGTCAGTTTTCTTGTCCATTAAAAACACTTTTTTAATTTTTTAATTTTTTGAATTCTTTTCTACTTAGATAAAAATGTCGGTAAATGGTAGCATTGAAAATCATTTATGTGAACTTAACAATTTTAGTCATGATTCTTCAGAAGCTTTTGCAAAATTATGAGACCTGAAAAAATATAAACGTTATGCTATTCCAAACGCAGAAATTTTGACAACTAAATTTGGACAAAAAGTTTTATTGCTTTTGAATGAAAAATATAAAATTACTCTTCCTGATAATTATACTAAAATGTTTTCTGATTATGAAGCTAAATTAGAAAAAAATTGTTGGATTAAAATTTATCTATGGAGGTAAAATGATTTTCTCTTCTAATTTTATTGAGATTTTATTTGCTATGGTTTTCTAAGCTCTTCAACAGCTTAACTTTGTCCACCATATTTTTTTTCATTGTATGTATGTAGAATTTTATTTTTATTTTTTCGAGAGGACCGAACGATATTTTTTTGATTCGGGTGGTGGAGGGAACTAATATTTTGTATTAGGGGAAACGAGATATTGATTTCTTGATTTGCAAACTTGAAATTTGAGTCTGAAGCACGTTTTGGTCCAGAAATCTTATTTCACTAGTACTTACATCGAAGGAGCAAGGACGGAAATAAAAGAATGGTTCAAGATCGGGATTAAAATTAGAGCTGAAAGGCTATCAATGTAACATCCGCTGATGAAAAATTACAGGGTGTGTTGAAAGGAATGAAGACTCTAATGAATATAGAATATGGACTGAGAGTAAATCGTAGAAAGACGGAAGTAATGAGAAATAGCAAAACTGAGAATATCGAGAAACTTAACATCAGGACAGTGATCACGAAGTAGATGAAGCTCAGGAACTGCACTACCTAGGCAGCAAAATAACCCTTGACGGGCGGAGCAAGGTGGACACAAAAACAAAACTAGCAGTGGCAAAAATGGCATTCCTGGCCAAGAGAAGTCTATTGTTATCAAACACAGGCCTTAATTTGGGGAAGAAATTTGTGAGAATGTATGTTTGGAACACAGGATTGTATGGTATTGAAACATGGACTGTTGGAAAACCGGTACGGAAAAGACTCGAAGCATTTGACATGTAGTGGTTCAGAAGAACGTTGAAAATTAGGTGGACGGACAAGGTAAGGAATGACGAGGTTCTCCGCAGTATCGGAGAGGAAAGAAATATATGGAAAACTCTGCCAAGAAGGATGATAGGATTTCCGTTAAGACAGCAGGGAAAAAGTTCCATGGGAGCTGTACCGGTCAAAAGCTGTAGAAGAAGATAGAGATTGGAATATATCCAGCAAATAATTGAGGACATAGGCTATAAGCGCTGCTTTGAGATGAAGAGGTTGGCATGGGGGATGGATGGGTGGCGTGTCGCATCAAACCAGTCAGAAGACTGATGACTCAAAAAAGTTTTAGTTCGTGTTACTCCATTCATTATTCCTATTCGATGTAATAAAGCCTTCCTTAGTTTACATCTTCACCTGCGTTGTTTTTCCCATAGCAGACAAGAATTTACGTTTTAAATATTTTTATAACGATTGGAGGGCAGCGTGGAGGGTAAAAATCGTAGAGGGAGACCAAGAGATGAATACACTAAGTAGATTCAGAAGGATGTAGGTTGCAGTAGGTACTGGGAGATGAAGAAGCTTCCACAGGGTAGAGTAGCATGGAGAGCTGCATCAAACCAGTCTCAGGACTGAAGACCACAACAACAACAACAACAACAACGATTACTATCGAAAACAGCACCATCTTATGATAAAAAAAACTTTTTTGACAACATTATGAAGTCAGTATAAACAGATTATTTTGTATTTTGGTTCTAACCGAAAAATTGCCGGTTTCAAGTGTGTAACTACTCTCATAGACGTATAAAGTAATCCAGATTACTTGTACGAAGATCCAAATAGGCAAAACCACGATTGGAAGGAAAAAAAGACAAATGAAACGTTACTACGATGATTAACATGACGTTACAGAGAAGCAGAAATGAAAAACATTAGATTTAAAGCGATTAATTCCAGACAAATAATGATGAATGTTATTTTGGTAACGAATTGCAAATAAAAGTTTCAAATCGCCTCACGAGATGCAAACTCACTACTTTCTACACACGGCCATTAACCACCGCGCTAGGGTATCATGCGAAGTGTCAAAATTTGTTGTCAATTACTCGCAAATGGGGCCCAGCAGAGTGAATGGCTTCGATTCTCGTTGCAGCTCAATGATTTCTAGTGTTTTTTTTCTTCCCCCTCAGTTCCAGCTTGCCAAATGAAGAGCTAGTGTATCACGCTGCTTAATTTGAGCACACTGCGACCTCATTGGCTACATTCAGTGTTCGATAGCTCGGAACGGCGCAACGTGTCGGATTTTTTCTTAGAACTAATTTCTTAGCACCACATCCTCTGCAACACTATTACAAGCTTTTCACACTGTTTCTGATCGCTCTGTATAAAGACGTTTTACATGCTTACGTGTGGGAACAGAATTTATTAATGTCTGATGATCGGGAAAGAGTTTATTGTTGAAGGGACGTTCAATAAGTAATGCAACACATTTTGTTCCCGCCTAATTTCGGTTCAAAAGTTTGTTGTGGAACATCATAGAATATTCTTGCTTCAGCGTCTGTAGTTCCAGTTGCTAGGGGCCCTAAACGTAGCTTGCGAAATGGCGTCTGTAACGAAGGTGCTTTCCAAGCTGAGAGTTGTCACTGAGTTTCTTTTGGAGGAAAACCAGAGCATCGTCCGCCCCTGGTAGCTGAGTGGTCAGCACGACCGAATGTCATACCTAACGGCCCCGGCTCGATTCCCGGCTGGGTCGGAGATTTTCTCCGCTCAGGAACTGGGTGCTGTGTTGTCCTTATCATCATCATTTCATCTCCATCGACATGCAAGTCGCCGAAGTGTCGTCAAATCGAAAGACTTGCACCATGCGAACGGTCTACCCGACGGGAGTGCATAGCCACACGACATTTCCATTTACCAGAGCATTTCAGGTATTCAAAGGCGACTACAGAATGTCGACCAAGACCTGACAAGACGCGTCTTTGGCCAAGGTGTTTCTCATCATCGTAACAAAGGTCGCACACAGCTGTGACTCCTGCAATGCTTGCACGTGCGAACACTCTTATTCGAAGTGTTCGACAATCAAACACCTCACTTTTCGTAAACATTTTTGGAATAAAGTGATCAATAGATCATTGTATTTTGACTAAAGTTCAGTCTTGATCACACCATTTATGTTTCAATGATATAGGTAACCGGTTTCGGTTATTTTCACATAACCATCATCAGACCCATGGCTCCCTTAGGATGGTAGGCGGAGCTCTCCTCAGCTACTACGAAGTCAACTGATCAGTTGATCAGTTGATCAGTTGATCAGTTGATGGTAGGCGGAGCTCTCCTCAGCTACTACGAAGTCAACTGATCAGTTGATCAGTTGACTTCGTAGCAGCTGAGGAGAGCTCCACCTACCATCCTAAGGGAGCCATGGGTCTGATGATGGTTATGTGAAAATAACCGAAACCGGTTACCTATATCATTGAAACATAAATGGTGTGATCAAGACAGAACTTTAGTCAAAATATAAACACCTCACTGCTCAACTGGACGTCTATATTGATAACTCCGACACACTCATGCACCAGTTGGGGTACTCAAAGGAGTGTGGACAGTAGGTTCCTCGTCATCTAACAGAAGACTTCCACATGTTTGCCCCAATCAAGGGTGCGCTACGGAGAAAGTAATCCGTGGATTATGGGGAGGTTATTGATGCAGCAAGACGCTGGTTCCAACGTCGACAAGTAGAGTGGAGCCACGCGAGCAAACAGTTCATTGCAGTACGGTGGCGTAAGGTCGTCGCATTGAACGGAGATTATGTTAAAAATTAGAGTTTTGTAGCCAAAAGAGCGGGGTATAGTATGGTGTATTGGAAATCCTTAACGGAACCAATATGCTTTCAGAAAAAAACGTTTTGCCTTACTAATTGAACTCCCTGGTATTTGGAATTCTTATTGATAATTATTTCCTGGCCAAAACGCGCGATAAAAGCGATGTGTTTGCCCGTTATCAGTAGTGGCTGTGGAAGTATTATACACCTTATGCACTCTGACGAAAAATTTTGGGAAGTGTTTTTACGGTTTTCCCACATCAAGTGCGACCATAAAATTGAAGATATATAAATCGTGATAAAGTACAGAAACCGTGGCCGTTTTATACTGGTGGTCAGAGTTGTATTTTAAGTTAATTACAATCATTAAATGCAATCGCGGCGGATTCTTTATAATTAAATTAACACAAGAATTTTCTTTGTACCTCAATAACACTGCTCCCTGATTTTAGGTTAAGGTGTGGTTCACTAGGGTCCCTTAGGCTAGAATACTTACTAGTTTATAGCATAAGGATACCTATGAAAACCTAAGAGCTGTTATGCCGGTCTGCTTCAGAATAAATCCATCTTGAGGTGCACTAAGCTATCTAAACTGCGCTTTGTGAACAATGAATTGTTTGAGCTGTTGATGCCTGGGGGTGTAGAGAGCGTAGTGCGTAACGCCATACAACTAAGGTCAGCTATCTGGCTCTAGTAGTTCTGTGTTATGTGTGTTGTCACATTTATTTTGTTTCACGTACTGAATGACTAGCATCCATATTTTACTTCTCGAAGAACCATCCTTTCTTTTATTTGATTTTGGAGAGTATTTTTGTAGCATTTATGTTCAGTAAATTTTTGTTTGTTCCCCGTATCTGGGCTGTTTACTTGTGCCTGCCAGAGACACTTAACTATTGACACAGAAAGGATAAAATCCGTTATGAAGTTCGCTACCCTTCCTGATGTAAGGAAGGTGGCGCGATTCGTCGTAATGGCCAATTTTTTCCGTAAATTTATGCATGGATTTGAGAGGAAGGCGGCCCTCCTCAGAATGTAAAGAAAGAAAGGAGTGGGCTGAGTCTCAGGGGGGCTCATGTTTAGGTCCTAAAGAGGCACCTACGGAGCGCCACTTCCGGCTTAGCCTGGCTTCTTCGCTAAGACATTCATAGTCACACTGATGCTTCACATTCTGCTGCAACAGTAAGAGGACGACTGTGGGTCGGTTACTTTTGTTTCGCATTCCTTAAACCGCCTTACGTACTCTTACTCTACTGGCCCCACAAACCGCAGTCGGTTCTACATCTACATCTACATCTACACTCCGCGAGCCACCTTACGGTGTGTGGCGGAGGGTACTTATTGTACCACTATCTGATCCCCCCTTCCCTGTTCCATTCACGAATTGTGCGTGGAAAGAACGACTGCTTGTAAGTCTCCGTATTTGCTCTAATTTCTCGGATCTTTTCGTTGTGATCATTACGCGAGATATATGTGGGCGGTAGTAATATGTTGCCCATCTCTTCCCGGAATGTGCTCTCTCGTAATTTCGATAATAAACCTCTCCGTATTGCGTAACGCCTTTCTTGAAGTGTCCGCCACTGGAGCTTGTTCAGCATCTCCGTAACGCTCTCGCGCTGACTAAATGTCCCCATGACGAATCGCGCTGCTTTTCGCTGGATCATGACTATCTCTTCTATTAATCCAACCTGGTAAGGGTCCCATACTGATGAGCAATACTCAAGAATCGGACGAACAAGCGTTTTGTAAGCTACTTCTTTCGTCGATGAGTCACATTTTCTTAGAATTCTTCCTATGAATCTCAACCTGGCGCCTGCTTTTCCCACTATTTGTTTTATGTGATCATTCCACTTCAGATCGCTCCGGATAGTAACTCCTAAGTATTTTACGGTCGTTACCGCTTCCAATGATTTACCACCTATGGCATAATCGTACTGGAATGGATTTCTGCCCCTATGTATGCGCATTTTGGCCTCATCAAGTAGCCTCTTCGGCATCTTCTTTCCTTGCTTCCCGTACCTGGAGATCGTTGACAATCTGGTCTCTCCATCTCAGTTTCGGCCTGCCTACAAGTCTTTGTCCTTTCGATTTATTCTCTGAGACTTCTCGCAGTAAAGATCCTTGCTCTCTTCTATATATGTGGGCGGCCCGTCTTAGTCTTCTTGTCTTGGCTTCTGTAACTACATCTGGTTCATTGTATAGCTCCCTGAGTTCTCTGTTCTTTCTTCTTCGCCATTGTCCTCCCTCATAGATTGGTCCAAATATCATTCGCATGATTTTATTCTCAAAAACATTTATCTTCCTCTTCGTGTACTTACCTATTCTCCGTATTTCCAGCCCAAATAGTAGTACTGGTCTGACTATGGTTTTATATATTCTTACTTTAGTTCCTCCTCAAAAAATTTCGGATGGCAGTAGTTTGTTCAGTGAATATGATGCTCAGGATGCATCTTTGATCCTCGCTTCAACTTTTTGCTTCTCGTCGTTTTTGTTGTTTACTACTACCCCCACATATCTATACTCATCTACTCCTTCAAACATGTAGTTATCGATCTGCAGAGTTTCCCGTCCTTTCTTCTGTAATTTCTTTCTACCCTCATGAATTTTATTTTCTCATCATTTACTTGTTATCCAACTTCCTTTGCTTTTTGAAAGAGCTTTTTTGCCAGTATTTTAAGGTCAGCTGTATTTTTCGCGATTAGTGCTATGTCATCTGCAAGAGCCAGTACATTTATTTTTGTTCCTATTTTAATTCCCTCTTCTGCTTCACTTGCTGCATCCAGCGCTTCCTGTATCACAATGTTGAACAAGAGGGGTGATATTCATCTCCTTGCCTGACTCCTTTTTTTATGTCAAATGCCTTGGAACATTCTCCGTCCATTTTCACTACCCTTTTCGAGCCTATGAGTGTCACTTTCACAAGATTTATAATCTTCTTTGCTATTCCAGATCTCCGCATTTTCTCTCACGGCTTATCTCTGGATATACTGTCACACGCTTTCTTAAAATCAACGAACAGTATTGCCAATGTTTTGTTATACTCCCAATATTTGGATATGGCTTCTTTCAGTATGACTATCTAGTCAGTAGTTGAACGATTCTTCGTAAATCCCGCTTGTTTCTTATTTATTATCTCTTTTAAATGCGGTTCTAATTTTTTCTTGAGGATCTTGGAGAACACTTTACAGGTGGTGCTAATTAATGAGATGCCTCTGTAGTTGTTGTCTGTTGCCCTTTCTATGAATTGGTATTACTATCTCTTCTGTCCACTCCTCTGACATTCTTCCTTCGTTCCAGATGTTCGTATCAAGTTTGTACTTAAACCACCTGGAACAAATATATTCGGTCTATGAATTGGAAGCTTTGGAAACTTTTCAGCTAGAAGCTGACAATCAGGCCCTTATCTAGGTTTCGGGTTGGCCCAGGAAAACTTGTAGTACAGCGAGATGGGCTACCTATAATTTGGTCTGTAAGAAAAGTAAAATGTGTTTTGTTAGGACACTCTGTCTTTGTCAGAAAGGCTGGACAGGTTAACAGTCGTCCCAAATGCACACCTTGTGGTAGGTTATAGAAAAGTCTCTGCTCCAAAATCCTATCAAATATAAGGACTATGTAGGTGAAAAATGGAGTTTTGCATGGAACAAGTGCAAATCGTCAGGAGTAAGTAAGATGGTGCAGGAGATTCTGAGAAGAGGTGCATTAAACATATCATTGACTGTATTCGCCCTGATTCGCCGATGAGTAGCAGATCTGCAAATTCTCGCCTCCCTGATCCGCGATTGTGACGTCTTCGAGAGTCGTAAAGGAAAGGAGCGCGGAGGCAAAACGGAGTCGAGTATTGGAGTCCGGTGTGGCGAGGCAGTATACGAGCAGTGCTGGCGCCTTAAAACTGATTGTCTGGTGCATGGCAGTGGTTTGGATTTGGTGATACGCCAGTGCTTATCCGTACTGATCGCTTAAACTGTGTTATGATATGCCTTGTATTTGTGGAGTGAGGCTGAGATCGTTGAAGATTATTGGGCTTCTTAACGTGAGTAATACCATGACATATTTGTGGCCAGCAAGGGGTTGATTTGGTACATTAACTTGTATGTCTCTATCTCTAATACTTCAGCTGTGTTTAAAGACGTCCGACATTTTGGTGTCTTAAGTTACTGGTGTATTTGAAGGGCCAAATTATTGCCTTTATGAAACTTACCTTCAATGGACGTAGTGGTGTCAAGAAATTGACAGTATAAGTCTGTGATGTTACTCTGAGCTACCTAATATTTTTCTCATCTCACCGTGGTATTCCAGAATTTGATCACACAGGCCGCGTCTTGTTGGTCAGATGAGACATATGGTATTGTGTGTGGAAAAAATATTGTTAGTCTGAAGCCTTGTATTACTTAGTTGAGATATGGGCACAGAAGTTTATTAAGTATATTTAAGACAAGTTCTCATTAGTTCAGTTAAGCGTAAGATCCCTGAAGAATTGCAGCGTCTGGGTTCGATTTAACGCTTTATGCTTTTGTTTGTATAGACTTATCGAAAGGTGTTAACATTATATGAGTGTTTAAATGGTGATGGAGACAGTCTTGTGATTACTAAGATGAGTGAATTTGAGAATGAGGAAAGCCTTGTTAATGCTATTATTGTATTTTTTTATGGCTTGGTACTTGTGGTGGTTATCGGTTGTAAGCGACTTGGTTTCCTAGAATTAATTTTAGTTGTTTACAGATTGTACAAAGAAATGTGTCTTACTCATGAGATGTTTGGATGAGAATCGGAGGTCCATTAAACGTTGACGTTTGAAACGACTTGATATCAGTTGCTACTGACTAGAGAGTGATGGCTGTTAGCAATACTGCACCTGCAGTAGATTGGGGACACTTCACTGTGTTGACCGAGATTGTCACAGAATCCCACGTTACATTGTGTTAAGCCTCGTATTTTTATAGTTGTTTTAAATCATTTGTATTGCCTTTGATTCCATCTTATGTTTCCAATACTTCCTTTATTTTAAGGTGTGTAAATAGTGTTTTAAATTTTAATTGTGTAATAGATCATGGATATTGAGCCAGACGTCTGTTACATCTACTGTGTTTGCTTAAAAGATTATCCTATGACTTCAAAAAGGGTTTTTATTGCGGGAGTGTCTTAAGGACATGGAAATTTTAAAAGGATTTGTTGTAGTTTAAATGTATGATTTTTGTGAATAATTTTCATTTCATGGTCTTAATTCGTAAGCTTCGACGTAAAAATTTAGAAGAATGTAATTAATATTTAGTTTTACTAAACGTTTGAAAGTGTTAGTCAGCCATATGACACCCAGTCCACGGTCCACATGTCACTTGGTTCACTGAGGCAGAGATTCAAATTAAGCGAGGTTTAATTTTTGAAGGTGAGCTAGATGCGGTATCGCAGTAAGCAAGATTCCGAGGAGATTTAAGGTTTATTAGCAGAAGTGAAGGGACGCAGTCATTTGTGAATGAACAGTGAAACTTTTGATACTCTGTATCAGATGAGTATTTTGTGAATTGATGAGAGAGTGATGTAATGATTTTATATATCTCCATGAACTGTTGACAGGTTCGAGAACTTAATTATTGATAGTAACCATGTCGAAGGCAAAAGCACGAGAGAGAATAAAAGAGGTTACCATCTATGTTGAAGGAAGAAAAATTTAAAAATTTTGAATCTATAGCTAAATCGAGACACAGAAAACGAATCATGGTAAAATGTGGATTTATGTAACATGAAAGAATGAAAGTAGATAGATAAAGTAAAGAATCTGTATGGTTTACAGATACAGAAAAGTGAACTACGTAGAATACATGTGTTGCGATTTACGATTTTAAGGGAACCCACAACATGTGTTATTGTGGATGGATCGAAGATGCAGTTTGCAGACAAAATAATAAATTGAAATACCAGGAAAGAATAAGAAACTACATAATTTTAGTGTGCCTACAGCAGTCTAGGGGTAAAGGATATTATATAGCAATGCATGGGTAATTGAGAGAGGGTTACTGAGTACTGGTGGACCTCTCTGGCATGACGTGTAGTGCATTAAATCGAAAGGTAATTGCAATCTCACCTGTTCTCCCCACCGGAAGAATGTTGTACAGTGTTTTAAAAACTTTCTAAGAGATAGTGAATTGTCATAAGACACCGTAAATCTGGAAAATGCTAGAATTTAAGTGTAAGCAATTATGTAATTTAACTTTGGAAAACTCAAGTAGTGTTGGGATAAAGCTAATAATTATTTACAGTTTCACCAATTGAATTCAATATAACATTTGTGCAAACTTAATGAAAGTAGCAGTGACATAACTAGAGATTAAATTAAATTAATATTTGAATAAGTTCATTGAAAGTAGTAGTGATATACTGATGTAAAATCATGGTATAAATCTATTGCAAAAGAATCGCACAAACAGCTTGTCTATGTATTTATGTAAATTGTATTGCTGATAAATACTTGCTGATAAATACCTTGTACACTTTTCTGAGGTCGCAACACTCACACAAGAAGGGAGATATGAGATAAATGTGGAAGGGTGATGGGACTAGAGAATGAATGGACGTTGCATCAAGGCAGAACAGCCATCATCCACTCACTCACGCGGATGATACAAACCAGGCCACCAGACTCGACAGACGGAGTGAGTGGGCGAGTTCACTGCCTGCCAGTTGAAACTGCAACCTGCAGCGTCCATCTTCCAGCGAAGAGAAGGAGAATGTGCAAACCGGCACCCCAAGGAACTGCCAGAACCCAACCGGATCGACGCCTACTCGAACGAGCGACCGCCATACCGTTTATGATGTGAAGGGGAAACTTGACGTAGCCTGTCGTCAAACCAGTGTTTATTATCCAGGCAATACGAGACTGTCTTTACATGCTTGAGAAACAATGAGACTGTGATTTCATATCGAATCAACGTATAAACTTTTGACTGAGAGCAGATGTCAGAACAGTTCCTTCTTTACACCAACACTGGTTACAGTCCATAGTGTCGAGCGTAGAAGGTCAAAAATCCCTCAGTGTTAAGAGACAATGTCTGAACTTATTCTGACGCCTGAATTTCAAAACTTTAATGTGTACAGCTGTGCTCTGAACATAGACTTGATTTAAATATTTCAAGTTTACCAGCACTGAATAATTGAACTTAAAATTCCATTCGTGTAGGATCAGTTCGATTCAACGAGATAAAAGTACTTACATGAACTGTGATCATTGACATTAACCGTGTAGTTCTCATACTAATCCTATGGTATTGCAGTGGTCTTGTGCCTCGAACTGATGTCAGTTTTGTTTGGTTCTTTTTTAGGAACTATGCTTTTTGTACTTTTTTGTGGAACAGAGACTGGCCTGTAGATCTTACTTATGACGTTATAAACGAACTGTGAAATTTTTTCATTTTTGTCTTGCGTAATCATAATCTTTTGCAGAGAATCTACATACGAAAATGTTCAGCTCTACTAGACAATCATTTAAAACTGAACATAGCTATTTAAAACTTGTTTACAGACTTGTGCTTCATTTCACACACAGTGGCACAAGTGTATTTTATCTATATAAATGTTGTTGTTGTGGTCTTCAGTCCTGAGACTGATTTCATGCAGCTCTCCATGCTACTCTATCCTGCGCAAGCTTCTTCATCTCGCAGTAGCTACTGCAACCTACGTCCTTCTGAATCTGCTTGGTGTATTCATCTCTTGGTCTCCCTCTACGATTTTTACCCTACACGCTGCCCTCCAATACTAAATTGGTAATCCCTTGATGCCTCAGAACATGCCCTACCAACCGATCCCTTCTTCTAGTCAAGTTGTGCCACAAACTTCTCTTCTCCCCAATCCTATTCAACACCTCCTCATTAGTTACGTGATCTACCCATTTAATCATCAGCATTCTTCTTCTGTAGCACCACATTTCGAAAGCTTCTATTCTCTTCTTGTCTAAACTATTTATCGTCCATGTTTCACATCCATACATGGCTACAATCCATACAAATACTTTCAGAAACGACTTCCTGACATTTAAATCAACACTCGATGTTAACAAATTTCTCTTCTTCAAAAACGCTTTCCTTCCCATTGCCAGTCTACATTTTATATCCTCTCTGCTTCGACCATCATCAGTTATTTTGCTCCCCAAATAGCAAAACTCCTTCTCTACTTTAAGTGTCTCATTTCCTAATCTAATTCCCTCAGCATCACCCGACTTAATTCGACTACATTCCATTATCTTCGTTTTGCTTTTGATGATGTTCATCTTATACCCTCCTTTCAAGACACTATCCATTCCGTTCAACTGCGCTTCCAAGTCGTTTGCTGTCTCTGACAGAATTACAATGTCATCGGCGAACCTCAAAGTTTTTATTTCTTCTCCATGGATTTTAATACCTACTCCGAATTTTTCTTTTGTTTCCTTCACTGCTCGCTCAATATACAGATTGAATAACATCAGGGAGAGGCTACAACCTTGTCTCACTCCCTTCCCAACCACTGCTTCCCTTTCATGCCCCTCAACTCTTATAACTGCCATTTGGTTTCTATACAAATTGTAAATAGCCTTTCGCTCCCTGTATTTTACCCCTGCCACCTTCAGAATTTGGAAGAGAGTATTCCAGTTAACATTGTCAAAAGCTTTGTCTAAGTCTACAAATGCTAGAAACGTAGGTTTGCCTTTCCTTAATCTAGCTTCTAAGATAAGCCGTAGGGTCAGTATTGCCTCACGTGTTCCAATATTTCTACGGAATCCAAACTGATCTTCCCCAAGGTCGGCTTCTACTAGTTTTTCCGTCTGTAAAGAATTCGTGTTAGTATTTTGCAGCTGTGACTTATTAAACTGATAGTTCGGTAATTTTCACATCTGTCAACGCCTGCTTTCTTTGGGATTGGAATTATTATATTCTTCTTGAAGTCTGAGGGTACTTCGCCTGTCTCATACATCTTGCCCACCAGATGGTAGAGTTTTGTCAGGACTGGCTCTCCCAAGGCCGTCAGTAGTTCTAATGGAATGTTGTCTACTCCTGGGGCCTTGTTTCGATTCAGGTCTTTCAGTGCTCTGTCAAACTCTTCACGTAGTATCATATCTCCCATTTCATCTTCATCTACATCCTCTTCCATTTCCATAATATTGTCCTCAAGTACATCGCCCTTGTATAGACCCTCTATATACTCTTTCCACCTTTCTGCTTTCCCTTCTTTGCTTAGAACTGGGTGTCCATCTGAGCTCTTGATATTCATACAAGTGGTTCTCTTATCTCCAAAGGTCTCTTTAATTTTCCTATAGGCAGTATCTATCTTACCCCTAGTGAGATAAGCCTCTACATGCTTACTTTTATCCTCTAGCCATATCTATATAAATAACCAAAATGAAAAATGTTCCTATCATAGCACAAAAAAGGTGAATAAGTCTTGGGCAGAGTAAGGGAAGTAAAAAAAAGGGAACTAGCGTTTCCATTTATCTGGAAACTTCAAAACTATTTAAATCAAAACACGTTGACATATTCGCGTGTCTTTATTGGTTAGTATCAGTACCCATATCATGCACGCCCACTCTCGGATTCCTCATATCGTAAATGCGTCCAACTCTCAAGAAACACATAAATTTATGTCTATTTGTTGTTACATCCCTCACCACGTATGTAAAAGAGGGTGCATTTGGGAGAGAAATGTACCCTTCGGGGAAAAAGTCAACCCCCTCCACCCAGATATCAAAAAATTGTCCCCCCCCCCCCCCCTCCTGCAGGAGCAAATCCACGCCCAGAAATTTTATCACCCAGAAAAACGTATTTAGCTATTACGTGTATGCTCTTCAGCCATATGATATTATACATTGTTTACTATGGCTGGCGAATCTTCTGGAATTTGGCGCACAGGATCAGAGGCTTTTGTCTAGAAATTGTACGATGCACGTGTGCCAACATCTTGCAGCTAAAAGAGCTCACTCTGCTGGGAAAGTAGGGTTAACTTGTAAAAAAGTAGGAATATGTCAAAATGTTTTGATGTAACGTTTTTGAAGCTACCAAATAAGTCAGAAAAGTAGTTCCTTTATTTTATAGCCCTCACTCTGCACCGAGCGAGGTGGCGCAGTGGTTAGACACTGGACTCGCATTCGGGAGGACGACGGTTCAATCCTACGTCCGGCCATCCTGATTTAGGTGTTTCCGTGATTTCCCTGAATCACCCCAGGCAAATGCCGGGATGGTTCCTCTCAAAGGGCATGGCCGACTTCCTTCCCCATCGTTCCCTAATACGATGAGACCGATGACCTCCCTGTCTGGTCTCCTTCCCAAAAAACAACAACAACAACACCAACCCTAACTCTGCACAGGAAATATTCAGTTTTCTTATGCTATTTCATGAGCATTTTTCATTTCTGATTCCTTTTACTCTATTATAATTTTGACATTAGACCGCCATAGTTTTGCAACCGATGCAAATTTTTGTTGGCTCGGCAGACAACTGATTCGGTAGTGGTTTTTTATGGTCCTTCAGATCATGTTGCTTGCGTTGGGCATTGTTACTCTGGCTCCTTTACAGTTATCTGCCTAGTATGGTTAAATCTGTCCGGTATAGCCTGTTGTAGTCCCAGAGCACACAAATCTCACCAACACGTCAAAGTGACATGCCTCGAGGAAGTTTTTTGTTTTATTTTTAAACTTCTTAAAAAGTTGTTCCTGCTTTTTAATTTTTTATATTTTGTAATTTTTAATTTTGCTTAATTTTTTATTGTTCTTTAGTTTTTGTTTTATAGTTGCATACACTTCACTCATGTACGCGTGTGACTGTAAACAATTGAAAAATAACCGTAAATACTTAATACCGTGCACAAAACAACAGCAAACATAAATACGATACCGAATTAAATGTTAGATATTGGACGAAGTTTGAGAAAATAGTGTAGCTAAGTATTTTATATTACACAGATAAACTTATTATACGACCATATCACACAAATAACCATGTGATGCGAACAAAACTGTAGTACGGTTATACAAAAAAAGGGTCACATGGTTCATGTGAAGTAGCGGCTTCGAAACTTAGGAAACTGTGCTGATCTTTCTGTACCGACATGTTGCTGTTAAAGAAAGTTATAAGCCAAATGGCGTTTGTACAGGAAAAGGCATTCCCCTAATTTAACAGTAGCATGAGGCTGTACATTATTACGCTTCATAAAAGTAGTTTCAAAGTAACCCACAAGAACCATGTGACCACCAGCCCGATGAAATAGTGGGAACTAATACACAGAGAAAGCTACAATTGGCCATTATCAAGTGAGAAAGTGTCTTTATAATGAATCACGAAATGCAGCCAGCAATGGGCTGGGATAAGCTGGCTTTTGGACCACCAGCACAAAGAAGCATCCTAAGACACAAAAACAACCAACTGACAATTTAATTAATCTGACTAATTGACATTTCGTTTGACCATTTAACTAGTTGAGGATTTAATCCTTGACCAATTAACTAATGGACCAAAATATGTCCAGTTTGTTGTAAATCCTACTGACCTGCAGTTAAGTTCAACTTACCCATCAGCTGAGTGAACGTATCGTATTTAAAAAGTTCTAGAATCATGTTTTAAACGAAATGCTGCAACTGAAAAAAAAACAATAAAAAATCTGGCTGTGTAATGAATCATGCACTACATGAACAGAGAAGGATTCATCCAACAAATAATAAACTACTGAAAACCATAGATATTGTTATTATCTCATATCTTAAAATTCTTGTCATTGTTTACTTAAAGTAGGCATTAATACAAATTGAAAGTTAAGAAAAAGCCTCTCGAAAAACTCGCATGAAAATTTTGCCACAGAATGTTGCAACAACCAATACGGATTAAGTACGAGTATCGGCTGAAATAAGCAGAACAACAGCGAAACAATGTATACACGATAAAATACTATCAGTTTTTCAACCCCCTACGAAAACTGATGACGTTAAGCTTGTTTCGTCCGAAAAAAAATTTCTTCGAGATAGCATAGTAGATTTTGCAGAAAACACTGTAAAATATTTTCCATTCATTATAAATAAGGTGACCCCCTGTCTGAGAATTATTTGTAAAACAATTTTCGGGTTAGCTGAATTTTCTGCACGGTCGTCGATAAAGCTTTTAATTCTCGATCAAACAGTATACCATCATGTACAGGACTCGGTATAATTCTCGTTTCGTACGTGAATTGATTTGCACGTCCACAGATTTTTCGATGATTTTAAGCCACTGGTGAATAAAATCTTTAACATAAACAACGAAACAATAATCAACAGTAATAACTAGTTTTTAAATTACATCCTAATGCAGTGATTGAAATGCAACGCATTTCTACGAAACACGGTTTCGTGTGCGAGCACGATATTTTTCGCACGTAAATCGCGAACTATGAAAGATTTTTGCAAACACTTCTTGTAATTAGCGTAAGGATCCATTTTTTTTTATTGTCGTCGGTATCACTTTAAACCGTCTCGGCGCATACGATTCGCGTAAAACCTTAGTTTACGTGAATTTTATGTGCAATTATGGGCCACTATATCGTAGCAACGGATAACGCTTTAACAGAACAGCAGAACGACCATTAATAAATATATTGGTCTACTTTTACAAAATTTGATCCTATTC
The DNA here is from genome assembly GCF_023864345.2 of Schistocerca serialis cubense. Lineage (NCBI taxonomy): Eukaryota > Metazoa > Arthropoda > Insecta > Orthoptera > Acrididae > Schistocerca > Schistocerca serialis. The sequence continues at coordinate 742,505,447 of NC_064643.1, forward strand.
GCACATAAAAGTGGCACACTAAAAAAGGACTCACGAGAAACAGATTTTTTGTATGCAAATTCCGAATGAAGATAGATTTTTGAAAGCGAGTTATCATTTTTATCGTATGAATGCCTTGCTTATTTATTTGATTCACTATAAACCGTTTTCGCGCATTCAATTCAAGTAAGAATAAATTTTACGAGCTACATTTCGTTCACCTTTAAACCATCGTATCTCGACAACAGATAGAAATTATTGGGTACAGAAATTTTATTTCGATTTTATCCATTTACCTAACTTCGAGCAAAGTTTGAATCGGCGTTCAGAGACAAAAAAAATGTAACTAGCTTTAATTATTTAAAAAAAAAAAAAACTCACGAGCGGTCTGGCGCGACCAATAACCACCACACCACTAAGAATAAACACAATAAACATAAGATAAGATTAGATAAGATAAGAAATTAACAATAAAAAAACAATAATGATAAGAAAACTTTAACAACAACGACTCTAATACAAACAAAGAAGAACACAACAAACAACAAACAACAAGCTGCAGCCTCCGTGCTGCGGCGCAGCTGCAGGCGGCGGCCCTTATCGTGACGTCAACGTCCGGTCCCTGCGCGCCACTTCGGCGCCAGCACGCCTTATCAGCGTCTTGCGCAAGCTACAGGAAGTGAATTTTTGAGCAGCGCGCTCCTAGTAATACTAGGGAGCGTGTTGCCCAGGCCGTTTGAATCTCGCGCCACAGGCTACCCAGCCAATCACAAGCCGCGCGGCAGCGAGCGCAGCGGCTAAGTCCGCTTCAAGGTAACCCGCCTAGCGAGCAACCAAGACTCGCACGGCCACCAACTTATAAGTGAATATTGTTTTTAACTTAAAAAAAAAAAAAAATCTCACGGGATAGATAAGAATGGTTCTCCGGTAGGACAAACTTTATTGTCTGTAATATAACATACAGTCACCATTTATCTTTATTTTACAATTTCCATTACCAACTTTAGCCCATATAAACAGATACTCATCGGCATTTAGTTTCTTCTTCCTTCTAGTACTCAACACAAGGGGCATACTGGGAACAAGTGTACCATATGGAACTTTTGCTAAGAGTCCTGTTGTCTCTGCTATACTCCATGTCTTCCATGTAAGAATATTTGCATCTGGGAAAGCTTCAAGGCCACCTTAATCACAATGATTGCCCCATACTACAGCAAGTGTGAGCCATGTACTACCTCCAAATACGGCTTGTACATCACATGTAAAGTTCAAACGGAGTCCACGAAATACGTTTGGACCTCCAATTAATTGTTGTTTATTGAACTGTCCAGAAAGATCAATGTCTATCGCCTTCAAAGCGCGATACACAGGAACGCTGCGCCGCCAGCGACGACGGTAACCACGGTTTAAAGCATAGAAGTGGCGCGTTCCAGAAACATCCCACATGGTTAAAACTTACCTTAGGCCAAGTGTCTGGAACACCTTTGGACCAAATGTGATCCATCAGTCTCGCACCAGTCCGGAATTATTTAAGAACGACTGTTTTTGCATGTAAAATTAGAACGAAAGTAAAAGTTTTTCAAAGAAAATCCTAATTGTGCACATACAAATGGTCCCATTAGCTGAACATTAATTTCATACCAATTAAAATCTTTTGCGAAGGGAATTAATCAATTAGTACAATTTGCCAGGGCACCAGAACCTGTTCGTCGTTTAAACCTTGCTGAATACACTTGAACACAATTACAGCAAGACACTTGTTGGAATGGGTATAAAAATGGACAATGGTCCAGCTTAAACCCAAAACTTACTACCCCATGTTCCTAGCTTAAATAAGAACTGAGCACCAAGAAACCCTCAAACTCCGATTTTGCCTTTTCATACAAACTTGTTACAGCACTTCCACGCTGTAACGATAAATTTGATAATTGCGTGTAAATTGATAATATTCGATGTAAGCTTCTTATTCCACGTATTCTGCTTTTTGTCAATATTGTATCAAGTATCTGAATTTTGAATTGTTTTGTGTTGCTATATGAGCTTTCATGTATCTTGTGGTATCTATCTTATTATGTGATGTAAAAATTTAGAGTTTTGTCATGCTCCTACATCTTATAACTTCTGAAGAGCGTGAATGGCATTAGTATCAAAATTTGTTTGGGGTAGGAACCAGAAACAATCGATGTCTAAAAGATAGAACATATTGTTTATAAAGTCTGTTAGTATGATTGCGCATTAAATTTTAAAGCGTGGTGCATGAGTGTAAGCTAGTGCAATAACGGACCTGTTATGTTTGATAAAGAACAAGTTAAATTTACGTCAGCAAAATGAAGAACGAATGTGTGATGGTTTTGTAGATTAATTAGTAGTTTAAAAATGAAATGTAATATCTAGAACTTCGGCAAAATCCAATAATAAACAGTGTCTCAACTGAGCACATAAACCCGATGCGACGTAGGCTCTAAATTTCTTTGATGCACATGTGATTTAACAAGTTTTGATGACAACTGCATCCACATAAATTTGGAAAAACAGCTGGATGGCGTGATGTTACGCAACCCTTTTTTCCGAAACTGTCCGGTAATTAAGATAAAAATCGACGTTTAAGGGTCATTTATACTAGAATAATCCATTTTAGTAAAAGTGATTGTAGGCAGTTAATTATCTTAATTTGCATTTTGATTTGGATTTGCACTGTGTGTGTAACTATGAAGCCATTTGGAAGCACTCTGGAATGAGCTGCCAGTGCTGGCAAGAAATGAGGCTCCGTAAGAGGTAGAGAGACCACCCCCAGGTGAATCAGGGCGCATCAGACTGACTGAAGGTCAACACCACTCACTTGCCCAGACTTTCATTTGTAGTTACTGGTACTGGATTCCAGACACCCGACGGGCAACACAAATAAAATTCCAAGTGGCTTAAGGCCTCTGGCAGTGACTGTTTAACTACTCGAAGGTGGAAAGACGGTAAATGTTATTTTTGCTAAGGTCTAGGACACACACTATAGTGAACAAAACGTAGAAGGCAGTGTTCCTTTGGGATGCTGGAGACGCCACAGATAACATCTAGAAAATGGAGTGACAGCGCACAGTTTGGGACCTCTCTGTAAACTTGAGACGCCATAGAAAGTTACGTCCACATAAAATAAATGTTTACACAGTATAACCACTGCTCGGATTAGCTAATATAAATGAACTGGAAGTTAGAGAGAGTAACTCGACTGTGCTGCCAAGGTCCCACTTCACTGGCCACAGAAAGAGATAGAGTGTGAGGTGCCTTTTTTCAGCACAATATGGTAGCAAGCATTTTCCAGCAACTTTCAAGGAATTTTTTACTGGTTAGTGCTCGGAATCTCTGTAGCGCTGCCAATCAAGAGTGAAGAACGCAAAACGCTGAAACACGAATTTACCTTGTAAGAATGAGTCGATACAAATTCATTCGAATTCACCATTCGACTCTTTCACTCTTCGACTTCTTCTTCTCTTGGTCGTCGAGAGCCATCTCCTCCGCCAGCCTTCGCTGCCATCAAGGTCCGTTTCAGAACAAATGAGCTGAGGGAAAGATTTCAGGGTGACTCGAACTTAAGTCACAGGCGAAGGTCTTTGGTGGGCCGCCAGTGACTGATTCTCAGCCGCTTCAGCTTCCACCTAAAGACTGATATGGTGAGATCGATCCACGACGGAGAGATGATCTGTAAGAATAATGAAGTCATTTTTATAGAATTTCAGTAACCCCCAAGCTTCACTCTGAAGACTTGCTTTCAGGGTCGAATGAGCAATTTGCTTCCGGCCACAAATGTGACGCATTCCCATCTCTAGTATTACCTCTCTTTTATACAAACATCACGACAATCACAGTACAACTTCATGACAGGATTATTTTTAGTCTTATACTCGACTGCTAGAATCTTACCACAGATCCTTTTATCACAAATGCCAAAGTTTTGCTTTAGAATTATTATTGCTTGACATATGATTTATGAGTCACTTTAACACAATGAACTGAATTAATCGTGATTCCTGTTTCATTTAGTAGTCATTGAATTTCTGATATATTATTTTGGAGGGTGTCTGTTTAATCCATGGCAGATAATACGGCTAATAAGTACTCTTTCAGATAAGACAACACGACGTCCTCTTGCATTACCTCCCCAAAGTTAGGCCTAATGCCTCTACAGCTTCAATGCTCTATAACGCCGTCTGATGATGTTTGCCGACACATGACCTTATCCTCAAATATTCCCCATAGACACTCTCGACAAACCCTCCAAGTTGGTCAGTATCTTCTTTTTACACTCTGTTCACCAAATAACTTTACTGGCATTCGTTCAACGCAGCACCCACGCTCATAAGTTTCGTATCATTGCGTAATATTAAAAAATCTTTTCCTCTTAAAGTTGCTACATACATTATTTACTCTCAGCATGTTATAACTCTTCCACTCAGTTTCAAGGACGGTTCCAATAATCAGTACACTCTTGTGTTCCCTCAGCATCACCTATAAGCAGTGACTCTATGACCACAACACTACGAAATACACAGGTCAACAACTAAATACTAAATAAATCATTTGTGATGATTCTTATGTATTTGCTTCTGGCAAATTCAAAAATAACATCAAATTTTTGTAATGAAAACTGTTTTCTTGTTTATTAGAGTATGCTGCTAAACGCAGTAGTTAAAGGAATATAATTTTATTTAAGTGTGTCAACAGCTGACATGTGCGCTTTATGTGATTTTCCGTGACATCAGAATGACAACTATGTAAACAACCAACTTTTCTTCGCTTTATGGCTTTCTCGCTCAGACCAAGCTTTGCTCCAGCAGCAGATAAATAAGATTTGTTGCAGATGGAAGATGTCCTGCTTAGTTGATAGAGGAGTAGAAGCTTTGTTTAATGAAAGAAGATAATCCTGTGGGTTCTTCATCTTTGAATTGAAAAATTTAGTGTCAGCCAATATCACGTTTCCTTAAACATTGTGTTTTAGAAGAAGGAATATGTCTCGCAAATGTGTAAGCGATAAAAACAGCGAGGAGAAGTTTGACTCCCCAAATTAAAAGTACCTACAGTAGTTATATTGACAGTAAGGATACCAGAACAAGTTTTGTGCTCCATAAATGTGTGGTGCCAAATGTGTAACATTATTACCTCCCGGTTAAAAGCGTCACCCCATATGCCTTTTCCTGTTCCTGCGATGCGACGGGACCTAACGACCATGTAACGGAGTGCTACTTCTGCTTGACTGATACATCTTAAATTAGTTCCAAGACCAAATACACTGTTAAATATCCGTCTTTAGAATCAACAATTAGACAGTTGCCTCACGGACCCGGTCTCCCCATATCAGCCCCGCCAGAAGACAAAAAAATTGACTGACGATTTTGAAAGTGTTGATGACATTTTAAATAACAACAACAGAGTGACCCAGATTATGTGAAAGGAGTTACTATAGATGAATCTCACTTTCTAATACAGAATGATCTAAATCATTTGGTTCGTGATCTCGAGTTACCTAAAAATGAAGCAGAGTTACTTGCTTCAAGACTGCAAGGCTGGCATCTCCTGCAGAATGGCACCACAGTAAAATCTTTCTGTCGACGTCACAGGAGTGTGAGCATCTCTTTTCTGAACAGGAGGGCCCAGTTTCCTGTAATAACGTTGATTCTTTGCTGGAGTCACTGGGTGTTCAACAGTGGCCTATTCTACATCTTAATTTAGATCTAAGTGACGATGCAGTGCTGAGTATATTTATAGGTTTTGACGATGCCATTACGGCCTTATCACTTTAGAACATGGTGTAGAAAAGACCTGAGTATGATCATTACAGACTGAAACCGGTCATCATCAAACGAATTTGTATAAAAATAAAAAACATTTGTTAAACATAAACTTCAAGATTAGCGTTTGTTCATTGACGCCTCTAAAACCAACTTTAAAGGGGTCGCGCTACATAAAGGAAATCAGTTTCCATCCAATCCTACAGCTCATGCAGTTCGTATGAAGGAAAGCTGCATGAATTTCCATCTTTTGGTATCCAGTATGATGACCATACATGGAAAATATTTGCTGATTTTAGAGTGGTAGCTTTCTACTTAGATTGCAACTTAGCTATGCAAAATTTGCCACTTATTTTACATGTAGGATAATAAAGAAGCAATCATTATATTGATAAAAGCTGGCCAAAGAGAGAATCATTCAATCCAGCACCGGAAATGTTGTTCTTCGACTACTTGTTACTGCTGACAAAAATTTTGTTGCCTCCATTACATATCAAACTAGGTTTCATCAAGAATTTTATGAAATCATTGGATAGTGACGGGAGTGCATTTCTGTTCCTAAACACCTAGTACCCAAAGATCAGGGAAGCGAAAAAAAAGAGTGAATGTTTATTGTCCCTCAAATTAGAGAGCTTCTGAAAAATTCACAGACTGAAAGCCTGAGAAAATTGCCTGCATGGTTCTCTTTCGAAACCGTGGTCACAAACATTCTAAGAAACTTCAGATCTGAATATTACAGAGAACTAGTCACTGAGCTCACTGAGAACTACAAGCTCCTGAGACGTAATATGTCGTTGAAAACACAAATATTAAACTTTTGTCTTGATTTCTTCCCTAAGAACCTTGGCGAAACGAAGATACCGAGCGCTTCCACCAAGACCTCGCTGAAATGGGAAAAAGGTACCAGGAGGGAAAGAAATATGTTGGCAGACTACAGTTAGACGCTCATGAGAGATGTTCCTAAGAGAAAGGGTAGTCGAAAATCTGCTTCTCATACATTTTCGGCAGATAAAATGTTTACATTTACTCAAATGTGCGAGTGGCGTTTAATGAATAAAGCAACACTTTTTTCGGAAAATAAGTTGGTTTTGTTCAGGAGTCCAATGCAGTCTATTATTCCCCACTGTCCTGGCTACTAAATCCGATTGTTCAACGTAATCTCTGTTCAATGCGACGGCCTTAGGCTACCTCACTCGTAGGACCTGTATGTCCATACAGTACCATTCTACTGGTCGACGTTGGAGCAAATGTCCAGCTGCATCAATAACCCTCACTTCACCCATATACTACATCCTGCGGAATGAAACCTTCATTGGGCCAAACAGATAATCCTTCACACATTTCTTGTAGTGGCCATTTTCGCAGCAGCTGTATATAAATTGCAGCTGTTTCAAAGACAATGTCTTTTTTGCATGCTGCACATCCAAACATACTTTATCGGGTCACATACATGGATGAAATCCTTTGTTTAATAGATGAACCTCAGGCAAAAATTGACCAGTTGCATATAGATATAAACACAATACACAGAAAGATAAGATTCACAATGGTAAAAGAACAGAAAAACCAAGTAAACGTTTTAGATATAACCATTAAAAAAGAAAACAATCAGCATAGCTTTGAAATCTACCGTAAACGTACAACAACTGACACAATCCTACATCAGACTTTGTAACCTCCCCACAAAATATGTTAATGAAAAATGTGAGCCAAGTGTAGCCTCCCCCAAAGAATAATAATTAAATGAATTTTAAATATTTTGACCTCTGAACAAAATTGGCTTCCATTTATAGTCTGTGTGCAGAAATGCATTCACATTTAATGTTACCACAAAATTCTTTTCTCATTTAATGTCAAGTTCGAAATAGAAAAATTCCTAAACACCAAAATAATAAAAAAGTTTAGTAACCTGATAAATTTTATGAGGACAGCAGCACTGACCTTCGGCCCTGTATTCTGAATAAAAAAAAAAGCAAAAATTTTTACCTCAATAAAACTGCAATTATATCTGCTCTTAATTAGTCATTTTTCGACACAGCTTCGTATATATGTATATATATATATAATTCTTGGAAGCAATGATAATGCATTGGAAAAATTCTTTAAATTGAAATCAATGCTTTTCTTTAAAAGAGTTACTTTATATTATAAAAATTATTGTTGGGGCATTTCTTAGAACAAATTAAATTACAATTAACATACATTATTAAATACGTGCAAGGCTGCTTCTTTACCTTCTACAACAATACTCATCCTCCAGAGTCCTGACCAGAGTCGCGACCAGAGCACACAGGCGACGCATGCCGACTCCCGCCGACTCACGCAGACTACACCAGACTACTACTGCAGACAAGCGCAGGCTAGCGACAAGCAACAACTAACGACATACTACTCTCTGGTCAGAGATTCTGTCATGCCTCGCCCATCGCCGGCAAAGCATACGTCTTACATAACCCTCCACTGGGGGGGGGGGGGGGGGGGGGGGAAATTTGGCAGCGATGGTGAGTCAATTTGACTTGCCATGAGCAACAAATTTTTCTTAATTAACTAAGTTTACAATCACAGAATATTTACATATATATAAGTGCAGAACATGAAATAAAATATAGTGCACATGCACTGAGTACAGAACATATCAGGCAATGACAAAATGTATACACAATGAGTTGTTGTTGTTGTTGTTGTTATGGTCTTCAGTCCTGAGACTGGTTTGATGCAGCTCTCCATGCTACTCTATCCTGTGCAAGCTTCTTCATCTCCCAGTACCTACTGCAACCTACATCCTTCTGAATCTGCTTAGTGTATTCATCTCTTGGTCTCCCTCTACGATTTTTACCCTCCACGCTGCCCTCCAATACTAAATTGGTGATCCCTTGATGCCTCAGAACATGTCCTACCAACCGATCCCTTCTTCTGGTCAAGTTGTGCCACAAACTTCTCTTCTCCCCAATCCTATTCAATACTTCCTCATTAGTTACGTGATCTACCCATCTAATCTTCAGCATTCTTCTGTAGCACCACATTTCGAAAGCTTCTATTCTCTTCTTGTCCAAACTATTTATCGTCCATGTTTCACTTCCATACATGGCTACACTCCATACGAATACTTTCAGAAATGACTTCCTGACACTTAAATCAATACTGGATGTTAACAAATTTCTCTTCTTCAGAAACGCTTTCCTTGCCATTGCCAGCCTACATTTTATATCCTCTCTACTTCGACCATCATCAGTTATTTTGCTCCCCAAATAGCAAAACTCCTTTACTACTTTAAGTGCCTCATTTCCTAATCTAATTCCCTCAGCATCACCCGACTTAATTAGACTACATTCCATTATCCTTGTTTTGCTTTTGTTGATGTTCATCTTATATCCTCCTTTCAAGACACTGTCCATTCCATTCAACTGCTCTTCCAAGTCCTTTGCTGTCTCTGACAGAATTACAATGTCATCGGCGAACCTCAAGGTTTTTATTTCTTCTCCATGAATTTTAATACCTACCCCGAATTTTTCTTTTGTTTCCTTTACTGCTTGCTCAATATACAGATTGAACAACATCGGGGAGAGGCTACAACCCTGTCTTACTCCCTTCCCAACCACTGCTTCCCTTTCATGTCCCTCGACTCTTATAACTGCCATCTGGTTTCTGTACAAATTGTAAATTGCCTTTCGCTCCCTGTATTTTACCCCTGCCACCTTTAGAATTTGAAAGAGAGTATTCCAGTCAACATTGTCAAAAGCTTTCTGTAAGTCTACAAATGCTAGAAACGTAGGTTTGCCTTTCCTTAATCTTTCTTCTAAGACACAATGAGTACAAAACATATTAAGAAATGGCAAAAGTGCACACACACTGTAAAACTCTTTAGCATTTTTACAACAAATAAACATAATGAGTACAAATCATATTGACAAATGACAAAAGTGCACACGCACTGTAGTTCAGAACATATGAGCAAATCACAAAAATGTGTATGCAATGAATACAAATCATGTTAACAAAATGACGAAAGTGCACACGCACTGTAATATAGAACATATCTGGGAATCACAAAATGTATACGTAATGAGTACAAATGGCATAAAGTGCACACGCACTGTAAAACTCTCTAACATTTTTACAACAAATAAACATATCAAGGAGTGAAATAAAGTGCACACGCACTGTAGAAGTCTTTAGCATTTTAACATATCATGGAGTAAAATAAAGTGCACACGCACTGTAGGAGTCTTTAGCATTTTTACGACAACTGATCTTGTTAACAAATGAAATGAAGTGCACACGCACTGTATATGTCTTTATCATTTTACAAGAATTAGGAAAGGAATGGGAAGGATTGCGTCATGGTTGTAGCACTTTAGGTTCCACGCAGCTGCACTGAAAGTCCATATCTTTCTATAGAAGCACAACATCAAGTGAGACAATCTGAAGTTCTTTTCCTTGAAGTATTAATCAGTGTAACCAAGACACTGAAATGTCGTAATAATATTCCATGCTATCATTTTGGTAGTACACTAGGTACACCAAACAGTGGGACCATAATAACATCTCCATCGCTCAAGGTGGTGGACAGCATGTCGTGTCAACACCATGTTCTTGTAAAGTGCACCAACTAGAATTAGTGCAAAAACCAAATATAGTGCTCCATGATCATGAGGATAGACAGGAAAAATGGATATTGCAGTAATTTCTGGTAATTAGGTCAGAAGGTGAAAGACATTAAGTCACATAGTAGTCTTCGTTGAGAATTACACTAGTCTAACAACTGATTTGAGTAATTGGTGGCATTGATCGCCCAGTTACTGAATATTTCTGTACCATGTACGAAGTATTACAGAATAATGTTCATAAATTATCTGAATATAGTAATTATTGGCACTCATTGGCCAGATACAAAGCATTGTTTTATGCATTATTCAGAAGTCATCATTCAAAATAGGAGCTAATGAATGGCATAGTATTAACATAATCCACTTAGTTATAGTAGTCATTGGCACTCATTGCCCAGTTACAAAGCGTTTTTCTTTTTACGCATTATTCAAAAGTCATCATTCAAAATGAGTTAATTATTGGCATAGCATTTATACATAATTAATCTAATTATAGTAATCATTGGCATCATAGGTCATCTTATTAAAGTAATCAGTGGCATTCATTGGCCAGCTACAAAGCATTTTTTATGCATTATTCAGAAGTTATCGTTCAAAACAAGCGTTAATTAGTGGCATAGCATTTATAGATAATTAATCTAATTATAGTAATCATTGGCATCATAGGTCATCTTATTACAGCAATCAGTGGCATTCATTGGCAAGTACAAAGCATTTTTCAGAAGTCATCATTCAAAATGAGTTAATTATTGGCATAGCATTTATACATAATTAATCTAATTATAGTAATCATTGGCATCATAGGTCATCTTATTACAGTAATCAGTGGCATTCATTGACCAGTTACAAAGCATTTTTTATACATTATTCAGAAGTGATCATTCAAAATGAGTTAATTATTGGCATAGCATTTATACATAATTAATCTTGTTATAGTAATCATTGGAATCATAGGTCATCTTATTACAGTAATCAGTGGCATTCATTGGCCAGCTACAAAGCATTTTTTTTTTGCATTATTCAGAAGTGATCATTCAAACTGACTTAATTATTGGCATAGCATTTATACATAGTTAATCTAACTATAGTAATCATTGGCATCATAGGTCATCGTATTACAGTAATCAGCGGCATTCATTGGCCAGTTACAAAGCATTTTTTTATGCATTATTCAGAAGTCATCATTCAAAATGAGTTAATTATTGGCATAGCATTTATACATAATTAATCTAATCCTAGTAATCATTGGCATCATAGGTCATCTTATTACAGTAATCAGTGGCATTCATTGGCCAGCTACAAAGCATTTTTTGATGCATTATTCAGAAATCATTGTTGAAGTGACATACTCTATTCAGAGCTGATCAGTATTACTCAGAACTCTCTTAAACTGGTAGCATTATTTGGGACTGGGAATACCTTTTTTTTTCTAGCAGTGCATTGCATTGGGATCGATAATTAATTACTTGGGGATAACAATATTTGCTTTTGAGTTATTGCTGCAAATGAAGATGTGTAACGTCATTCGTCATGAGTCAGCTGTAGCAAGGTTATGAAACAAGTAGAGTATATGTGATCACATTCATAAACGACATAGGTTTAATGAACAACTGCTTATAGCACAATAATTTCATGAATAATTTCTCCTGCAAAATATACAAAATGGATTATTAAACTGAAAGAACAAACGCATATTATGCTGAAAAGTAGTTAACTTCGAATTAACAGGTAGTGAAATGTGTATAAAAAATATATATGTTCTCTAGCTGTCCTTTCCAAAACCTTCAGTCATCATACCATGCAACATAAGACATACTGTCAAAACGAACTGCAACAAATATTTAAATAACTACATAGCATCTCTTAACTAACAGTAAATATATAAACTTCATCATTATTTTCATCTGCAAAGAAAAAAACTTCATTATCCATATTATCATAACTCCATTATTATCATCACCTGTAAAGAAAAACTTCATTATCCATGGTAGCATATTTTTCATCATTATTCATCACCATTCATTATCATCTGCAAAAAAGTCACTTCATTATTCATTATACAACTGTTCCTTATTTCTAGCATATTTCATCACTAAAACTAAGATGTGTAGTTCTGTCTGACAGCCTGCATCAATCGCCTCGTATTCTGAAAGGAAAAATTAGTTAAGACTGCTATCATACGATGTGTATAGTATATTCTTGTTAATGCTTGTTAATTCTGATCCATTTACTCTTCGTCACGAGGTACTGCATCTTCTTTCGTTCATTCCGAAGGTGAAATTCCCATTTCTGTTTAATTTATTTCGTTTACACGTTATTTCTTTCTGAAAATGATGAACAAAGATTAATGTCTTGCATTTAATTCATATACCCATTAGATAAAAACTGGTTTATAGTAACATAATTGAGCATACAGCATAGCATGACAGAAAACGTAATATGTCAAAAACATCGACAGTGTTCAGAAGCAAAAATGTACACAGTGTATCACAATGTAGCAGCAAAAACAAAAAATAAATTAGTCACGATGTTGAGATATCATATGGCAAAAATGTTAAAGTCAACTGTTGTTTGTTATATCTTCAATATTTCATAGTGCATACAAACAAAACAGGAAAACTATCATACATACATAAAAAAATGGAAAATATGCACGGTCGATGTGTAACAACAAGAAAAGCGATCTGCTAACCTTACCTTGCCGGGCACTTGCCAAGAAAAAATACGACAATCATTAGCAAGTGTTCATGTGGATATAATTGCATAAGTGGTCATAAAAAATTAGGGAATGGCATTACAGTGTGATAAATCATAAATTATGTTCATTCAATAAAAGGTTTGATGTTCGTCATGTGGTGGTTCCCTTTGGTTTTTCTGGTTCTCAAAGTTTCGACGTGTACTACATGCTGCGAATCCGATATGGACCTGCGTATAGAAGTTCAAATTTACTACACCTACCTTTTCCTCTATTGGATAAATAGTGTGTATGTACTAATATCTTCTGTCCAATGTGAAAGTCACGGCGTGTACAAACCTGTTTTTGCTGTCTTCTCCGGCGCTCTGCGGTACGTTTGATGTTGTTCAGGGCAATGTCAATTATTTCATGGTGTCGTAGTCGACGAGATGTAGGAAAAGTTACTAATTCTTTAATTTTGTTAGGTGGTTCAGCATTTTTCAGTATTACAGACGGAGATAGCATAGTAGATTCATTTGGTATGGAATTAATTACATCTTGGAATGAGAGTATGTGTGTGTCCTAATCAATATGTTTTTATGGCAGTATATTCTACACAGTTTACCAATTTCTTTCATTAATTGCTCACAAGGGTTCGAAGAAGCATGGTACCTGGATATATAGATCGGAGAAATGTTTCTAGCTCGTAACATACGTGTCCATATAGCAGATCGAAACTGTGATCCAGTGTCGGAAATTACTTTCAATTACAAATGCTTTCGAAACAGTTTTAGCAGTAGCTTTGCGTAACGGAGTGAAGGTAACAAATTTTGAAGTGAGTTCAACAGCGACAAGGATGTAGCAAAAACCTCTATTAGTTCTGGGAATCGGACCAAAAATGTCTAATGCGGCCATATGTCTCAATTTAACAGGTACAATGGGATGTAATGGAGGAATATGTGAAGTCGTGTCTGATTTAGCTTTCTGGCAGATTTTACATGACGCTAAAACTCGTCGTATACGTTTCTCCATGTTGGTAAAATAACAGTTCTGCCTCAGTAAAAGAAAACGTTTTCTGGCTCCGTAATGCGCGTAACTTAAATGAGTATACCAGATTGATTTGTTAACAAGTTCGTCAGGAATGCATAATAACCAATTGTTGCTGTCAGGGTGAGAGCGGCGAAACAGAGTATCATTGCGTACAGTGTAATGGTTTCTAATGGTAACATTATTCCTACCTTGCCAAAGGTGTTTAATTTCTTTCCGTACGTTGTCTTTACTCTGCTCTTGTGCTATGTCTTGTAATGACGACGAAATGAAATTTTCAAATGCAACTTGTTGAATGTACATGACGCTGAAATTTGCTTTGCAGAAGTTGGTTGCCATGTCTTGCTGATTGTTGTTAAGAGAACGGGATAGTGCATCTGCTACAATATTTTGTGTGCCGGGAATGTGAACAATTGTAAAATTAAATTCCTGCAAATAAAGTTTCCGTCTACTTAATCTGTCGTGTGTAAATTTAGCCGAAAGTAAAAATTGTATCGCTCTATGATCTGTGTAAACGGTAGTGTGTCTTCCATAAAGAAAATGCCTAAATCTGGTAAAAGCCCATACAACACATAATGTTTCAAGTTCTGTAACAGAATAATTTCGTTCAGCAGGTGACAGAATGCGACTTGCAAAAACGATGTTTTTAATTACTGTACAACCATCTTCTTCAATTTCCTGAAAAATATGTACGCCTAAAGCGGTGTTAGAACTGTCGGTGGCAATGGAAAAATTTCTGGTAAGATCTGGGTGCGATAAAAGTGGTGCATTCAACAGAGCATGTTTCAAATAACAATCTCGTGAACAAGCTTCTGCGTGTCAAAAGTATTGCTTGCGTTACTGGAATATGCAACCTGTACTGTATCTAGTCAAATTCCATCTGACGTATCATTATTTTCGGCAGGATGCTGTGGCATTTCCACTGTTCGTACTGTTCTGTTATTTCTTCCTGACGTCTTACGTTCTGGATGATACCTACTGTCTGGTTCATTCATGATAATATATTGTTGCTGATGTTCTTGCTGCTGATGAGATCGACTATTATTAAAGGTACGCTGAAAATTGTGCTCATTATTTTTTACGTCTGTCATGATAGTCATTTCTATACGGTGCAGTGCGATAGGAATTGAAATAGTGTGTTTTCTGTACATACTGATTTCCTTGTCACTGTGCATTACTATTTGTTGGAGCTAATGCTATACGTGCAGGCGGTGAAACATTAAAGCTCGGTTGACCTTGTACATTACATTGTTGGTTAGGTATGCTAACCGGCTGGCTTTCATGCTGTTGCTGTCAAAAACGTCAATTGTTACCAAAATGCGTTTGCTGTTGCTGATAATTTTACACATACTGATGATTACAATTTTATCCGTTATTAAAGTTAGGGCGATAGTTGTCATTTCGAGAGTGTCTAAAGAGAACTGTCACTTTCGGTAAAATTTGTCATATCGGGTTTTCTTTACACGTTCTTTTTTTTTAATTCTAGATAGGTCAATAGTTGAAGAGCTGTTTTGATAGATATAAAGGATAGTAGAAGAGAAGGCAGCAGTGCAGAAAACTAAAGATGAAATAGCACTACTACGGCTCGGGGCCCTGTGCACGCTACGGCACATATTCATTAAAGCGTAATGAATCCCCTGAGGTCTGTTAGGCGCTGCAAACAAATTTCAGCTTTTGTGTTACAGGCAATGGCGGTAAAAATTCAGAAATAAATTGCTGTATCCACGCTAATTGTTGTTTCTTCATTACAGGCAATGCTATTGAAAGTACAAAAATAAATCGACGTATCCAGTTCAATGCGTGTGTCTGTGCTCTGTCATTTTTAAATTCCTTAGGTTTTCTCACTGATAGAAAATGTTTGTAATCAAAATTATCGTCTCTGTATGTCGGAACCGGTTCAGGATTGAATGAAAATCTATTTGACTGTGACTGTTCGGAATCTAAGTCACGTTCTCTTTGTAGATTACCTAAATTATACTGGCTGTGTGAGTGTGAGAAATGTTCGGAATTCGCCGTATGCTGTGACGTGTTATTAACTGAAATATTTTTTTTCTCTGTCACTTCTTGCTGTAAAGTTGTCAATTTTATACGTAATGTATTATTAGACGAATCTATCTCACTGATTGTCTGCTGTAGATTTTGGAATTCAGGTGTTTGGTTAAACGAAATTGGTGAAGTATCATCTGATTTGCTATCATTATTACTTTCAATAACGTCAATACGACTGGCCAATTCATTATATTTTTCAGTCAGTATTTTTACCTGATCATCGTTTTTAGTGTCACAAGCATTAATCTGTTTTTGTATTTTACTTGTGGTTTCGTTCAATTTTTTAACGTCAGCTTTGATGACATCGGGATCCTGAATTAGTTCTAATTGTTCAAGTCTGTCGGTCACTGTCTGAAAGTCTACTGTGTATGTGTCTGTTTTTATTTTAAGATCGGAAATTTCATTACGCAATTCTGTGTTCAACTGTTTGATAGTATTAATTTCGTCTGATACTGTAGCAATATTGTTGTCTACGTATGTTTTTCCTTTCATAAACAATTTATGTTTATCTTCCTGTCTCTGTGCGGTAATTGTTTCCATGACTTGTCGCTTTACTTTATTCTGTTCCTGTATAAATTTACGGAAACGCGTTTCACTGTTTTGTAGGTGGTGATTAAAACGTTCGTCAATTTGACTGTTCTGTTGGTCGAATTTCGCGTCTATTTTTGCATCCAGCGTGCGCGAAAGTTCTGCTGTCATTAATTTAAACTCGTCGCGTAACTGTGTTGCTTTTTCAGAGCATTGTTTACCGACTGCACTAATTTCGTCTCTAAGTGATTCTGTTGTAGCTGTTTGCATATCCCTTAATTCTTGAGCAACAGATCTAATTTCTTCACTACTCCTCCTAGCACAAGCCTCAATTTCCTCACGTAATTGTTCTTTAGTATCATGACATTGCGCGGCAACGGCTGTAATCTGTTCACTAAGCAGTTTGGAATTGTTATCAAGTTTTTCATTAAGTTGTTTGTTCTGTTCACTAAGTTGTTTGAAATTTTCATTAAGGTTGTCTTGTTTTTCATTAAGTTGTTTGTTCTGTTCACTAAGTTGTTTGGAATTGTTGTCTAATTTTTCATTAAGTTGTTTGTGATTGTTCTCTTGTCTTTAATTCTGTTGTTTGGAATTTTCGTCCTGTTTTTTATTATGTTCATTCATTTGTAGCAACAATGCCATAATTTGATACAAGCTAAAATTAGCAACTCTATTCTCTGTACTGTGTGATGGTGTATCTGCAATTGTCACGTTTTGTGTAACCATTTGGTTATTCTGTGATTCTTGAAAATGTTTGCCAATCGGATGTGCACTGTTAGTCACTACACCGGAATTAAATAAATCTGTCGTACTCTGATTACACTGTTCATTTTTGTTAGAAAAATTTGTCTGTTCGTTACGTAAATTTTGCAAACTGGGTGTGTCAAGCTGGGCAGCGTTCATTGTAACAGACTGTCCCGCGTCATCAATAGTCGTCAAATTAACAGAGGACACAATTGAATTTATTTGTTCATCATTATGATCAAAATCATTATTAATAATCCATACACACTGATTGTCTGTAAATAGAGGACTGTCATTAAGACACTGAGTGTCGCAAGTACTATCGGACAAGTTATTTGAGTCGGCTATTTCACTCATTGTACATCGCGATGTACTGTTAACAGTTTTTCGCGGCATTTTTCACAAAACAAAATTATTCACAAATGAAACAAAGACATTGCAAAATGCAACAAACACAAATACAACAATGAGCAAAAATTGCCGATGATCTGTGAAAGAAAGAGTGACAAATAAGTAAATGCGTTGCACCAGATGCAAACTACGTTTAAGTAAAGAAGAGCAGATATATGACTACTTTTCAGAAGATTCACAAAGAAATACGATCCTGGCCGAATGTCGCCAAGTGTAACCTCCCCACAAAATATTGTTACATGGAAATGTGCCAAGCGTAGCCTCGCCACAAAAAAATTATTAAATGAATTTTAAATATTTTGACCTCTGAACAAAATTGGCTCCCATATATAGTCTGTGTGCAGAAATGCATTCACATTTAATGTTACCACAAAATTCTTTCCTCATTTAATGTCAAGTTCGAAATAGAAAAATTCCTAAACACCAAAATAATAAAAAAGTTTAGTAACCTGATAAATTTTATGAGGACAGCAGCACTGACCTTCGGCCCTGTATTCTGAATAAAAAAAAGCAAAAATTCTTACCTCAATAAAACTGCAATTAAATCTGCTCTTAATTAGTCATTTTTCGACACAGCTTCGTGCAATGCTGGTGTATATTTTTTTTTTTTTTGATTCTTGGAAGCAATGATAATGCATTGGAAAAATTCTTTAAATTGAAATGAATGCTTTTCTTTAAAAGAGTTACTTTATATTATAAAAATTATTATTGGGGCACTTCTTAGAACAAATTAAATTACAATTAACATACACTATTAAATATGCGCAAGGCTGCTTCTTTACCTTCTACAACAATACTCATCCTCCAGAGTCCTGACCAGAGTCGCGACCAGAGCACACAGCCGACGCATGCCGACTCCCGCCGACTCACGCAGACTACACCAGACTACTACCGCAGACAAGCGCAGGCTAGCGACAAGCAACAACTAACGACATACTACTCTCTGGTCAGAGATTCTGTCATGCCTCGCCCATCGCCGGCAAAGCATACGTCTTACAAATTCTAACCACCTACACTCACAGAAACAATCAACATTCAGATCATGCTTCGTAGACTCAACACAGCACCACTCAGCACAGAAAATTACCAGAAAGAACTAGACATCATCACACAAATAGCAACAAACAATGTGTACAATAGTGATCTAGTTATCAAATTAAAAGAAATTAAAAAGGAAATACAGCCAGTGAACACAGTACATAAACACCCACAAACAGCAGTACAACAAAGCACTTCACAAACATGCACAAACAGTGACAGAACAATAACGACACAAAGAATACAGGAAGACAAGAAAGAAGATTCAAGATGGTACACAATGACATCAAGCACAAACTCACACATAAAATAACAAACATTTTCAAAAGACAAGGGATAAACATAGCATCAAAACAGACAATACAGTCCAAGGACACATTCCAGATATAACAAAAAAAACACATATATCTATCACAAAGCAGGAATATACCAACTACAGTGCAACACATGTGATGGAAGGTATAAAGGACAAACCAGAAAAACATTTGACAGCCGGTACAAAGAACGTGTCAGAGCATGGAAATATGGAACGAGCCACTCAACTTTTGCAGAAAATTTGAGAGAAAATAACCACAAACGTACTACAAGAGAAAATGATATGAAAATAATTAGAATAAATAATGAAAGGCATCTCCTAACATTACAGGAAAATTATCATATATACAAAACAAAGGCTGAAAAGAAACAATTACTAAATGACCAAGTATATATGACTAAGAACTCGCTGTTTACATGGATTGACCACATAATAGACAGAAATCCCAACAAATTATTACACATCTGATTCCTCTCATAAGTGTATACAGGAAAATGTAATAATAGTAAATTTTTTTAAGAATAAATAAATGAATAAAAATAAAGTAAATAATTTTTATTTTATTGAACAATGTCTCTCTCCATTTCTAATACACACACACACACACACACACACACACACACACACACACACACACATCCACAAAACAGTTGAATGCAGAAAACTGAGAATGTTGGCAACACTTAAAAAAACAAATGAAACTCTGTATATAAAAAATGACAGTTACAGTGATGTGTAACGTAAACAGTGAACTGATATGAACTTTGAGATGTCCACCTGGTTGCCAGATGAGAAAAAGCAGTTTGCTTAGATGCAATGAATTAGAATTTACCTGTAAGTACATTTCC
Organism: Schistocerca serialis cubense; assembly: GCF_023864345.2. NCBI lineage: Eukaryota > Metazoa > Arthropoda > Insecta > Orthoptera > Acrididae > Schistocerca > Schistocerca serialis. The sequence goes on from NC_064643.1 coordinate 742,525,465, forward strand.
ATTTCATAAAAAACCGTTAAGGAACTGTTTTTAAATCCATAATCTAGATGTGAAAACCATAACATATGTGTAAAAATGGACAAATCATGTAATATTTGATGTCACCCTCTGAAGATGCCTTGTAAAAAAGGCGAAACCCGTCTGGGTGCATAAATAAAAATAGAAATTTCGATGTGCAGCATGCAAAAAAGGAATTTTCTTTGAAACAACTGCAATTTAGATAGTCCTTCGTTGCTCTTTATGGTCTTGAATTAGACGGCGACGCACCCAGCTACCACAGACCTCTGAGTATCCCAAGTGGTAAACGAGTGTCAGTACTACCAGCAGAGACATCCAGCTGAGCAGCGAGGTGTTTGATTGTGATCTGTGTCCGTGCAGGACTCACAGCCCCGAGCGGCAGGCCGGTAGGCGAGAGATCAAAAAAATGGTTCAAATGGCTCTGACCACTATGGGACTTAACTTCTGAGGTCATCAGTCCTCTAGAACTTAGAACTACTTAAACCTAACTAACCTAAGGACATCACACACATCCATGCCCGAGGCAGGATTCGAGCCTGCGACCGTAGCGATCGCGCGGCTCCAGACTGTAGCACCTAGAACCGCTCGGCCACTCTGGCCGGCCAGGCGACAGATCGGACAGGTTTTTGCGACCTTGCGATGATGGCAGACGCCTTGCCCAACAACTCACTGTGCTTTAGTTCACTGCCAGACCTTCATAAAAATTCTGCAAATGCCTGTGAATACCTGCGATGCTCTAGTTTTGCGGCAAAAGAAACACAGAACTCTTTGCTTGGAACACACCCCTGTTACAGGCACCGTTTTGGCGTTTACGTATAGCGTCACCACATATCGAAACTTCACGAACTTAAAGGAGCTGAAGCAGGAATATTCCACGATGTCCCACAACAAAATTCCGCATTATTTTCAACCGAAATTGGTCGAGGAAAAAAATATGTTTTGCGTTACTTATTGAATGCCCCTCGCATAATTACTAGAAATGTTATTAAAGTGATGACTCACAAACTGTGGGGTGGTGGAAAAGTTCTGTAAAAAAGAAAAAGATCTCAAGTGTGCACAAAAAACTAGGAAAGTTTTTTAATAACGAATAAAACATAAATTTCATTGAGAGTATTATTAGAACTCAAGTGCCATTGATTCAAGAATGTGTAACTTATACTGATAGAGGCCACCTGCAACTGAGGAGAAACGTTTGTTTATTTTAAAGTACGACTTGGTGGAAATTTAGAAAAGTAATATAGGAATAGTCTCTGGCCGAGGAAACCCTTCGCACATCTGTGAACCCGGTTAAGTTTAAGGCAGTACACCCGCAATTGAACCTCGCCCTCCGTCGTTATACAGACAGCGTGACTGGTACTACTTCTCTGGCGCCAGCCCGCTGTGCCCAAACTTGTCCGGCGGCGGCGCCACGTTTTAATTTGGGCGGCGCGCTCCCAGCAACCCACGCGCGACTGCCCACCTCCCTCTGTGTGTAGCCCGGTCACCAACACCAGCCACCTGCCACCAGCCGTAAGCCGCCCCATCATTTGCGTCACACCTGCAGCGCCCTCGGCATAATCTCACCCCGACCCTCTCCACATCCACCTCCCCCACGTGGCCAAACTTGGCACGTGCTCCGTTCGCTCCCCGGAGTTTCACGTGCAGCATTGCTTCGTTCTGGTGGAGGGTAGAATAACCTTTAAGTTTTATGCGTTATATGTTCACCGACGTCTGTGAAAACTGTAATACCGAGACAGACGTGACTGAAATCAGCTTCATACCACTGATTTGTTACGTGACATTATACAAATAATTATTGTTACATAACTTCTTCCTTGTTCTTCATGTATTATGCAAATTGCCTGTTACGGTACTTCATTTCTTATCTTTTTCAGTGCAGTTTCACTGAGGTGAAAAAAGTCATGGGACAGATATGCACATATACAGATGGCAGTAGTGTCGCATACTCAAAATACAAATGGGCGGTGCATTGGCTGAGCTGTAATTTGCACTAAGATGATTCAGATCAAAAGATTTCCGACGTGGTTGTGGCCGCGCAACAGGAGTTAACAGACTTTGTGCTAGATGCACGGAACATTCCATTTCGGAAGTCGTTAAGGAATGCAGTATTTCGAGATCCATAGCATCAAAAGAGTGCCAAGAATGCAAAATCTCAGGCACTTAATGCCCGAGTGCAGTGGCGTTTGCATACAGTTGTCAGTGTTAACAGACAAACAGAACTTGTTAAATAATAGCAGAAATCAATGTGGGACGTACGACCAACGAATCCGTTAAGACAATGCGCCGAAATATGGCGTTAACGGGCTATGGCAGCAGACGACAGACGCGAGTGTCTTTGCTAATAGCACGACTTCGCCTCCAGCGCCTATCTTGAGCTCGTGACTGTTTCGGCTGGACCCTAGACGACTTCAAGACTGTGACCTGGTCAGATGAGCCTCGATTACAGTTAGTGAGAGCTGATGCCTGGGTTCCAATGTGGAGCAGATCTTCGGAAAAATTGGACCAAGTTATCAACAAGGCACTGTGCAAGCTGGTAGTGACTCCATAATGGTGTGGTCTTTACTTCATGGAGAGGACTGAGCCCTCTGGTCCACCTGAATCGCTGATGACTGGAAATGGTTATTTTCAGCTGCTTGGAGACCATTTGCAGCCAAACAACAATCGAATTTTTAATGGATAACATTGCGCCATGTCACCGGGCTACAACCGTTCGCGACTAGTTTGAAGAACATTCTGGACAATTCGAGAGAATGATTTGGCCACCAGATCGCCTTACATGAATCCAATCGATTGTTTGTGGGGCATAGTCGAGAGATCAGTTCGAGCACAAAGTCCAGCACCGGGAGCAGCTTCGTAATTACCGACGCTGTAGAGACAGCATGGCTGAATTCTTCTGCAGGGGACTTCCAACGACTAGACTTTTGAACACGTCGAGCTGCTGTACTACTCCTGTCAAAAGGAGGCTCGACAGGATATTAGGAGATATCCCATGACTTTTGTCACCTCATTGTATAACTGGGAGCTTTTACCAGGAGCGTTTCTCCGTCCATGCAGTTTACATGTTCCTTTCATTTCTCCTATTTTCCTTTATTTTTCTTTTTGGATATCTACTCCTAAATCTTTGGTATATCCTCGTTCGATTTACAGTACGATCTACTCGTGTATATATTCTCTCTTCTTAGAAACCCCATTTCTTGAGTTATTATTCTACTTTCTTGGTATCTTGTTGTCACCCATGTTTCACTTCCATAAGTTAACATTGCCAAGATCTTGTAAAACTTCATCTCCATTTCATTCCTAGCTTTATTCTGCGATATTTTTTATGATCGTTCCACATATGTGAATGAGTTTATTTAATTTTTTGATCCAGTTCATGGTATTATACATATATGATGCAGTACCCTAAATATTAAAATGTTTGATTTTCTCTAACATTTAATTATTCTTACTAGTTGTTTGCCTTTAAATGCTATAGCTTTGGTTTCATCTGCAGATGGTTTCAGGTTGCAGTCTGACACTGACTGCTACTACTGCAGGTCACCTACAGTCTCTACAGTCAGAGTTAGGTCACTCGCATGTGAAATTATATTTAGTCAGTGTCACGATCTAAAAACACTGACTTTGTAGTTCATCAATTTCCATTTACTGATCATTTCCTCTGTGAATATATTGAAGAGTGCCGCAGAAGTACAACACCCATGTCTTACCGCTTTGTTTGTATTCATTCGGACTGTGATTATATTTCCCATGTCTATTACATAATTGCACATGATATATCCCCCCCCCCGTCCCCGCACACACACGCTCTCTCTCTCTCTCTTACACACACACACACACACACACACACACACACACACACACACACACACACAAACCACACGAAAAACGAACATTGTGGCGGTGGACTGGCTTGTCTGTCTGTCGATACAGATAGCTGTATCGTAGCTGCAACCACATCGAAGGGATATCTGTGTAAAGGGGAGCAGTCTGGATGATTCACTGAACTGCCCCTGTAACTATACGGCATTGCTGTATTGGTTTTGTAAATGGCTGAAAGCAAGATCAAACGACAGTAGTTAATCTATACCTTAAGGACGATGGCATCCTCCTGGGTAAAATATTCCGGAAGTAAGTTAGTCCCCAATTTGGATCTCCTGACGGAGGATAGTGTCAGCAGGAGGAAACAAAACTGACGTTCTACGGATCAGAACGTGGAATGTTAGGTGCTATAATCGAATGGGTAGATTATAGAATTTAAAAAGGATAAACGATCGCTTACAATTTGCTACAGAGAGATTTGCTGAAGTGTGAGGGCACAGAGAACAGGACGGATCAGTTGAGATATTTGTCAGGGTGGATTTAGGTCTCTGTCTCTTTATATGGAGCTATGGAACTGTACCTTACGTAGTATTCTGGCGGAGCATGTCTTACGTAGTTCATTTGTAAAACAAAATTCCACTATCTTCTTTCCAGAGATAGCGGCTAAGCACACATGTATTACCGAAGACTGGTAATATTGTTATTTAGACAGATTCTTTTCTGTTCCAGTGGTGACTTGCCTACACACTTATTCGTAGTCGCGCTTCAAAAAATCATCTTCAAAATCTAATTACGTGAACTGAATCAACGATTCTTTCTCTCAGTTTATTTCGGTTACTGCGCCGACAAAGATTGCTGCTAGCACAATGATCAGCTTGTGTAACTATCTCTGGCTGGTGTATTAAAATTCTCAACTGTCGGAAATTATTATTTGCTTACTTTGCAAAGTAAGCAAAGAATAATTTCCTGAAAAAGAAAACTTGATATATAGATAAACTCTCTCAGATCCCTATGTTTTCAATATACACTCCTGGAAATGGAAAAAAGAACACCGTGAATTCATTGTCCCAGGAAGGGGAAACTTTATTGACACATTCCTGGGGTCAGATACATCACATGATCACACTGACAGAACCACAAGCACATAGACACAGGCAACAGAGCATGCACAATGTCGGCACTAGTACAGTGTATATCCACCTTTCGCAGCAATGCAGGCTGCTATTCTCCCATGGAGACGATCGTAGAGATGCTGTATGTAGTCCTGTGGAACGGCTTGCCATGCCATTTCCACCTGGCGCCTCAGTTGGACCAGCGTTCGTGCTGGACGTGCAGACCGCGTGAGACGACGCTTCATCCAGTCCCAAACATGCTCAATGGGGGACAGATCCGGAGATCTTGCTGGCCAGGGTAGTTGACTTACACCTTCTAGAGCACGTTGGGTGGCACGGGATACATGCGGACGTGCATTGTCCTGTTGGAACAGCAAGTTCCCTTGCTGGTCTAGGAATGGTAGAACGATGGGTTCGATGTCGGTTTGGATGTACCGTGCACTATTCAATGTCCCCTCGACGAACACCAGTGGTGTACGGCCAGTGTAGGAGATTGCTCCCCACACCATGATGCCGGGTGTTGACCCTGTGTGCCTCGGTCGTATGCAGTCCTGATTGTGGCGCTCACCTGCACGGCGCCAAACACGCATACGACCATCATTGGCACCAAGGCAGAAGTGATTCTCATCGCTGAAGACGACACGTCTCCATTCGTCCCTCCATTCACGCCTGTCGCGACACCACTGGAGGCGGGCTGCACGATGTTGGGGCGTGAGCGGAAGACGGCCTAACGGTGTGCGGGACCGTAGCCCAGCTTCATGGAGACGGTTGCGAATGGTCCTCGCCGATACCCCAGGAGCAACAGTGTCCCTAATTTGCTGGGAAATGGCTGTGCGGTCCTCTACGGCACTGCGTAGGATCCTACGGTCTTGGCGTGCATCCGTGCGTCGCTGCGGTCCGTTCCCAGGTCGACGGGAACGTGAACCTTCCGCCGACCACTGGCGACAACATCGATGTACTGTGGAGACCTCACGCCCCAGGTGTTGAGTAATACGGCGGTACGTCCACCCGGCCTCCCGCATGCCCACTATACGCCCTCGCTCAAAGTCCGTCAACTGCACATACGGTTCACGTCCACGCTGTCGCGGCATGCTACCAGTGTTAAAGACTGCGATGGAGCTCCGTATGCCACGGCAAACTGGCTGACACTGACGGCGGCGGTGCACAAATGCTGCGCAGCTAGCGCCATTCGACGGCCAACACCGCGGTTCCTGGTGCGTCCGCTGTGCCGTGCATGTGATCATTGCTTGTACATCCCTCTCGCAGTGTCCGGAGCAAGTATGGTGGGTCTGACACACCGGTGTCAATGTGTTCTTTTTTCCATTTCCAGGAGTGTATTTAAGATTTCAAAATTTACAACAGTTACTCTTGAGCTCCATAAATCAGAGATTAAATAACGATTTGTTTTGAGTTCGAAATGGATTATAAATTTCCATTCAGAAAAAATACTCTTATTCACGACTTTCAAACATGTCTCAGCGCAAATAAATTGGATTCAGTATTTTCCAAAATAATTAATTTCATAACACTTTTATCTTCTTTTTCACGGACACAAAAAGATTTATTTTGGAACACTGTGTACCAACTACTGTCACGAGAGTAATGTAACAAACATGAGGCTGCAAGAATGGCTATCACGGAACTGCTGCCACAGACCTAAACATACAGTATTTCATTTTTCAGTACAATGGAAAAACAGTCGAAGTTAAAAATATGCCTTTTATTTACTTCATGACTGGTTTCGGGTAGGGACCCATTTTCACATCATCCAGATAGTCAAAACAGTATTTCGCAAAATATAAGAACCGTGACAATAAATATACAGGTATAATGAAGTGCAAATGAACAGTGACAGACAACACAAATAACAGGTTCTTATATTTTGGGAAATACCGTTTTGAATGTCAGGATGATTTGAAAATGAATCCCAACCCGAAACTAGTCATCAAGTAAATAAAAGTGAAATTTGCAATGATGGCTGTTTTTCTGTTGTATTCTTTATTACAAGATGCTGACTTACCATTACTCCAGCATGCTGGAAGTTCATTTCATTTTTCGTTTTGAAACGATTTTATATCGTTTTATTAATTTAGGCCATTAAATCTAAGTGAAACTTCGCGCACCTTCTTCTGCACGCGGCCGTCGGCTCTCTGAAGTCTACTTACGGTGCCGTTATCATTTCACACAAGCCTGAAGAGCCCTTCGGCTGTCACTTAGCTGCGGTGCCCCTCATGGGACATGAAAAATAAACAAATACACACATTCGTATTTCTCAAAAAAAAATTGACATTATACATACTAACATTGCAGTTGTTAATAATTATTACAACTAATAAACCTGGGAGGTCACTTATCGTATGTTGTTGCTGTGATATCTGCTACAGAAAACAGTCCTCTATCATCTCACCATGCCATTCTCAGCATAGTGACATATGGCTGTATCTATCTTAACTCCATACAAAAAACTAACATTACCAATGTGATAAAAAGTTTCAATCCCATTAGGGCAATTATCTAATGGTGACAATAGCATATAGGACTGTGTAGTCTACGAATGTACATTACTCATTATGGACTAATTTTTATTTACAGTTCAGTCATATGTGGTTAGAAGGAAATTTTATGATTTCATCTAATATTTAATAGCTTCTAAACACCACTTTTTATCAGATTTGCTACAAAAATTATTAATCTCTTGCTCACTGAGTAAACATAATATCATATTTCTGAAAAATTACACAAGTATATACACAGCGAGGCAAACTTTTGTCACTATTTTATTCTTAAATTAAATTAAAGATAAATTTTTCCCACGTTGCTTCCTGATGTCCACGTTTAGCAGGTTCCTCTAATCTGTCATTCTCTGCATGAAGTATTGCTTTGTCATGATATTTTCAAAGCACCTATACTTATGTCCCGTTGAAATTACATAAAGCTTTGTAAACATAATTACATCTTCTTATGTTGGTGCTTGGATCGACATTCATTTCATCCTTAATGTTTGCTGTGAGCAGCCCGTATATTTACTAAACATGTCTTGGCCTTTTCCTTGTCACTTATGTATGACTATATCATTTTTAATTACACATCCCCTATATCAATGGACTTCTGTATCTAATTGCCATCTCTTTCCTAATATATTTTACAAAAACATATTTTTATAATTAACTAATAATAAGATTCTATATATATATTTTTTACGATTCTGCCATGAACTGCATTTCAAGCTTTTGACTTATAAGCCAAGTATTTTTGTTGACTGTCTGCTGCCATTTAAAGCAGTTAAATATATACTATTAACTTACATCTCAAGCTAGTTGTTCCTCATAAGCTTTGAAACTAAACAATTTGGCTTCTAATAAATCGTCGCAAGATGCTGACGATCTTAGTGATTTTACATTATGTATTTCCAGTCATTACATTTCAGCTAGCATTTTCTGTTGTTAATAGAGTGAGACATTGAAAATTGCGTCCTGATGAATCTAACTAACCATGTACACTAATAGTATAGTTAATAAGTCAATTTTCTCTCTTATTAATTTTCCCATTCTCTTTAAATCTACATTACACATTTCTCTTTTCTTTTGTAGTATTCGGCATTTACGTATGTGTTCTACATTATATAAGCCTTCATCGCCGCCAGTATTAGGATCCTTAAGTACCACAGCCTTGGAGTGTTCGATTTAAGCTATTTTCCACAGTCCTTGGTTTTCCTTATTTTGTTCTTAGATTTTGAGCTACATTTGTTTGCGTTAACTATTAATAGGTCCGCAATATTAAATTCCGGTAAATAATCTAATGCATTGTGCTTTACTCTTCGTTCAGCGTTCTGTTAATTGTTTACTCCACTACAGAGGTGTGAGGTCTATATTCCTCTGAGTTTGGGGGCGACAGGGTCATCTTAGCACATCTAACAATGGCACTACTATCGCCAGATTATCCAACACTTCCTCTAAAGGGGCGAATCGTGTACTTACATGAGATAATTCGTTCATTGGAGTCTCAGAATCCTTCAGGTACTCAACCTACTTGTTACACATTTGTGCACAATAGTTTTCATGTAATTTCCTGTCTTTTTCATTACACGTCATTCAGGTTTCCCTTGGGATGAAATTTCGATATTTTTACCTGTTTAATTCCGTAATATTCTAAAAATTTAGTGAACTTCTTTCCTGTAAACTGCCTATCGTTGTCAGATAGTATATGCTGAGGGATCTGATACTTTTCGAAAAAAGCTGTTTTAAACACTGTATAGTGCTCGTAACTGTTACAGCTTTTAACTGACAGAAGCATACGAATTTAGAGCAACGTTTCAATGACAAATATACGAGGTGTGATCGTAAAGTACCGGGAATTTTTGTTTTTCTTTAAGATTCTTTATTTATTTATCAACATCAATTTTGCCTTCTTCAAAATAGCTACCCTCACATGCAATACACTTGGGCCAGCGCTTTTACCTATCTTGGAAGCACTTCTTGAACTCACATTCCGTTATGGTGTTCAACTCCTTCAGCGACTCTGTTTGTATTTCATCAATCGTGTCAAAATGTTCTTTGGTTGTTCTCTTTAGCCTCTGGAATAAAAAGAAGCCGCAGGTGGTCATGTCTGGCGAATACGGTGTCCAAGGAAACAACGGCTTTATTTTTTTTTCCAAAAAGTCACGAGCATGCATTGAGGTGAGAGCGGAAGCATTATCGACATGTAATTTCCACTAGTTGCTTTCCCACAATTCTGGATTGCTTCACGCAAACGCCGTATAATTTCCAGGTAGTATTCCTTAGTCGCCGTAAACCCATAAGTCAGGAACTCGTGATGCAGTACATCCGATTGTAATCGAAGAAAACAGTGAGAAGAACCTCCACATGTGATTGAACTTCTCTAATTTTTTCGGTATTGGCACTTCAGGCAGTTTCCATTGGGAGACTGGGCCTCAGTTTCAACGTCACATCCGTATACCCATGTTTTATCACCTTTTTTATAACCGTCTTTAGAAGTTTTGGATCGTTGTTGACTTCATTCAGCAATTCTTGAGCGATGTCTACGCGATGTCGTTTTTAGTTGAAATTCAACAATTTCGGAATAAACTTAGCTGCCACGCGTTTTATACCCAAAACACCCGAAAAAATTGCTTGGCATGAGCCAAACGATATGCTGACGTTATCAACAACCTTTCTGATGGTGACTCGGCGATTTTGCAGGACCATTTTTTTAGTTCTTCCACATTGTCATCAGTAATTGAAGTGCTGGGCATCCAGGACGATTGTCGTCTTCGACGTCTTCTCGGCCCTCTTCGAGATGTTTACACCACTCATAAACTCTTTTCTTACTCATAGCAGAATCACCAAAACCCAAAGTCAATATTTCGAATGCAGTGCTCCACTTTATTCTATTTTTAAGCAAAATTTTAAACAAACTCTGTGAGTCATCTTTTCGAAAGTAAAAATTCGCCGAGCACTGGAAAACACGAATAGCCTTTTCGATCATCAACAATATTCTAAAAATTCAAAACAGCTGAAAATGCAAACATACATCAGGAACATGTGTAACAACAACATTGAAAAGATTTTGAAAATCGAATGTGAAAGCCTGCGAAATCAAAAAATTCCCCTTACTTTTTGATCACACCTTGTATATTCCATAGTAACGCTTCCCTTGGGACTTGGCGCATAGAAATCTGTGGCACGTCAACCCCAGATTCCTTTGGGAATTATAGAATATAATCACATTTTACCTCATTGATTAAAATCTTTTACCCTCTAGGAAACTAAACATTTTCTAATATTTACTCCTATCTGTCTACGCAAGTTATTTACTCACAAGCACTAAACTATTTTTGTACAAAATTGAATGTATAGAATTAGTTGTTTCACTATATCAGAAGGAGTACATATCCTCCACATATTGTATTTAATATTATTTCTCCAACATAGTACAGCTTGAAGTATGTACCAATGATCACTCTGCTCCTAGAGCTACCTCTGATTTCTCAAGGAGTGATTGACTTGGCTGAAATAAGGAACTGTACTGTGTTAATTCAGCACCACTTGTGCAACCACTTTTTCGTTTATGTATTTAACCCTAGGCATTCCTCATGTGATGGGCTTCCAGTCCCACTGGGAAGCGTGAGAGTATGTCTGACACCACATTTTTATTTCCTTCTACATATACAAGCTCAAAGTTAAATTCACAAAAAAAAAGGTCTCACTTATTTAAACGTTTTTGTGATAGTTTGCTGTTCATAAGTAAATACCGCTTTCTGATCAGTGTATGGCTTTCTGTCCAGTTAATGAGTACAGAAACCTCTTGAACCCCTAAATGATACCTAACCTTAGTTTCCCATAATTGTACGATTAATTTCATATTTTTAACAGTCAGCTAGCAAAGGCTATAGTTCTATGGTTACCATTGTTCTTGTAATCCCCCTGAAGAATCTGACAGTATCATAATAGTCGGTAACAAATGGCATCTTGAATACCTCGTTTATCCTTCTATGGAGTAAAAGATCCTCAAAAGCTTTCTTTTCCCCTTCATCCCATTTACATTTAGTTTGCATCATTAAGCTCATTATGTCTGGTGCGACAGTACTAAACCCATGTATTATATCTTCTATAGGGACCCACCAAAGGATTTCAGTTGCTTCCTACACATTGAATATGGACATTTTATAACTACCTTAATTTTACATTGGTCATCTTACGATACCTCCTAAATACTCAACTTCAGATAGTCCAAATGATGATTTACTCTGTTTTATGGTAATACCATTTCCCAAGAATTTATTCAAGATTTCCTCCAACACCTCAAAATGTTCACACCAGCTTCACATAATAATTAGGATGTCATCTGCATGCTATTTTCTTTTGTATGGGATCTGGATATGGAGCCTGGTCTAATGCTCTCATGAAAATCCTTAAAGACACATTCACCCCAAAGGGTAATAACTCACAGAGGGCCGAGCGGAGACACCTCTGCATGAAGACAGGGCACCTGTTGGGCCCCTCGAAGCGTTTAAACCTTAGAATCCAGTCATTTATTCACAATGTTTACAAGTCGTCGTTCTCTCGCACCAGCCTCGGCTGTTGGTCATTCAACTGCGTGTTGGATTGTAATGGACGTACGTCGAGTCGGGGCAGTGGTTGTGCTCCATAGAGAAGGTGTCAGCGACCCTAGCGCCATGTCGCGCTGCCTGCGAGCAGGCGCGGCCGTTTCGGCCTGGCTGCTGGACTGAACTCGGCCCCACTCCGAATTCAACGGTTTCTTTTGGTGACCCACCAATAGCAGGATGACCCATCCGCTGTGTACTTGGTGTCAGTAGTTACGTGGTCGGTTGATCTTCTCCATATCCCTGGTCGGTTTCAGCACCCGAAGGCGTCTGAGTGTTGAACAGGAATGTGTAACCCAAGGGGCCCAATATTGGCAGCACTATACAGTGTGGTATTGTCGGCAGACAGTCAGTTTCTCCGTCAGCGGATGGTAGGCGACGATCAGCATGAAGTTCATCAGGTAAATGTCGTCCTGATAGAATGACTTTGCTGCTGGTAAACTTTCCGGGTATAAGATCGTGGTCCATGAAACTCTTGTGTGCCTAACGTTTCGTCCAGAACGGCGTTGGACAGCTTCAGAGGTGTTGTTCCTCCATTGAGTCTTGCCGACTGATTGATCGGGCGTCTGAGAGCGACATATGTACTGTAGGAAAAGTGGACGTCCAAACAATTATTTACTTCTTGCAAACCGTTATCTATTTTATTATTGGTTGCATCTGAAAGATTTTTCATTTCTTCGTTGCTTGCATCTAAACGATTATTCACTTCCTGCAAACCGTTATCCATTTTATTAATAGTTCCATCTAAGCTTTTTTCATTTCTACATTACGTGCATCTAAACTATTATTTACTTCTTACAAAGCGATATCTGTTTCATTGTTAGCTGCGTCTAAATGATTTTTTATCCTTCATTACTTGCGTCTGTACGACTACTTACTCCTTGCAAACAGTTATTTGTTATTATTAGCTACATCTAAACGCTTTCGACTTCTACATTAAAGTTATCTAGTTTCTCATTATTAGTGTGAACATCTCCTCAATGCTTCACATTACGCAGGAGTAGTCTGACAATAATGCCCTGGTTTGCATGGCATATTATAATGTTCACTAAGTCCTGTATCAAATTTACCACCCACTAAACAGTTAACTGCTACTGATAATATAACAGTTAATTTATTGATTTAATTTTTTGTTTTTAAATGGCAAATTAAACAATTCCACCACTGCAAGCTTTTACACTCCCTTGGACATTCATTAATCAACGTTCCAGCTATTAATATGATTCTCAGCATCTGTTTATTGTCTAGGTTGGAGTTAGCTGCTACGAGACCGTCCAACAGTGGCAGTTTCTAGGCGGCGAAGTCCTTCGGCTGCCTCGTTTTAAGCGTCAGTTGCTAGTTGCTCTGCGTCACCTCAAAATTTCTCTCCATCATCTGCAAATTGCTCTACGTCACGCTGCGAGTAGCTCTATGTCAACTGCAAGTTGCTACGGCAGAAACAGCCGGCCGTTGTGTCCGAGCGGTTCTAGACGCTTCAGTCTGGAACCGCGCGACCGCTACGGTCGCAGGTTCGAATCCTGCTTCAGTTAGTTAGGTTTAAGTAGTTCTAAGTTCTAGGGGACTCATGACCTCAGATGTTAAGTCCCATAGTGCTCAGAGCCATTTGAACAATTTTTGAACGGCAGAAACACGTAGCGTGCGTGACTGCTCGGTGCTGGAAAACGATCGACCCGTCGACCCGACAACTCCACCCATATAAAGGTAACGCTCTCTGTTCCCCTAAAACGTCTCTACTTCGTTTCTTGAGCTTTCGTTGACTGCTTTCGCTTCGTCTTCTTCCTTGCCTCTTCTTTCTTCCGGATGTCTTCTTTGTTCAGGATGTTCCTTCCGTTTCGTATGTCTCACTTTCCGTCAATGACTTTCTCTTATATTTTCCCTAGTGCTCACAATTCCTATCGTTTCCACTGTCGACGTTGAGATATTTCTCAGGGCGGATTTACGTCGAAATCTCTTTATAAGGATGTAATGGAATACTAGATTTTGTAATCTTCTTTCGAAGTGTGTCTTATGTAGCTCCTTTGCACAACTAAATCACTCTGCCTTTATTCCAGTTTTCGCACATAAACTCTCATACGAAAATTGGTAATATTATTTGAGCAGGTTCTTTTCTGGTCCAGCAGTAGGACTGTGGGCACTTCTTCATACTCGTACTTTAAAAATTATCTTCAAAATGTAATTACATGAGCTGAACTAAAGATTCTTTCTGTCACCTAATTTCGGTTACTGTGCCGAGCCAAGATTGCCGTTAACACCAAGATCAGTGAGTGCAACTGTCTCTGGCTTGCGTATTGAAATTCTCAAGTACAGGAAATTATTATTTGCGCAATTTTTGATCACTTAAGCCACCTACTGAGACAGAAAACCAGTCACTTTTCATAGATATACTCTATTAGATCTACATGTTTCCAAAATATTTCAGTATTCACACTCTATAACAATTTTTCTGGAGCTCGTTAAGTCAGAGATCAACTAGCACTTTGCTTTCACTTCGCAAAAGATTATTCATTTGTCAGAAAAAACGGCTCTTATTCATGATCTTCAAACACATATTAGTGCAAATAAATTGGATTCAGTATTTTCCAAAATAATTCATTCTTTTTCCGAAGTCGCAAAACTTTTCGTTTCGGAACTCTATGTTCAAACTACCGCCAAGACAGTAATTTCGCATGTGTCTGAAAGCGTGACTATCATAGGACGGCTACCACAGAACTGAACATACTTAATTTCATTTTTCATTTTGAAACAATTTTACATCGCTTTATTAACATCGACATCGTGTTGGACACTGGCGTCGGCTCTTTGAAGTGTACACCCGGCGACATCAACGTTTTGTACAAAGTTGAAAATCTGGTCAGCTGACACTTAGTTGTGGTGTCCCTCACGTATCATAAAAAACTGCAAATAGAGACATTTTTAGTTCTCAAAAAATTGGAATTTTACATACAAACATTACATTTGTTACATAACACTTATAATTAATAAACTCGGGTGGATACTTACCATACGTCCATACGTCATTGCTACGGTAAGTGATACATAAAAAAGCCCTGTATCATTACACTGTATAGCGTTACCAACAAAAACAGGGTTAATGCAACAACAGATACATAACCAATAAGAAAGTAGCAACTCAGGTAAGCTACTATCAGCAACACAACGATTGATTGCATTGTGGTAGTCAAGATAGTCGTGAAGAAGTCAACATCTGACGCAGGAGTACAAGTTTATGTGACTGCTAACTTAGCAGATGATGAAGAAATGAGAGCGTGAGGATGTATGATGAGTAAAAGAAATTATTCACATTTTAAAGGAAGATGAAAATTTAATTGTGATGAGGCCCTGGAATTTGATAGTAGGAACAGGAAGAGAAAAGAAAATTTGGGTAACTGGAATGGGAGAAATAAATGAAAGTCGAAGCCACCTGATAGAATTTTGCACAGAGTATAATTTAACCATAGCTAACATATGGTTTAAGAGTCAGTAAGAAGGTTGGACACATGGAAAACGTCTGGAGGCAGTTTGAACGAACAAGAGTTTGTTGAGAGTTTCAGCAGGAGCATCAGGCAACGAATCAGGGGTAAGGGCCACAGCAGAAGACTAATGGACAGCCTTGAGGGACAAAACAGGCAGAAATGACGAAGATCAAATACTTGGATAACGAAAGAGTACTAAATGTAATTGCCGAAAGGGAAAATATAAAAAAAGTAGCTAATGAATTAGTAAAAAGGAAGTACATATGTCTAAAAGATCAGAGTCACAATAAGATCAAAATGGCAAAACAGGGATGGCTAGACTAGAGATACAAGGATGTTGAAGCTGGTCTGAGTGGGGAAGAAATGGATGGAGAGAAATTAAAGATACCTTTGGAGAAAATAAAAGCACCTGCTTCAATATTAAGGACACAAACAGGAAGCCTGTACTAAGCAAAGAAGAGAAGGCTGAAAGGTGGAAAGTGTGCATAAACAATCTACATATTGCAGACAGACTTGAAAATGATATTAAAGAAAGAGAAGAGGAAGCAAATGAAGATAAGATGGGAGGCACGATAGTGCGAGATGAAACTGAAAGACCTCTGAGAGACGTAAGATGAGCCAAGTCCACTTCAGTAGATGGCATTTCTTCCTGAACTATTAAGTTCCCTGGGGGAGCCATCCATGAAAATACTACACCAGCTTGTACGCACTATATTTTCTTTCGATTCTTGTTTCATTGCTGAAGGGAGAGAGTGGGGAGATGAGAGAGATAACTACTGTACTGACTGCTGGTGACCTTATTTTCTTGTTTGAGACTTACTGTGTTCTGCTTTACATCCAGTTCAGCTTCAGAAAAGTTACGATTTTGAAATGTCTTTCATTGATTGTTTTTGGTATGAAAGCAACAGTTTGCTACCAATCGTGAACACCACTTCATCATTGACAATATTACGTATCAGTTCGCATGTTTCACCATTATCTGGCAGTTTTGTAACGTGATACCAAGAATTTAATCGTTTCTGTTCATAAGGAAAATTAATATGTGGTCCAGTAGAGTGAAATCAGTACTGCTAGTATAATCACGCTTATACTGATTTCCCCAGTATGCAACTGGTGTATCCGTTTAAAGCGCTATTTATACTGTGATGAATTTATTATGTTACATAGCTTGAGAAATTAATTTATGTTAATTACATTTATTTGTTGTGAACAACGAACGTCAACGAGGAATTTGCTTCCAAAAATAAATAAGAGGTTTGCATGCACCACGAGCAGGAATGTAATTAAATGATTTTATTCGTAACTGTTATTTTCTCAGCATCAGTGCTACACATTTAGAAATGAAATTCCGCTGTCAGTTGCACGATTACGAAATTTATTTCGCTTAACTGGTGCAACTGACGACTTCCTTTTGTCTGAAAAGTATTTGAAGTACGTCTTCCTTGCATTTATTTCCACAAGAGGTGTTTAATATTGGCTCAGTTTAACTATTGTAGCGCAAAACCGTTACCACATCTCCAAAAACCACTAATATGAAAAAGGAAACAACCGTACACCTGTTGTATTAATAAGTAAATGCAGATCACTTTTCTTGGTCCTACTGTGGCGTAGCGACATATATTTTGTGAAGATGCTACTATGGACCAGTTTAATTATATATTTTTACCTTTCGTTTTTCTTCTATTTTCACGCCAACGGGAACTACTATAGTGGAGGCTTATAATTGCTTTCTGCTGCGTTTTGTAACTGCTGCAGAATTGTTATTTTTCTTTATCTGCTGCTGTGTGCTGTTTTCGGCGCGTATCTCATACTGTAAACTTAATAGGTGTTTAGATCAAAGTGATTCTCATTATAAACTCTTGTATGATAAAATAATAATATGAAAACCATAAAATCGGAACAGTGAAGACACAGATTTTCCAAATGGACGCTTTTCGATGCATAGTGTGGCATGTGAAGCTAATGTACGAATATGTTTCTTGTCATGGTCTAATATTGCAGAAAGTAAGTAAAAAGCTGCACTGTGTAGACAGTTGAGTAACA
The DNA here is from genome assembly GCF_023864345.2 of Schistocerca serialis cubense. Lineage (NCBI taxonomy): Eukaryota > Metazoa > Arthropoda > Insecta > Orthoptera > Acrididae > Schistocerca > Schistocerca serialis. The sequence goes on from NC_064643.1 coordinate 742,543,032, forward strand.
TATTTACCAATTGGACTATTTTCCACACTGAGTGTGTGCTGTGAACTATAAATATAAACGTAGAGCACGTGTGACGTACATCACTGACTACAGATACTTCAACCAATGAGGAGACTGTAAGTAATATTACTGCTTTCCTAGAAAAGTGACAATTTCCTAGAGAACAATTACAGAGGTTACTCTTAATAAAGATTACACTTCTGTTTTAAGGGCCACAACTGTTTGATTACATTATGACATTTTCTACAGTAAGTGTTTCTTCATTGAACATTATGAATGGTAGGAGACACCCTGCTTCTAAATTTATTTCAAAAGAATTTGAAGAAACCGAGAGTAATGTAGTTAGACCAACTGAGACTTATGAGCCCACATTAACATGTAATGAACTTGATCCTGTATGCCACATACAGATTTTATATTAGTTTCCAATACCTTGATGTGTATTTAAGTTCGATATTTTTCATACTCATTTGTATATTAAAGCAACTTTTTGTAAAGCTGCAGTGTGTAAACATAGAATCACAAAAGGATAGTCATCCTGTTGATTGATGTAAATAGAAATGTAAATTAGAGGAGAATTTTTACCTGTGTAGAACGTAATTTGCTTTCCTTTCAGGCATACAGTTAATATCAAATGGCATGTATAGCCTGATCTCCTTAGTTACCTTGTCTCAAATTGTAATTTATTATTCAGTAGATAAATAGCCATCATTCTGCTCTGAAGACACTGTTAACATCACCAGAAAAAAATTTCATTTGATGCAAAAACTAACACATTTTCCAACATAAACAAAGTTTTTCACCTTGAACACTTTGGAAGTTTCGATTTTTAATTTTAACTGTTTAAAATATCTTAACTGTTTTGTTTTCAAATCATAAAATGCATATAATTTTATCCAAACTGTCACTGCTATTAGAACTGGATGCTATATCATAAATAATCTGATAAAAAATTCCAGAATATTCTATTGGTACCATAAAGTTACAAATATCACTGAAGATACACCATAGAGTTCACTTCATATTTCGCATGACAAGTATTAATATTTTGATAACATCTGAAGTATTTGTAAGAAATCTTGTTGAAAATGAAGATTCATGAACTAATTTTTGTTAATCATGTCGATTTTATCTGACATCCCTGTATCAATTTTACATTAATTTTCATTACAGCGAAGAGGAGATATCTGAGTACGTTTGTTAGTAATGTGATAGCAAAATTAAAATGGTACTGTTGTTAAATTTCACTTGTTTTGAAAATGTACTAAATTTTCTTTCTCTGAATATAAATTTGTTACAGTCAGAATAGTTCTGTTATGTTGTGGTTTTTGAAGTATTATTGTTTTCTTCTTTGCGTAGCGTGATGGTATAATGTTGAATTTTCTTCAGGTATTATAGTGCATTGGTTAGGATCTACGTAAATATGATACTGCACTGAAGTTTTCAGGTAACAGTGATACAGATAAAGATGATAAGTTCTGAAAGGATGAGGAAGAGGTAGAGGAAGTGCAAATAATATTGACTTTGATGGTGAAGTTGGTGATGAGCAAATAATATTGTTGTTCTTGATGATGATGATGATGATGAGGGCAGTATTAGGGAGTTATTTCTACTGTGAAATCTGATATTTCGTGTTTGTTATGTCATGTGGCACATATTTTGAGCAGAAAGTTTGATGGTTTTATCCTGTCTATTTTAGGCCTTTTGATGTGTTAATGCTGTGATGATTTTGTGATGTGCTTGCTGTGGATCTGACTTGTCATTATTTCAATTTGCTATGTTATTGACATGAAGAAATAAAAATTCCGAATTATGTGAACATTTGTGCAAAATGTTGTAGCTGAGTATAAATAATTACTATCTGACTACAATTTTTCAAACAAGTCTCTGACACATTTGAGGTCAAATTAACGTAAAATTGAGCATGAAAGGGAGTGGGGGTCATCTGAAAGTAAAAAAATGTTAAAATGAAATGGGAAATTGTTGCTGTTGATAAAACATCTATTTTATTGTAGTAAACAAACTTTTGTGAAACCTGCTGCTACATGACATTTTTTAGCTAAATTATAGAAAATATTGTGAGATTATTTGGATTTATGTAAATAATTATGAGGGTAGAATATTTTATGTGATGCTTTCGATACATTGTTTAAAACCTGTGTAGGCTCTTGGAGGAACTTTATTTTATGCTTAATTATAAGAATATGAATTCATGAGAATGGCGTTTAGTAATGGAACAACTAACTTTATATTATAATTATCTAATCTATTATCTGCTTGATCAGACACAAAAGTTGGAACGTTTCTCTGAATTTGTCATTTAGCTGGGTCACTTACAATACGCAGGTTTTCAAAACCTAATGAATTATTACTCGTATTACATGTCAGAAAAAAGACTTATGAAAACTTCTAACATTTTTTATCATTTGAGTGTATATAACTAACAGGCTCAGAAAATATTACATATGGAGAAATCTGTGTAGTGTATTACCATCATTTATGGTCCTAAAATTGTCTTAACTAAACACATATTTCATTTTTGTGTGTATTCCAGAAATTACTTACTATATGATCTCATTTCGTTTTTGTATTTGAAGTACAAAGTGTGTCTCAAGGAATGCCTATATTTAGTGACAAACGTTTTTCACACTGTTGAAATATGAAGTTAACATACTTTAGTTTCTGAGACACTGTTAATATATTCCTTGCCTACCTGCTTTGCAATAAAAAAATTTAAGATTAATTGAAAATTGTTATTCCTATGATTAAATATGCTTTCTAGACTTAAATGATTCTTCCATGTGATAGCTACTTTGATTCTTTGTAACATAAATGTGGGAATAACCAACTAGAATATAGCTAAGAACTGGGAACGAAAAGTGAACTATGTGAAAAAGATTTTTTACTAATGTGAAAAGTTATAATTTTGATCAATGTTATATGTCCTATGTTCAAAGCATAACTCATTGTAAGAATTTTTTACTGTTTATTGAAGGGTGTGGCAGTGATCAGTATTCCAATCTAACTGTTATCAAATGTTATCTGTTAAAGAGGTAATACTAGGAATTCATAAACCTTTGTAAAACGGTATAGGATGTGAGGAACAGGTGTGGTAAACAATTTAGTCCAGACCCAACAGAATAAACTGACCAATTTACTACATCACAAAATAATTTACACAGGGCACTTGCTGGTAACCTGAACATATTTAATCAAATACTCATACTACATTTATATAAAGTCAAGAAATATTAATTAAAAGGACTACCAAAATAATTGAGAGTACACATTCCATAATTTAAAAGAGCAAGTGTCCAATTAAATAGTGTCACACCACAAGAGAATTAGAAGGACCAATTGACACTAAACTTCAAAACCTTAAAAGGCGCCAATAATTAAGTATCAACATAATTCAAAGGCACCATTGAGCATTAACATGAAAAACTCATTTAAAAGTCTCAAGGACCAATTTCATTCGAACAGGCTCCCACTGACAGGTTATATTACAATGCCTGGTTCATACCATTATCCTTAGACAGTAATTGACGAACGCCAAGGTCCCTCTCGAGAAAACTGCCAAACAGGACACCTTTCAGCACCTGTCAACTCAGGCGGTTTAAAAAGGATGCCATTTATACTGCCCAGATAGTGACACATTTAGATCACCCGAACCACCTACAAGTTTCAGCATACACTCCCTTAGATTTTTTTAAAAAATTATATTATCCATGTGGGCTACTACATTCACATGCCTTTGACAAATTCAGTTGTTATTCAATACAGCAGACAAGAGCTCACCATTAACCCGTTGTATGATTGTAATAATTGCCACACGATCCTCCACCAGTACCTTTAATGCGAAATAACATTGCCTACAGTACGTTCCAGCCGGTCAGAATGAAGAACGACCACGCATTCTGGACGTAAGAGAAATTCTCGCGTTGGTCTCGTAGAGTTGGATTCAGCCTTAGCAATATGTAAGAAATCTTTTTCGATTCTACAGTAAATCTGTATTTTTTAAATTTGTTCTTGTTGAGAATGTGATTGGTTCTAAAACTAATGAGATCCATAGTAAACTATGTTTCCGAAAGTTTTTTTAACTTTTAGAGAAAACTGTGTCTTTCTTCTGGTAAGCTGAAATATTCCATGTGGTATACTATACAGCTGTAGTTCATAGACATCATATTACTGCATAGTGGTGAACTTTATAGTACTGAGGAACATACTAAACTTATCAACATTGTGCGAATTTACGAACTGTTAACTCACTGGTTAAGCTGCTGTTCTTTAGGCGAAAATTCGCGCGTTCTATACTTATACTGAGTAATAGCGAAAAACGTACTTTGTGAGTGACAGAATAGTACAAACCATGAGAAAGAATATATTTTTACGTCAGAATTTACGTACCAAGGAGGACTCTATAGCAATACGTTATTGCTTAAAGTGAGAATGCAGTACAAACATTTTAGCCATGAACTTGTCTTTTTTAGTAGCTTTAGTCAGATCCGATTGAATGAACCCTCTTTTCAGTCATGAGAAAGTAAATTTTTAGAACCCTTACTGTTACGCATAGTGTACCCTGTGTTTTAGACAGCTTTTAGAGATTGACCCCTATTACACATCGCTTCAGGACAGTTTGTGCTTCCAAAGATCTCACGAGGTAAGTCAGCAGATTCCAGAGAAGAAGGTAGACGCCAAGCCACCACATTAAAAATAAGACATTATCAGATCGACTGCTATGGGGCTACTTTATTGCTTGTCATTACCAAGAAATATTCAGTCTTCCAGCCAATGTGTGATGTCCAGACTAGACCCAAGAGAGGAGCATGACTGACAACTGGGTGTATAGTTTAGCTCTCGCTGGTTTGAATTGGATTACTAGGATGAGCACCTGCCTCTCACTGACAATAATTATATCGAAAAGTCTTCAGTGAACCTCTACACTTTAGCCTTAGCAAAGAAGTACCCCATAGTAAGTACGAGCTCGTACACAACTGACTAGCCTTTATAGCCCAGCGTTAGGCAAAGATCGTTCTTCGTCTGTTGTGATACAAGACCCTCCAATCAAATTATTATTAGCATCATTCGCTGCTCTTGTATCACAACTTATACACTCAAGCAAACATCAACATTCTAAAAGCACTGATATCTGCCATAGCACCTGCAATCTTTGTGACCTGTTCTCACCCATGCCAAGTGAGGGAAGGGCATTTCCCCCCTCCCCCTCCCCCTTCACACCCACACACTCACTGATATGATATTATGATCTTCACAAACGAAACTGACCTGCCATCAAGCATCAACTCAGTATCACTCTGAAGAAAGCTGGAACTTGTAGTGACTACTGGCTTTTAACATGTGTATCCAGAGTCATTTGTCATGTGATCACAAAATTATTTTGCAGTTTGCTACTCCTCTGTCTGTAACTAAAAGAACCACCTGGCTCTGTATTTTGAAGGCTTTTAGTAGCACTGTGCTTCCAATTCACTACGCTTTCTTTATTTTCTCCTGTTACGAGCCAATGTCAAAACATATGAGTACTAAACATATATGAGTACTAAACATACGACTATATAAAGTACTTGTAGGTGTCTCAATGTAACCTGCTTGACAGCTAAACAATATGTACAAATCTCATAAAAGCTGTACTCCTGATAAACAGCCAGAAGACATGATCACAAGTCAAAGAATGTTCATAAAAATTCACGCTATGATTAGAAATGCAGTCCCCTATGAAAAGTATAATGACCAACAGGGTGCATTAGTGCTCTTGTTTAGTGCTCTTACTAAGACTGGTAGGGTAAACAAGGGGCGTAAGCACTGTCAGATGTTGAGTGATCACTGTGAAGGACGTGGAGATATCCCCTACTCGTGTGGGACAGTGTCATCAGCACCTTATAGTGTCTGAAAGTGGCTCCACCGTTGGCCTTCATTGGCCAGCTAGTCGAATTGTCCAACATACAAATTTTTGGGAGGCCTCGTAGTCAAGGTTCCGGTCGACCAAATCTGGTCACCATAAGGACCGTATTGGGCACCAAGCTCAATGTAAGCCCATCTTATCTGGGCTTCTCATCCGAGAATAAGTAATGGACTCCATGCAACACTATGTGTCATCCTTCAAGATTGGTTGAAGACTAGTAGGTAGCCAGACTATGGATTTACTGTCCCATGTGTACGCTGCCATTAACGCCACAACACAAACGACTGGATTCGGAGTGGTGCTGTGACTGGGAAGCGGGAATTGCGGATGACAGGCGTCGAATTGTGCTCAGTGATGAATCGCGATTCTACGCTGCCCCAGACGACCGCCGTCAAGGAGAATAACCACAGCTTAGGAACAAGTCTCGTTTTTCCAGTGTTTTGGAGAGGCACAGCGTTGTTAGGCTACTTCTGGCATCATAGTGTGGTTAGCCAGAGATGTAACATAATGTGGCACTGGTAGTGAGTGAGGAAACTCTGATCAGGGGCATCCTGCATCCCCATGTATTATCTCTCATGTGACGGAATCATGGTGTCACTTTTCAATAGGACAATGCTTATATATACATGGCCCTTGATTCTATGACCTGTTTGCGTGATGTTAAGGTACTCCCGTGGCCAACTAGATCCCCAGATTTGTCCCTGACAGCACGTGTGTGGGACCAACTCGGACGCCAAAGCAGGTCTAGCGCCAGTACGCAGAATATCAAAGACCAGTTACAACAGCTGTAGACCAGCTTGCCTCACGAGAGGATACAACGGCTTCATGACAGATTTTCAAGCGATTTCGTGCATGCCGCGAGGCCAGAGGGGGGTGGAGCGTCATACTGATAAGAGGACTCATAGTCCCAAGTTCTTTGTAAATTTGACTCGAGTCTGTAATCACTGTAATCACACCACATACCCTCTAAACCCGCATACTTCCATTTCGTTTCCACCTCCCTTTCTCGATTCTTCACTTTTTTTGTCATCAAGTGCATATGATCTTGAATGCTGGTGTACATTCCCCTTTAAACTTCTGCAACTGCCGGCCGCGGTGACCGTGCGGTTCTGGGAGCTACAGTCCAGACCCGCGGGACTGTTACGGTCGCAGGTTCGAATCCTGCCTCGGGCATGGATCTGTGTGATGTCTTTGGGTTAGGTTTAAGTAGTTCTAAGTTCTAGGGTACTGCTGACCTAAGATGTTAAGTCCCATAGTGCTCAGAGCCATTTGAGCTTCTGCAACTCAGTTTTTAATTCTACATCTACATCTACATTTATACTCCGCAAACCACCCAACGGTGTGTGGCGGAGGGCACTTTACGTGCCACTGTCATTACCTCCCTTTCCTGTTCCAGTCGCGTATGGTTCGCGGGAAGAACGACTGTCTGAAAGCCTCCGTGCGCGCTCTGATCTCTCTAATTTTACATTCGTGATCTCCTCGGGAGGTATAAGTAGGGGGAAGCAATATATTCGATACCTCATCCAGAAACGCACCCTCTCGAAACCTGGTGAAAAGCTACACCGCGATGCAGAGCGCCTCTCTTGCAGAGTCTGCCACTTGAGTTTATTAAACATCTCCGTAACGCTATCACGGTTACCAAATAACCCTGTGACGAAACGCGCCGCTCTTCTTTGGATCTTCTCTATCTCCTCCGTCAAACCGATCTGGTACGTAGCCAGATATTTCAAATATTTCAGTAATAATGTTTCATTACTACACTGTACTTTTCTCCAACCTTTTCAGTGGAACATGGTACATTGATCACTTGAGATATCAATCAGATTTGCTCACACCAATGTGAATATTTGATCTAATCTGTGCCACAAGAAACACACTTAAAATCTTCCATGCTAGTTGTCAAATTTTTCCGCTATTTGGTGGAAATTTACCAAACGTCTGAATTCCCCCTGGTATGTAACATATAGCAACACACTGACAGTGCATTGACGGGGGAGGTGGGGGAAGATAGTGAGGTAAAGGTCACAAGCAATAAATGTCTGACTTGTGATGTCTATTTTCTTCGCTCCCCTGTTACGAGAGCGAGAGAACGTGATTGATCCTCCTTGGATCGATTTAATACCAAAGAAAAGATTAATCCCACCAGTTAATGTGTAAGTTGATGGAATGGTAAATACAGACTTCACATTGGAGTCAGGCGGTGACCGTGCTGTTGACGCCTAACAAGTGAACTACTTCCGCAAAACCGGCATTGTGTATGGATGCAGTAGACAAAAGGGGGAAACCACACCTCTACCTTCAAATGACGACACCTACAATTTGTTTCTTTGAATGTAATTGTGGAACTGAAAACTATAAAGGTCCAAACCATAGACACAGAGTTATGAGAGAAATAGATATTTATGAAAATCTTACTTGTAGAAAAACCACTAGTATCACAGGTTTCAATTGCTTTTTCACTAAGTCTCAACATCCTACAGTTCCCACGAAGAAATAATGTGCATACTTTATGTTATAAAATATTAATTAATGTTTAGGGTTGTATTTATTATTAATATTAATTCTCAAAATTTCCGTATTTAGGCTAGTGACAATTCTGTCTTTTGACAGTTTCAGTATTTGTAATTAAGGTGAAACTAGAATCAGAACATAAAGAACAGGTGCTAGATGTACCACATACAAATTTGTAATCTGTTCCAACACATAATTGCCTCGTTATTACCATTTTCATTATGAGCATTTTGTAGCTTCAGGTTCGGATAAAACTGACGACATACCTTCTATTACGAAGTAGTATCACTACGTACATAATGTAACCTAAATTATTTTGGCAATCCTACATAACAATTGAGCAGCACAAAACTACAAAGTTATGCTTTGATCTTTGGGCACTCTCGCGTCCGTCGGCCGTCGTAATTTAATATATTTATTATGATTGTTATTATTATTTTTTGATTGTTGCCGACTTACGTGGTGGGCCTTAATAAAAATGATATTTAAGTTGAACAATGTAATAAACTTTTCATATTAATTTCCTCGGCTAGTCAGTTCACTTTAAAGCAAGAAATCTTTAGTTATTAATTGAAATTGCGGCCCACACACGCGCGAGAGTATTTTTCTTACCTCCGTTAACCATTGTATTGTAGTCAGAGTCCTGGCTCTGGGTCTCGGCTATGGTACTGAAAATAAGAATCTTAAAGCTAAGTATTTCTGCAACTTCGTGCAGCTGTGGAGAAAAATTGATATTATGCTAATAGCGGGCGAGTTTTCCGCTTCCGCTAATTTTTCATGAGTTAATATCGCCACGTAATGGCGTCGTTGGCTGCATCGGCTGCTGCGATTGTTGAGCTGTGAATTACTTGAATGCAGGTTAATTCAAGGAAGGCGGACATGAAATCGGGATCACCTCTTACAAATTAAAAGTGCGCAATAATATTAAATCAGTATATTATATGCTTAACTCATACAAATATGCTTACATTTGCTAGTACTCGCAAGATGTCCATCTGTCACCATAAAGACAAGTGAAGAAGTAAGGTCGACTAAAAAATTGACAAAAGAGTGTAACTTGTCGTCTCTTTAGATCATTCTGTCATAAATTATTTCTTTGCAATCTAAATCTACACAGAGAAATTATTATTTTACGGCTACATGATAAAAATTTGGCACTGGGGACGCTATATTGCCCCACGAAATGTTTATGTCATAAAAAATGTTCGTGTTTTTTGACATAAATATTTCCACTTTCATGTCCACAGTGTCCACACGCAGATTTTTCTTTCACAGTCTATATATGTCACATCCTATATTTAAATCGTTAAATTACTGAGGTGTGTTACACACAAAGTGTAATACAGATGAAGTTATCTACATAACAATATAATATACAATTGGTTACGTATGCAGTCATGTACAAAAGGACATAGAATACAACTAGTTTTATTTTGGCTGCTTCTTCTTAGGTTTGCAACTTTTGCAGTGTCCAAAGGTATACAATCACGAGTTAGTCCATAAACTTGAAGTCCCAGGGGTGTCAACTGTTCGCTCCCCATTTGGCGCGGCCGTAGGGAAACCTGGAGAAAACCTCGGCGGAGCGACAGACTAACTACTTGGGTCACTTTCACTTAAATGTTTCTGGGATGTCATTGGAGTACAGGATGTGCAAATAATGTTTTGTTGCACTACGCAGAGAAGTGATGTCATTATAACAATTGATTGAGGTGTCGTTGATGATCTACGCCGCGACGTTTAGCTCGCGACGGCGTCGGTTGTTGTGTTCGGTGCTCGGCGGTCGCGGCGGCTGCGGAGAGGTCAACGCCCGCTCGACGCCAGCGTGTCTCTCGCCGTCGCGGAACGTCAGAATCAGCTGATCGGCTGCACCGTTGGCGATGCGCTTCTGTCTCGCCCGCGCGTGGCGGAGTGGGATGATATTCGCCCCCCGCTCTTGTTGGCAGGAGTCAGCTCTGCTACGCATCTCCGACGTAGTACATGAAACATACACACAACCAATGTAATATTTGTTTCCCGCTGCAGATGGTTACGGTAGTGGGAAAGAAGCATTTATTAGTGCGGCAGAAGTTGTTAAGCTTTCGCCAGTTTCCGAGTGTCAAGCTAGCACTGTCTTGCAGAATACATGACATGGATCTTCTCCCGTGAATGAAGTTTTGTTGCGCCACTGTTTCCATTACACGTCAGTTTTTGTCTTGATACAATTGTTTATGTTTTCGCCGCACTCGTAGGCACTGGTGAGTGTCCCAGTACGAGCTTAGCACAAACATTCGCCGTTTCTGCGGTCGCTGTTTTGCAACAGTCCACGCATCGCATTCCAATCTCGCATTGTTGTACTCACTGAAATTACAGTCTGTCCCAAAAATATTGACTGTGGGTTCACTTCACGTTAACAGTTCACATTTATAAGCAAATTCACAGTTTTTCGTGCGTAATATTGGCGTTTGGCGTCCTCACCGCTGTTGAACGTTCAATACTAGCACTTCACTGTCCATATCACAGTTTTACCTTCACAGTTTTTCACACTGTTTAAAGTAACTGTTTCGATTAGTTCACAAACACTAATGTATTTCATTCAGTCTGAACTGGATTTTGGCTCGTGCTGGATTTTACCAGTCTCTCGCACTAATTATCTCTTTTCATTTTCCACTTAGAATCGTACTTGCCTTCAGATTTTTTGACTATACAATTGTATTTCCGTCTCATCTGAGGTAAGTCCCCATTTCATGTCTGCCCACTCATTGCGTACTTGCCCTCCAGAGCCAGGCTCGACTTAACAAAACTTTGCCTCTCGCATTATCGTACACATTTTATAATCTAGGCCTAGCGTGCAAGTTCCTAGATTAGTGTTTGATTTGTGACTTTTGTTTACACGATAAATTCGTGTAAATCTCTGCCTTAGCAGATGGCAATATATTTTAACAGTTTCCAGATTCATATTTTAACAGTGCTTAGCGGTAGTCGCGTTTACTGATTTGCTTTGTACCTTGTCCACAACACATGAGGTACCTTGCGTGATGTACACCCTGCACTCATGTTGTTTAGTAAATTATGATTGAACATATTTCAAGATCGATATAGACATAAATACATGGAACAACATATACTTTATAATATTAAATTTTCATAAGTTTCATTACTACTACAGTTCAAAAATATTCATGACACTCTAATGAAATATTCTGTTATCATTACATACTATTGAAATTTTTTTTAATATTTTTTTAGCATTTTTAACATGAAATTTTTAAAATATTCTTAAATCTACGTTCATTTTTTTTCAAAATACAATTGTTTAAAAATACTATTATTTCTTAACATCTACAAAATTGAATCGCACTAATCTTGTGTGCCTCATTGTCTTTAAATGTTACACTAAAATCTGAACATTTACTCACAAAAAAATACACTATAAATTTAACCTATTATTCACATATGTAAAAGTTGCTCTACTAAGCTAACTTCTTTAAGTCTTTGTAAGTATTTTTTTCTTATTTCCTTGGTAACTGCCTCCTTATTTGACCACGGGATGATGTAGTTTGCGTGACATAAAGTATCGTGAGGTACCACTTCGATGTTATAGGTGTAGCCCTCGTTAACACCGGGTTTTTCCGAAAACACATTCTCGTAATCTGTAAGTAGCTGAGTCAATTCGTTTTGTTGTGCTTCAGTCAAATGTTCTGACTCCCTAACTTTCATGGCTATCAGTTTCCTTTTTTCCTCTTTATCTTCAGTAATAAATTCTTTATAATATGCTTGTCTTGTACTTAAGTCAGAATATAAATTCATTACTTGTATTCCTTCGAATCTCGACTGAAAGCTCCGGCAATATTTACCGTGCACTTCCCGTGTCCTCAACAATGGCAAAATTACACGTCTATCCTCATTCATAAGGCTTACTTCCCCGCACAAGAGGTCGATTTTTGCGTCCATCTGGCGTAAAAATTCCATCCCCAGGATGCAAGCAACACCTAATCCCTTAACTACTAGGAACGAGCTTTTCATTGCTTCATTTCCTACCGTAAACTCGACTTGCACCTGGTGCTTTATGATATGAGATTGTGCACCTATTGCACCTGTTACACGACAATTCTTCACTGGCAATACTGATATTCTATTATTTTGACTCAAGTACTTGTAAAAATTTGCACTCATGACATTGGTTGACGCACTGGTATCGACTATTATCTGTATTGGTACTCCGTACATATCTGCTTGCAATATAGCCTGCACAACACTTTTGTCGGTTCGGTTACATTTCTGCGGTATGTCTACAAGGTCCTTTTCTATTTTTATTCCCTCATTGTATCTCAGCATACAAAGTTTATGGCTGTCATCCGTGAATATGCCCTCACTACACCATCCTGCAGCCAACAACGGAGAGCGTATTGTGGCTGTCTTTAGTTTAACGGATGGGCATTAGTGGGTTGACAGTTGTCTGTCACTTCCACTAACCTCACATTGTGGTTCTGGTTGTTGTTGTTGCTACTGTTGGGTTGGCCGCCCTGCCTCCCCGATGGCGTATTTTGATACTGTGTATGGCTCTGGTTTTGCGGTGGTCGGTTGTAACTTCCTGACATGTTCTGTGATGGACCAGGGTTGGCGTTCCATTGTGGTGTTGTGTTTTGTTGCCACTGTGGTGTCGGTTCATTACTACCACGCCACTGGTTTCGGTTGTTCCGCCATTGCGGATTGCCGTTACCATTATATCCATTACTCGTGCGTCCATCATGATGTCTCTTTCGATTTTGACGATTGTAACCGTTGCCGTTATAACCATTGCCACTGTTTGTGCCTCGATTCTGTTGCCGGTGCTCTTGCCTATTCCCGTTGTTACTACCGTTACTGTGGCTGCTATTGTAATCGGCTTTTTGTTGATTACAGCCTGCATGGTTCCACTTGTTTTCGGTTTTCATATCTTCGATCAATAAGTCAACAGAATCCACTATTTCCATGAATTGTTCTATATCGTATTCCGGCACATTGATGAAATATTTTTTAATTTCACTGGGCAACTTCATTTTCATTAATCTGATTATGTCACGATCGGACATTGGCTCGTCCCAGTACCTGGTTTTGTTTATATACTTTTCGAAATATTTGCGTAACGTTCCCATCTTAGGATTGTACATTTCTGGACTGTACAACTCCTTTCGTAGTCTTTCTTGGACGCTATCGGACCAGAATTTTTGCAAGAATGCACCTTCAAACTGTTGCATCGTTAGACATTTTTCGGACACGTCGGTGGCCCACAGTGCCGCGTCACCTTGAATAAAGGAGACCACGAACTGTATTCTTTGTCTTTCCGTCCATGCCCTGGGAAACACATTCCTGAAGCTCTTAATAAATACAACAGGGTGGACATTTCGTTTTTCGCTATTGAAAGGTTGGAATGTCCTGTGTTTTATTACATTGTCCTCTTTTTTGCACGTCTGGTTGCCACATTCTGGGACATTCATCACTTCGTGATGTGCGCTGCACGGTATCGCATGTTGTTCGTGCTCATAATTCGCATTAAGTTGCGGTTGCGCACTCGCACCCTGCCTACCGTCAGCGTTATTACAGTAATCAGTACGCGGAGTCGGATTCATGATCTGTCCGCCACTGTTTACATTGCTTTCCAACGCAGACAGTCTCCGCGCGACCTCCTGTTGCCAATTTGGCAACTCCGCAGTCACACGGGACTTAATCTGTGTTAATTCGGCATGTAGTGCGGCAGCGCTAGCGTCAATATTTACACTCGCGGCCGCAGTCGCTTGTTCTAGAGCTGTTTTTACGTCGCTTTCAATCTTTGCAGATATCTCGCGATCCTTTACTTCTAGCCGTTCATTTAAATCTTTTTCTACTTTTTGAGCTTGCACTTCCAAATATGCGTCAATACGTTTCCGTGCATCTATCTCCACATTATCTACGCGGTTGGTTAAAGTCTGGACATTATCTTCAAGCCTAGCCTGCGATATCTGTAATTTTTGCATTTCGCCGGCTAAGCTTTGCACAAGATCGGGTATTTCTTTACACGCGTCCCGCATCTCGGCTAGTTCGCTTTGGATACTGTCGAGTTTTGCTTCACTGCGCTGCTCTTGCTCAATGAGCTTTTGCGTTAATTTTTTCTCCTGCTCACGCAGCATCTGAGCCAGTTTTTCGTCTCTTTGTTTTTCCCTCTGTTCTGACATTCTTTCTTTTTCCCTTTCTTTCTGTTCTCTTTGTTGCTCTTGCTCATAGAGCATCTGAGCCAGTTTCTCGTCTCTTTGTTTTTCCCTCTGTTCATTCTTTCTTTTTCCCTTTCTTTCTGTTCTCTTTGTTGCTCTTGCTCATGGAGCATCTGAGCCAGTTTCTGATCTCTTTCCCTATCTCTTTCTTCTAACCTGCGCAGAAATTCTGCAAATGGGTCTGCAATCGGTGAGCATACTGGTGCCCCGCTTAATCTAGCACTCGATTGGCCCCCCTGCCCAGGCAGTGGAGTTGTTACTCTATTCCCATTCTGCTGTGGAGCGTCATTCACCGTCCACAGATCCTCGCCCCCCGCTCCGGAAATTATGTTATCCGAGGCGGTGGCTTGGGATTCGTTTACGTATTGCAAATGATCCTCACTTTCCATATTAACAGAATTTTGTTCTTTTGGTACGGATGCTTTAGGTTGTCCTATCTTACCCATACTAAATTCACTTTAAGCCACTGACGAATCTTTAACACTGATACACACACGATTAATTATCCCCTCCAAAAATAAACACATAAATACACAAAACAAATAATTATCCCTCCAAAAATAAACACATAAATACACAAAACACCGAAGGTATCTCATGTGCACATGGGTTCGATATTCCGCACAGAGCTACACAGGATGCTTGCACAATAGGCCTTACCTTACTTATTTTTCTTTCTCGCAATCCTTTTTCTTTTCTACATTTTTTCCTCTCCAGATCTCCTCAGGGTGTGGTTTTGTTGTTGTACATGTAAAAGAATTCATACAAGCATTAATATTTTACAACAATTAGACACATACATAATTACATTCATTACAATAGAATCATATTAATCGGGCCCCAAAGTTGCGGCGCCAATCTCGCGTCCGTCGGCCATCGTAATTTAATATATATATTATTATTGTTATTATTATTTTTTGATTGTTGCCGACTTACGTGGTGGGCCTTAATAAAAATGATATTTAAGTTGAACAATGTAATAAACTTTTCATATTAATTTCCTCGGCTAGTCAGTTCACTTTAAAGCAAGAAATCTTTAGTTATTAATTAAAATTGCGGCCCACACACGCGCGAGAGTATTTTTCTTACCTCCGTTAACCATTGTATTGTAGTCAGAGTCCTGGCTCTGGGTCTCGGCTATGGTACTGAAAATAAGAATCTTAAAGCTAAGTATTTCTGCAACTTCGTGCGGCTGTGGAGTAAAATTGATATTATGCTAATAGCGGGCGAGTTTTCCGCTTCCGCTAATTTTTCATGAGTTAATATCGCCACGTAATGGCGTCGTTGGCTGCATCGGCCGCTGCGATTGTTGAGCTGTAAATTACTTGAATGCAGGTTAATTCAAGGAAGGCGGACATGAAATCGGGATCACCTGTTACAAATTAAAAGTGCACAATAATATTAAATCGGTATATTATATGCTTAACTCATACAAATATGCTTACATTTGCCAGTACTCGCAAGATGTCCATCTGTCACCATAAAGACAAGTGAAGAAGTAAGGTCGACTAAAAAATTAACAAAAGAGTGTAACTTGTCGTCTCTTTAGATCATTCTGTCATAAATTATTTCTTTGCAATCTAAACCTACACAGAGAAATTATTATTTTACGGCTACATGATAAAAATTTGGCACTGGGGACGCTATAGTACAAATGGAAACGAATATCCGAAAAAACGGTGAAGCAGCTCTTCGTTAATGTGCATATAAAAAGATAAACAGAAGTCAAGAGCATGCATACATGCTACAGTCCCAAAATCGATGAGGGTGTGCTTTAGGTCCTTATGGTTCTCCGTGACTCGGTTCTTTTATTTCTGCCTGGATTACAAAGTTTCGAAGAACACAGGTCAGATGGTACTTCTCCTCACACCATACGTTATTTAGGAATTAGGATGAGTGCTTGACAGTTATACACATTACAGTAGACACCAGTACTGAACAAAGAGTAAGGATGGATGATTAAGTGCCTACGATGAGCAAATGCATCACGTTTCGGACTAGTCACAAGGGTAGTGAAATTTTCTTTGCCTAACACTTGCACAGACAGAATTACAAGGGGAAGGGAACTGGCGACCGATGGCCATACTGCCTCGTGAAGATTCGGACGTCGTGGACAAAGCCTGGCGTGCACTCTCTGAAGAAGCTTTCAATGATGGACGAGAGTGCTATACTGGAAATCATTTCAAGTTAACGCCTGCGATCACTTCTAGATACTCCTGGCATTTCGGAACACCAAGGGCTGGCGTCCTATAGGTATTAACACGGAATCACGTCTGCAAAGGTTATGTGAAAGACTAATGAGAAATCCGAACTAAATGAGAGCGAATAAAATCAGATAGGTCCTTTAACAGTCTCGGTCCTGGAGGAATGACGTAAGCAGTCCTCCTCTCCACCGGGTCCCAATAGCAACATAACTGTAATAGAAGGAGATGGAATCTTACTTACTTTCTTTCTTTCTTTCTTTACGATCAACAGGGACGAGCCTGCTTTCTAAAGTTGGTAGACACAAAAGGTAGATCAGGCGATGGCAGAGGGGTATTCGTTTACGGGGCCCCATGGCACTTCTTTTTATTGGAAATCAGCCAGGAGATCACTCCGAATATCACTCATTTTATCGTGTCCTGGCCTGCCCAAGAAAGACAAGGCTTTTGGAATGAAATTTCCGCCGTATTGGTTAATATTTGAAATGCTTCAGCGTGAGGTGACAATTATTCAGAAATCGGTACAGTGGTTCTCCAATTCCTGACCAGTACACTGATGTGGCTGTTCGTTGCTTTAATCCCGCTGCGTGATTAACCTATCGGTTTATAGGAATTACTAAACATTGAAAACTCTAAAACAAACAATCTCCTCCGCATCCATTCGTCAGTCAGTCCTCACAGCCATCCATCTCCATTTATGCTTCCTGTCAACATCTCTCAGAGAAATGAGGTTTTGCAGGTTGACCTATAAATTATTCAAAAGATAGACTAGTAATTAACTTAAACGATTGTAATAAAATACTGCAAGTTGAAAAAATGCACACAACATTTAGAGCTCAGCATAATCAGACATAAACTGTTCTTATGAGCAATCGACACTCTATTCACATGCACAGACTGTATTGCATTGAGGCATCTGGTGACAAAACTGGCTCAGTTAGGAGATGCAAAGCTAATTTTTGTTCATAAGAATAGGGAAAAAACGAACAAATAGTAGGTTTTAAGATCCAATCCACGACAAGGTTTTTAGAGACAAGTGATAAGTTAGGATGAGGAAATGAACGAAAAGAAATCAGTGAGTTCTTTCCCAACCGACTTTCGCCTGGAGGGAGTTAGAGAAACCGAGAATACCGTTAATCTTTTGAGGCTGGACGGAGATTTAAATCGCATTTCCTGACTACGCAGCTTTATAGGAATGATGTTCAGAATGTGCGCTGCAGTGTTACTGTCATGACTTGCTGTTAGGCGCCATTACTGGTACAGCGACGTAGGGTTGAAACACTACCATCAGTGTGCGCTACAGCTGAAGACAGTCAACATGGGTCTGGACGTGATGAGCAGTACTTTACTCGTAAAGCTGTTTCATCAAAACAACAGCAATAGTGCTGCCGCTCTTCACAAATATCGTTAAAGAAGTTCGGGGAGGTCCTCTTTCTGCACTGCGACAGAGGAACATGATTCGGAATTTCCGCTTAACTGGTGATTTGGGAATAACTCCTGGAAGAGATCGACGGCCAACTGCGCCACAATTTTTTGAAGAAGTTACTGTTGAGGTGGCTGAGAATGCTGGACGCAGGGTGCGATGTTCAAGCAGTGCACGACTTGTGTCACGGCAGCTGAACAGTCCATGATCCACCATTCGAAAAGTGCTACGAGAAATTGCAAAACGCTACGTTTAGTGCCGTTCCAGGCTATCGTGGATGCAGATCGCCGTCACGCTGAGCAACGACTGTAGCCTGTAACGTAAAAATCGTACTCTATTAATAAATGTTACCATCTCATGTGGAAATTAAAATGTGTTTGTTTCAATGGGTAATTGGTTATTTCTCTTCCACATGTCCTTACAAATGTTTTCACCAAGTTTCATCGTCTTACGATCACTCGTCTTTCATGCGGGTCTTTTCAAGTAGCGAAAGTTTAACCATATCTACCCTGTACTTGCCTTAGAATTAAGCAGCTTTCTTTGTATTGCTAAATGCTGACGGATTCCTAAATACACTAACGGAAATAAAATTTCAACACTAGAAAATAATTAATGTAGAATAATGAAATTTCGGGAATACATTTGTTTAATTGACATATTTAACTGATTAATGTTGTAAAATCGCAAGTCAATTGAAACTTCTTTATTGAAATGTGTGAATCTGTACTTAAATTGTTGAATGACTGAGAAGATGAAACTTCTACGTTATTTGATTCTGAAACAGCTGAGTAAAACTGAACGTACTGAGCCTACTTTTTTCTACTTTTTTTCTATCATGTCAACACTGACCCACAATATTCTAGCGCAACACAATCTGACTGTTCAAGAAAAATTACAACCTGACTTCAAATAATTAATACAGAAGAACGGCCCTGAATAAGAAGCAATCCTGACAATAACGTACACATTTCATTAAGCACCTACCTCACAAAAGTCTTCGTTACTCAAACTACTGCAATACAGCGAGCGTCAATACTGCCAGCTAAATAAAAGATTCTAACTACTAAAGCCACTAACTACTAATAGGCATGTGGGTAGCAAAGGAAAGATTCTGTTGCAGATCAAATCATGTATTTTTTACCTTAATAATGTGACATCCAGTTCAAACACGAATATAAATCATCATTGACACCCAGTACAAAGATATACAATCATGAATAATTTTCAGTCTCCAAGTCGGATACTTCCAGATCGTTAGCCTACGCTCACACTTCAGACCTCTATCAATGCTAACTTCTCACATCTAACATCCATCACTGCTGGCTGTTCACCTCCACCTGCCCAACAGTACTTCCATCACTGCTGGCGACTAACTTCCAACTGCCCAACAGTACTGGCGAATAACTTCCAACAACGAGTCCGACCAGCCACAGAGCCTCTTACAAAGAAAGCACAGTCAGAGATCCAATACAAAGCGCTACACAACGCTGCCCACACAGAAGCAGCCCACTTACACAATGTATGCGCGAGATAAGCCATTGCAAATGGGAAATGCTGGCATATTAATAACTGGTGTGTTGTTGTTGCTGTGGTCCTCAGTCCTGAGACTGGTTTGATGCAGCTCTCCATGCTACTCTATCCTGTGCAAGCTACTGCAACCTACATCCTTCTGAATCTGCTTAGTGTATTCATCTCTTGGTCTCCCTCTGCGATTTTTACCCTACACGCTAGCCTCCAATACTAAATTGATAATCCCTTGATGCCTCAGAACATGTCCTACCAACCGATCCCTTCTTCTGGTCAAGTTGTGCCACAAACTTCTCTTCTCCCCAATACAAATTCAATACTTCATCATTAGTTATTGCCTCACGTGTTCCTGTATTTCTACGGAATCCAAACTGATCTTCCCCAAGGTCGGCTTCTACTAGTTTTTCCATTCGTCTGTAAAGAATTCCCGTTAGTATTTTGCAGCTGTGGCTTATTAAACTGATTGCTCGGTAATTTTCACATCTGTCAACGCCTGCTTTCTTTGGGATTGAAATTATTATATTCTTCTTGAAGTCTGAGGGTATTTCGCCTGTCTCATACATTTTGCTCACCAGATGGTAGAGTTTTGTCAGGACTGGCTCTCCCAAGGCTGTCAGTAGCTCTAATGGAATGTTGTCTACTCCCGGGGCCTTGTTTCGACTCAGGTCTCTCAGTGCTCTGTCAAACTCTTCACGCAGTATCATATCTCCCATTTCATCTTCATCTACATCCTCTTCCATTTCCATAATATTGTCCTCAAGTACATCGCCCTTGTATAGACGCTCTATATACTCCTTCCACCTTTCTGCTTTCCCTTCTTTGCTTAGAACTGGATTTCCATCTCAGCTCTTGATGTTCATACAAGTGATTCTCTTATCTCCAAAGGTCTCTTTAATTTTCCTGTAGGCAGTATCTATCTTACCCCTAGTGAGATAAGCCTCTACATCCTTACATTTGTCCTCTAGCCATCCCTCCTTAGCCATTTTGCACTTCCTGTCAATTTCATTTTTGAGACGTTTGTATTCCTTTTTGCCTGCTTCATTTACTGCATTTTTATATTTTCTCCTTGCATCAATTAAAATCAGTATTTCTTCTGTTACCAAAGGATTTCTACTAGCCCTCGTCTTTTTACCTACTTGATCCTCTTCTGCCTTCACTACTTCATCCCTCAAAGCTACTCATTCGTCTTCTACTGTATTTCTTTCCCCCATTCCTGTCAATTGTTCCCGTATGCTCTCCCTGAAACTCTGTACAACCTCTGGTTCTTTCAGTTTATCCAGGTCCCATCTCCTTAAATTCCCACCCTTTTGTACTTTCTTCAGTTTTAATCTACAGTTCAAAACCAATAGATTGTGGTCAGAGTCCACATCTGCCCCTGGAAATGTCTTACAATTTAAAACCTGGTTCCTAAATCTCTGTCTTACCATTATATAATCTATTTGATACCTTTTAGTATCTCCAGGTTTCTTCCATGTATACAACCTTCTTTCATGATTCTTAAACCAAGTGTTAGCTATGATTAAGTTGTGCTCTGTGCAAAATTCTACCAGGCGGCTTCCTCTTTCATTTGTTAGCCCCAATCCATATTCACCTACTACGTTTGCTTCTCTCCCTTTTCCTACATTCGAATTCCAGTCACCCATGACTATTAAATTTTCGTCTCCCTTCACTATCTGAATAATTTCTTTTATTTCATCATACATTTCTTCAATTTCTTCCTCATCTGCAGAGCTAGTTGGCATATAAACTTGTGCTACTGTAGTAGGTGTGGGCTTCGTATCTATCTTGGCCACAAAAATGCGTTCACTATGCTGTTTGTAGTAGCTTACCCGCATTCCTATTTTCCTATTCATTATTAAACTTACTCCTGCATTACCCCTATTTGATTTTGTGTTTATAACCCTGTAGTCACCTGACCAGAAGTCTTGTTCCTCCTACCACCGAACTTCACTAACTCCCACTATATCTAACTTTAACCTATCCATTTCCCTTTTTAAATTTTCTAACCTACCTGCCCGATTAAGGGATCTGACATTCCACGCTCCGATCCGTAGAACGCCAGTTTTGTTTCTCCTGATAACGACATCCTCTTGAGTAGTCCCCGCCCGGAGATCCGAATGGGGGACTATTTTACCTCCGGAATATTTTACCCAAGAGGACGCCATGTTCATTTAACCATACAGTAAAGCTGCATGCCCTCGGGAAAAATTACGGCCGTAGTTTCCCCTTGCTTTCAGCCGTTTGCAGTACCAGCACAGCAAGGCCGTTTTGGTTATTGTTACAAGGCCAGATCAGTCAATCATCCAGACTGTTGCCCCTGCAACTGCTGAAAAGGCTGCTGCCCCTCTTCAGGAACCACACGTTTGTCTGGCCTCTCAACAGATACCCCTCCGTTGTGGTTGTACCTACGGTACGGCTATCTGTATTGCTGAGGCACGCAAGCCTCCCCACCAACGGCAAGGTCCATGGTTCATGAGGGGGAATAACTGGTGTAACTGCCAGAATTTTCAATGCAAGCATGCAAACGCCCATGCATTGTGTTGTAGAGATGCCGGATGTCAGTTTGTGGTCTGAAGTTGTACGCCAGTTGCACTCGGTCGGTCAATACAGGGACGGTTTGTGCAGGTCGTGGATGATGCTAGAGTTGTCGATCTTACGGTGTCCCATATGTGCTCGACTGGAGACAGATCTGGTCATGGAGCAGGCCAAGGAAAAATGCCGAGTCTCTGTAGAGAGTGTTAGATTACAAAAGCGTCATGTGAGCCAGCGTTATCTTTTTGGAAAATACCTCCTGGAATGCTGTTAACACTTTCGCTGCGGCTGACGCTGATAAGCGTCAAAACAAGCCACGAGCCAGTGCAGTGCGGCTGACGCGTATAAGCGTCCGCGCCCACTGTCGGATTACTCAGTCTAGTTGCAGCGTATAAGCTAGCATCAAAGCGTGTACACATTTGTGTGGTCAGTTATCCAACGTCTCTTGTTCCTAATGGCGGCTAACGAACCGACACCTGGACCTTCCAATGTGAAAAGGAGCAGGAAAAGTGCTAAATTGACAGAGGAACAGTTACTTAGTGTACTAGACGACAGTGATTTTCTGTGTAGTGAGGACGAGGCATACCACGGAGATTGTCATTTAGAGGCTGCAGAAGAATTGTAGAGCGATGATAGCGTGGAAGCACAGCTTTCGAATCTGTTTCGTGATAATTCCGAATCTGGCGATACGGATCACGACGATTGTGTGGAAATCGACGACGAAAAAGAATCTGAACTGTCACAGGGAGATAATCCAGGTGAGTCCTGCTATAAAGAACCACATAATATACAGTATTGCCCATTTACGAAGGAAGAAGTTTATCAGATTCATCCTGCTGGCAATTCTCCTATGGATTTCTTCAGATTATTGGAAACAGACGAAGTGTTGCAACTTTTAGTTGACGAAACGAACGATAACGCAGTCAACACATTGCTGAGCTAAAATACAAAAGTGCGTTCTAGGATCTGTAAATGGAAACCTCTAAGTATAGGCGAATTACTAGTTTTCCTGGGTGTTTCGTTACATATGGGTAACGTTAAATATCGGCGATTACATGACTACTGTAACAAAGAACCGCTGTTTGAGAATAGAGGAATAGCAATGAGTATAAGCAGAGACCGGTATTTGATCATATTACGCTCTCTGCATTTTGCAAAATATGCACTTCCATGAAACCCGAAACCAGACCACCGTTTATACAAGATACGATCTGTATTGGATTATTTTAACACGAGAATGTCTCAAGTGATTTATCAATAGATAAATCAATGATTCTTTGGAGGGGATGATTGTCATTTAGACAATACATAAAAAGCAAACGTAATAAATAAGGCATTAAGATATACATGGAATCCAAATACAGGGCTATTACAAATGATTGAAGCGATTTCATAAATTCACTGTAGCTCCATTCATTGACATATGGTCACGACACACTATCAGATACGTAGAAAAACTCATAAAAGTTTTGTTCGGCTGAAGCCGCACTTCAGGTTTCTGCCGCCAGAGCGCTCGAGAGCGCAGTGAGACAAAATGGCGATAGGAGCCGAGAAAGTGTATGTCGTGCTTGAAATGCACTCACATCAGTCAGTCATAACAGTGCATCGACACTTCAGGACGAAGTTCAACAAAGATCCACCAACTGCTAACTCCATTCGGCGATGGTATACGCAGTTTAAAGCTTCTGGATGCCTCTGTAAGGGGAAATCAAGGGGTCGGCCTGCAGTGAGCGAAGAAACGGTTGAACGCGTGCGGGCAAGTTTCACGCGTAGCCCGCGGAAGTCGACGAATAAAGCAAGCAGGGAGCTAAACGTATCACAGCAGAAGGTTTGGAAAATCTTACGGAAAAGGCTAAAGCAGAAGCCTTACCGTTTACACCCGATGACAAAGTCAAACGCTTTGAATTTTCGGCGCGGTTGCAACAGCTCATGGAAGAGGATGCGTCCAGTGCGAAACTTGTTTTCAGTGTTGAAGCAACATTTTTTCTTAATGATTAAGTGGACACACACAATGTGCGAATCTGGGCGGTAGAGAATCCTCACGCATTGGTGCAGCAAATTCACAATTCACCAAAAGTTAACGTGTTTTGTGCAATCTCACGGTTTAAAGTTTACGGCCCCTTTTTCTTCTGCGAAAAAAACTTTACAGGACACGTGTATCTGGACATGCTGGAAAATTGGCTCATGCCACAACTAGAGACCGACAGCGCCGACTTCATCTTTCAACAGGATGGTGCTCCAACGCACTTCCATCATGATGTTCGGCATTTCTTAAACAGGAGATTGGAAAACCGATGGATCGGTCGTGGTGGAGATTATGATCAGCAATTCATGTCATGGCCTCCACGCTCTCCGGGCTTAACCCCATGCGATTTCTTTCTGTGGGGTTATGTGAAAGATTCAGTGTTTAAAACTCCTCTACCAAGAAACGTGCCAGAACTGCGAGCTCGCATCAACGATGCTTTCGAACTCATTGATGGGGACATGCTGCGCCGAGTGTGGGAGGAACTTGATTATCGGCTTGATGTCTGCCGAATCACTAAAGGGGCACATATCGAATATCTGTGAATGCCTAAAAAAACTTTTTGAGTTTTTGTATGTGTGTGCAAAGCATTGTGAAAATATCTCAAATAATAAAGTTATTGTAGAGCTGTGAAATCGCTTCAATCATTTGTAATAACCCTGTATTTTCTGAATGCAGTGGATTTGTTGCTTGTTTGAATTGCATTTTTTGTTGCATTATCAACAAATCACGAACATTTGAATGACGTCTGTGACCCCTACAGTTGTCAGACAACAAACAGACTTTAAAACATGACCACGATACAGTCGGAGCTTATTTGAAGTAATGCATGTAAGGTGTCATCATTAAGTCAGTATAGAACATGATCCTACAGACCTTACAAGGACTTGACGTCAGCCTGTAGCTCAGGTGTGCTTAGGAGCGTCGGCTACGCGCAGTACCTGCCTTTTCGGAGTGTTACCGGCCCGCATTCACACGTTGCCGGGCCGCACTGGAGAGTTGCGATCTGGCACCGGTGCCGCAGCGAAAGTGTTAATGAATGGCATTACAGTATGTCGAATCACCAAATTTACGTATAGTTTTGCTGTCAGGGTGCGGGAGTTAAACACGAGAGTGTCCTGTTGCCACACGAAATCGCACCTCAGACCACCTCCAAGTGTAGGTCTAGTGTGCCTAGGGCGAAGACAGGTTGTTGCGGCCCTCAGCTGGACTCCTAACCAACACTCGGCCATCACTGGCACCGAGGCAGAACCAGCTATCATCGGAAAATACAACAGCCCTCCACCTCGCCCTGCAATGAGCTCTCCGTTGTCGCCACTGAAATCGTATATGGCGGTGGTTGGTGTGCGGACATTTGCCACGATTTTACCTGCTCCGAAGGGCTGGGCCCCTTGTCTCCCCCTCCTCCTCCTCCTCCTCCTTCTCCTCCTCACTCGCTGCCCCTACCCGCAGTAAAGGTACTTACTTAGCCATTCCGCTGGTGTTCTTAACATAGGACCAGAATCTCTACGGATTTTTCACCACATTTCTAGAGAGAGTTTCGTTGTAAAAACTATTAAACACACCTCGCATTGAAATCCGCACCAAATTTCGAGCCACTGTAAAACTTCTCCAATCTTGGAGACTTTGCGCTCCTCTAAATTATACGTGCCTTTTTCGGTGCTCCTGCAGCAGCTTTCTGTCATGTTTTGTGTACCATGGGGGATCAGTTCCTTCTGATATTAATTTATTTGGTATGAATCTCTCGAGTGCTGTTGATACCATTTCTTTGAACTTAAGCCACATACGGTCTTCACTTACATAGTCTGGAAGGATTGGAGACTGTCTCTTAGAAAGGCGTCAACCGAATTTTTAGTTGCCTTTATATATATATATATATATATATATATATATATATATATATATATATATATATATCGCGTTTAGTTTTGGTGAATTTCTTTGTTACGGAGTTGAGCCTCGCTACGGCTGTGTGTTCACTAATCCCTGTACCCGTCATGATGCTCAGGATTATTTGTGGCTAAGAGGTCAAGTGTGTTTTCGTAACAATTTACAATTTGAATGGCCTCGTGAACTAATTGTTCAAAATAACTTGATAAAAAGTATTTAGAACTATTATGGAAGTTGTTTTCTATCTACAGTAGGGTCTGAAAATGTATTTTTGTCAACATACTGAAGGTAGACTGAAGTCACTGCCAACTATAATTGTATGAGTAGGGTACCTATTTGCGATGAGACTCGAGTTTTCTTTGAAATGTTCAGCAACTGTTTCATCTGAGACCGGGGGTCGGTAAAAGGAGAAAGTTATTAATTTATTCTGGTTGTCGAATATAACGTCTGTCTATACTAAGTCACAGGAACTACCTGCTTCAATGTTGCTTGTGAGCTGGAACACACATTACATTATTTTTCCTTAAGTTGTGCTTCTTGTTTCTGCTGTAGTGGAGATCATTACAATTACGGCTTTTCCCTCCAAAACTAGGGCGCTTTCTCTGTGACCCTGTTCATACCAGAGCTAAACAATGTAGAACAACAACGTACGTTACAAGCATAGCATTCTGTATTACTTCATTTCCTTATTTCTAACATTTTAAAATTGTATGTCGACTTTAGATGACATGTCAGTCATAGATGTTCTTATCTCTGTTTACGAACGTACTTTCAATCATGTTTTGAACATAGTACTGCTACACTTTATTAACTAATGTTTCGCCAGAAGGGATATCGGATTTTAAAGAGTAAATTAATATGGAGTATGTCGTTCTTCTTTTCAAACATTCACATGCCCATTTCTTCTTTCCTTATTGTCTTTTGGGCATGCAATTGTAGTAATTAAAGTAGGCACAGATGCAGCGATCAAAAAGAAATGACTAGCGTACATTCGCATTCTCTTTACAGCATTTCTTTCTTGTTGCTCCCATGGCGATGGACTGTTTCTATCGCAATCAGTAAGCGTGAAAGGAAGCTACCGTACAGACAGAGGGATCTATATTTACACTTGGCAGAACTAATTACATACTGCCATAATCGTCGGAATTGCTTTCGTTTCCCGAAAGATATAAATATTTCGATTTCGGAAAAGAAGCTCTGCATTTCGCCAAGATGTCGAAGAAGAAGGTCCCTTACGTACTGGTTGTATCGAGTAAGATGTGGAGACGGTGGTTTGAAAGCGGACGGAAGTAGTACGAGGAAGGGCGTCCCTTACCTGAGGGATCGCTACTCAAGCTACCTGACGAAGGGGCAAGTGTGGCAAATGTCCGGCGTGGCAAATGTCCGGCGTGGCAAATGTCCGGCATTCCGGTGCTTTGGGGTCCATGGAACGCACGCTACAGGGCATCTGGCTCGAAGCTGTCCTTAAAGTAACCAATTTGTAGCAGTTCGTTCTGTCACTGTGGTGCCAACCGCTGCGCAAGTCGCTGCTGCAGAGGCAGTGGGATGCGGCAGAACCACACGCCGAACCCGATGGTCTTGTTCCCTCGTCAATGCCACCCGGCCGTCCGGAGCCCAGTGTTCTCCTGGCAATATACACTCCTGGAAATTGAAATAAGAACACCGTGAATTCATTGTCCCAGGAATGAGAAACTTTATTGACACATTCCTGAGGTCAGATACATCACATGATCACACTGACAGAACCACAGGCACATAGACACAGGCAACAGAGCATGCACAATGTCGGCTCTAGTACAGTGTATATCCACCTTTCGCAGCAATGCAGGCTGCTATTCTCCCACGGAGACGATCGTAGAGATGCTGGATGTAGTCCTGTGGAACGGCTTGCCATGCCATTTCCACCTGGCGCCTCAGTTGGACCAGCGTTCGTGCTGGACGTGCGGACCGCGTGAGACGACGCTTCATCCAGTCCCAAACATGCTCAATGGGGGACAGATCCGGAGATCTTGCTGGCCAGGGTAGTTGACTTACACCTTCTAGAGCACGTTGGGTGGCACGGGATACATGCGGACGTGCATTGTCCTGTTGGAACAGCAAGTTCCCTTGCCGGTCTAGGAATGGTAGAACGATGGGTTCGATGACGGTTTGGATGTACCGTGCACTATTCAGTGTCCCCTCGACGATCACCAGTGGTGTACGGCCAGTGTAGGAGATCGCTCCCCACACCGTGATGCCGGGTGTTGGCCCTGTGTGCCTCGGTCGTATGCAGTCCTGATTGTGGCGCTCACCTGCACGGCGCCAAACACGCATACGACCATCATTGGCACCAAGGCAGAAGCGACTCTCATCGCTGAAGACGACACTTCTCCATTCGTCCCTCCATTCACGCCTGTCGCGACACCACTGGAGGCGGGCTGCACGATGTTGGGGCGTGAGCGGAAGACGGCCTAACGGTGTGCGGGACCGTAGCCCAGCTTCATGGAGACGGTTGCGAATGGTCCTCGCCGATACCCCAGGAGCAATAGTGTCCCTAATTTGCTGGGAAGTGGCGGTGCGGTCCCCTACGGCACTGCGTAGGATCCTACGGTCTTGGCGTGCATCCGTGCGTCGCTGCGGTCCGGTCCCAGGTCGACGGGCACGTGCACCTTCCGCCGACCACTGGCGACAACATCGATGTACTGTGGAGACCTCACGCCCCACGTGTTGAGCAATTCGGCGGTACGTCCACTCGGCCTCCCGCATGCCCACTATACGCCCTCGCTCAAAGTCCGTCAACTGCACATACGGTTCACGTCCACGCTGTCGCGGCATGCTACCAGTGTTAAAGACTGCGATGGAGCTCCGTATGCCACGGCAAACTGGCTGACACTGACGGCGGCGGTGCACAAATGCTGCGCAGCTAGCGCCATTCGACGGCCAACACCGCGGTTCCTGGTGTGTCCGCTGTGCCGTGCGTGTGATCATTGCTTGTACAGCCCTCTCGCAGTGTCCGGAGCAAGTATGGTGGGTCTGACACACCGGTGTCAATGTGTTCTTTTTTCCATTTCCAGGAGTGTATTCTCTTGATTAACGCTGCCGCCGATCACGTGTAGTGGCTAAACTCCTGTCAAGCCCTTCTGCAATATTGCGGAAGGCAAAACCGGCTTCTCGTAGCCCTATTATACGACGTCGTTCGAGCTCAGTGAGGTGTTGATAATGGCATCTTTGTCACCTTTAATGCATTCCTGGCTAACACCAACTCACCACGTCCAGTCCCAAGGCAAACACTGACGACAGTTACAGCGTGTATTTGAAGCAAACCTGATTTGCATCGTCATAGCAGCACTCTTACGCGATTGGAGCGAAGTTTGAAAAGAGATCATCTTTCAGATGCAGAAATACGCCTAATAATTGTCATTTATGTACTACAACTCATTGGTGTTGCGATTTTTTCCGTCAGTGTATTTTTATGACCTTGTTGAAACTGTTTCCTTTATTCAGACCTTGCACGGTACCTGCAAGTAAAAACAGATCCTCTGTAAATATGTAATTATCTTGCAAGGAAAACGTGCGGTTCAAGGCGCTTCAGTCTGTAACCGCGTGACCGCTACGCTCGCAGGTTCGAATCCTGCCTCGGGCATGGATGAGTTCTAGGGGACGGATGACCACAGATGTTAAGTCGCATAGTGCTCAGAGCCATTTGAACCATTTGAATCTTGCAAAGAAAACGTATCTACGTTACTAATCCGCTATCCCTGAACGTGATACAAATTGCAGGTTGCCTATCTAAGGGCTTCCAGGGCAACAAAAATTTGACTTTCGGTATCTACCGTAGTTATTGATAGAATTTAAATAATTAAAATTCTGCCATAATCTACTGATTAAGTGGTATAATCTTGTGTTGAAACTTTAACGCAGTAACGCATTTATAACAGTTGGAATATCTTAGAAGCTAGATTAAGGAAAGGCAAACCTACATCTCTATCATTTGTAGACTTAGAGAACGCTTTTGACAATATTGACTGGAATACTCTCTTTCAAATTCTGAAGGTGGCAGGGGTAAAATACAGGGAGCGAAAGGCTATTTACAATTTGTACAGAAACCAGATGTCAGTTATAAGAGTCGAGGGACATGAAAGGGAAGCAGTGGTTGGGAAGGGAGTGAGACAGGGTTGTAGCCTCTTCCCGATGTTATTCAATCTGCATATTGAGCAAGCAGTAAAGAAAACAAAAGAAAAATTCGGAGTAGGTATTAAAATCCATGGAGAAGAAATAAAAACCTTGAGGTTTGCAGATGACATTGTAATTCTGTCATAGTCAGCAAAGGACTTGGAAGAGCAGTTGAACGGAATGGACAGTGTCTTGAAAGGAGGATATAAGATGAACATCAACAAAAGCAAAACGAGGATAAAGGAATGTAATCGAATTAAGTCGGGTGATGCGGAGGAAGTTAGATTAGGAAATGAGACACTTAAAGTAGTAAGGGAGTTTTGCCATTTGGGGAGCAAAATAACTGATGATGGCCGAAGCAGAGAGGATATAAAATGTAGACTGGCAATGGCAAGGAAAGCGTTTCTGAAGAAGAGAAATTTGTTAACATCGAGTATAGATTTAAGTGTCAGGAAGTCATTTCTGAAAGTATTTGTATGGAGTGTAGCCATGTATGGAGGTGAAACATGGACGATAAATAGTTTGGACAAGAAGAGAATAGAAACTTTTGAAATGTGGTGCTACAGAAGAATGCTGAAGATTAGATGGGTAGATCACATAACTAATGAGGAGGTATTGAATAGAATTGTGGAGAAGAGGAGTTTGTGGCACAACTTGACTAGAAGAAGGGACCGGTTGGTAGGTCATGTTCTGAGGCGTCAGGAGATCACAAATTTAGCATTGGGGGACAGCGTGGAGGGTAAAAATCGTAGAGGGAGACCAAGAGATGAATACACTAAGCAGATGCAGAAGGATGTAGGTTGCAGTAGGTACTGGGAGATGAAGAAGCTTACACAGGATAGGGTAGCATGGAGAGCTGCATCAAACCAGTCTCAAGACTGAAGATCACAACAACAGTTAGAAACTGTGTGTTTGACGTGAGGTAGCGTAATTGACAGCGTGTAAATATCCAGTATTTGGGAATGAGGGCACTTGACGACTTCCAAGCAACTTTACACACAATTTCAAACCTTTTTTCGAATCATTTTCTCGCTAACATTTCCCACAAGCTTACGAAAGAAACAAGTTTATCGATCACCACGTTCTCACTGTTCATGCAGGCAAACTTCAGCATCAGACTAGAAGTTTTCATTTACCACTTCTTTCCTATCGCCTCTATTCTCAACACAGTTTTCAAATACTCTCCACTTGTGTATTTAAAAACTGAAATACTATCCACTTGTCTCCCTCCCAGGGACTATCACCTTGACGTGCTGGGAAGGCTCAGTACCCAATGAACCAGACGAAGTTGGCTTGCCGGCTGTTGTGAGGTGAGGGGAAGCCAAGTATAGTCCGCAACAGCTTCAGATGGATGAGCCGACAAGAAAAGGGGACTCTCTTGTGCTGGAGTCAGGAAACTGGCTCCGAAGGCAGATGAACTGCAGAATGTGGTCAACGGCATAAGGATAAGGAAGCAGACTGGACACTCTCCTCATTAAAGATCTAGTATGGATACGTCCTAAATCACTATGGCTATGCTTGCAGCTAAATTAGCATCCGGAGTAAGCCCCTCAATCGGATCTCTGGGATGGGCAGTTACAAGCGTAGCAATAGGAAATATCAAGATAAAATCAAAATTGTAACATGGAACGTCAGGACGATGAGCCAGGGAGAAAGATTCACAGTGCAATAAAGGAGATGACATGAATGAAAATAGTTATATTGGGAATAACCGAAATGCGATGGCCAGGAACTGGAAACATCAACATATGATCACCAAGTTTACTGCTCAGGTACAGATAATGGTATGCATCAACTTGGAGTTGCAATCATACTGAACAAAAGAATCGCAAAATGTGTCGACAATGTTATCCCAGTCTCAGAGCGTGTTATGTTAGTCCAAATCAAAGTTAGACCAGTTAACTTGAACATTATTCAAGTCTACGCTCCTACAGCAGACAAACCAGTATCAGGAGGTCGAAAATTTTTTCAATAGCATAAGCTAAAAAGAGAAGAGCTGATTATAGTCATGGGTGACTATAACGCAAAACTTGGATCAGGAAAAACATCGAGCTCCGTTGGACCCATTGGCCTAGGAGATGACTTGGAAGTATTTGCAGAAACAAATCAACTAGTGGTGATTAATACATGGCTTAAACTTCCACGACGCAAGTTACACACATGGAAATCGCCCTTCGACAAACCAGGACTAACTGTGAGAAATCAGATTTATTTCATGCTAGTGAACAAGAGATATAGACATATTTGTACAGATGTCAGAACACATCCGGGAGCAGGCATACAATCAGACCATACCAACTCGTAGGAAATTTCAAAATCAAAATGAAACATATTGTCTCCAAAATATCACGAAAATACGACCTGAGAAAGTTGAAAGATGCTACCTTACAGCAGACATTCAAGACGGCCCTAAACAACAAATGGAGATAGTGGGAATGACACCAATGAAAAACTCATGAACTTACAAGAAGCGGTACAAGGAGTCAAAGAAGAGTATTTGAGACGGGACTTAGAAAGAAGAAAACTTGGATGACAAGTGAGATTCTGTACCTCATGGAAGAACGGAAGAAGAAAAAACGTAATTTGGTGGAATAAAAAGCGATACATAATACAATCAGGAAGAAAATCAGAGAAGCCAAAGAGAAGGAAGAAACTGAATTATGTGCAGAAAGTGAGCTTTATCAGGGTAGATATGATGATTTTAACGAGCATCGGAAGGTCACAGAGGCAACAGGAAAATATTACAACTCAAACAATGGGGAGCTAGTAGATGTCAGTGGCAACATCATAATCGAGGAAGAAAAAAGAGAGCGTGGGAAAAGTATCTGGAACAGTTATTCAAAGATAAGCGGAGGAGGCAAGAACCAGAGATATTAAACACAAAGTGACCAGATATCCTAGTAAGTGAAGTGGAAGAGGCCATACATCAAATAAAGGAAGGGAAAGCGGCTGGGCCAGATGGCATATAATCAGAATGCCTCAAACTACGCAATAAAGAAAAAGTAAAAATGATCACAGATATATTTAACCACATTTACTGATCGGGCAAAATCCCTCTAAAATGGCTTACATCAGAGTTCATTGCTCTACCTAAGAATCTTAGAGCCAAAGTATGTGGGGACTATCTTACCATCAGTTTAATGAGCCAACTGCTAAAACTGCTTCTTAAAGTGCTCCACAAGCGGATATATAATATTGTGAAAACCAAATAGCGCCCAATCAGTTCGGGTTTCTACATGCAGTTGGCACAAGAGAAGCAGTATTTAGTGTACAAGTATTGTTCCAAAGATGTAGGGACATCAGTAGTGATGTATTTGCTTGCCTCATTGATTATCAGAAGGCATTTCATCTTGTGAAGCATGAACAAACGGTGGAAGTACTAAAGAAAACAGGAATTTATGGTAAATATGTAAGAATAATAGACAATTTATACTGGAACCAATCTGCAGTTATAAGAATAGATCAAGACAAATCAAGACAAGTGAGAATACGCCGTGGCGTCAGGCAGGGCTGTATAACATCACCGACACGCTTTAACCTGTATTCAGAACACATATTCAAGGAAGCCTTACTTGACGTGGAAGAAGGAATCTCAGTGAATGGGGTCACACTCAATAATTTTCGTTATGCAGATGACACCGTGCTATTTGTGGATACAATGGAAGGGCTGCAGAAGCTGATAAACAAAATTTCTGAGACAAGCAAGAAATACAGTTTGGACATCAACTCAAACAAAACCAAATTTATGATCTTCAGCAGGAAAAACATTCAAGCACAGATGAATGTTGAGAATATCATGGACTCAAAAAGTGACAAACGTCGAGGTTCTACGTCGAGTTAACAAAAGCCCAGAGCTGGTCAAAATCATCAAGTGTCGCAAACTACAATACCTTGGCCGCTTCACGGGGAATCAAAAAAGATATGAGTTGCTTCAAAGTATCCTGCAAAGAAAAATCGAGCGAAAGAGACCTCCGAGACGAAGAAGAATTTCCTGGCTCGACAACCTTAAATCTTGGTTTAATATTAGCTCTGAAGAACTGTTTCGCATTGCAAGTGATAAAGACGGAATAGCCTGATGATTGCCAACGGCACGCTAAGAAGAAGAAGATCCACTCGTGTTACTATGTACCAGCAAAATTATATCATTGCGCGACACGTACACTGAGGTGATCAGTCATAGGATACCTTCTGATAACTGCAGAAATATTGAGCCATGCTGCTTTTACAGCCGTCCATAAATGAGAAACTGGTCTCGGTGCAGGGTTTCGTGCACGAATTAACGTCTAGATTATGTCCGATAAATCTTCGATACGTGGCCAAATAATTCGCTCAAACTGTCCATAATGTTCTTCAAATCAATCGCGAACAATTGTGGCCCGGTGACATGGCGCAATGTCATCCATAAGAATTCCATCGTTATTTGGGGAAGACGAAATTCGTGAATGGCTGAAAATGGTCTCCAAGTAGCCAAACATAACCCTTTCCTGTCAGTGATCGATTTAGTTGGACCAGAGGATGCAGCACATTCCATGTAAACACAGCCACCACGAATTTGCACAGTGTCCTGTAGATAACCTGGGTCCATGGCTCTGTGGAGTCTGCACCACAGTCCAACCCTACCACCAGCTCTTACCAACTGAAATCGGGATTCATCTCGACCAGACCAAGGTTTTGCAGTGGTCTAGGGTCCAACCGATACGGTCAAGAGCCACGACAGGCGCTAAAGACGATGTCGTACCGTTAGCAAAGGCGCTCGTCTGCTGTCATAGCCCATTAACGCAACATTTCGCCGCACTGTCCTAACTGATGCATTCGTCGTACGTCTCACATTGATCTCTGCAGTTAATTCACTGAGTCTTGCTTGTCTGTTAGCACTGACAAGTCTAAGTAAACGCAGCTGCTCTCGGTCGTTTTCGGTAGCCACGATCAGAGGCAATGACTGGAATTTGGTGTCCTCGGCACATTCTTGACACTGTGGCTCTCGAAATATTGAATTCCCTAACGATTTTCGAAATGCAAAGTCCCATGTGCCTAGCTCCAACTACCATTCCGCGTTCAATGTCTGTTAATTCCCATCGCGGAGCCATAATCACGTGAATCACCAGAGTATAAATGACAACTCTGACGATGCACTTCCCTTTTACCGCCATCGGAGTATGTGCATATCACTATCCCATGATGTTTGTCACCTTAGTGTACTTCAGACAGTACTACGCTATAAACACTGAGTGGCGTGAAACACTGCCTTGTGCAAATTATCGAGACTATATTCATCTAATGTTTCGCAGGAAAAGCCCTTAGCAACTTACAAGTAACTTCAAGCATACTTTCAAACCTTTCCTAAACTTTTTTTCCCTTACATTCTTACAATCAAATATTTCACAGTTTAACTCAGAAGTTTGATGCTATTTTATACCTGGGAGTTACTGGTGTATTAATAAACAGAGGAAGCTGAAGTGGACTGCTGTCGGGTACTGTATTTTATTACCCAGCGTTTTAAAGAGTGCCTCTGAATTAAAGCAGTTTCAGTACGAAAAGTGTCACTTTCATTGAAAGTAGAATACGTTGCGCATATTCTGCGCCAAATGCTGCAGTCTTGTTCACGATGATTACAGCCACTCTCATGATCGAGAATCCAACAAATGTGGGTAACGTACGCATTTCTGTGCATAAGGTATACGCTCTCACTTCTAGACAGTTAACACACCAGCAGTACTAAGCACGGCAGGTAGTCATTATCAACCCACGAGCAACCATCTTGAGAGAACGTCGTCTCACGAGGAGATGCAGTTAACTGAACCCCCAACCATTGAGATGGCTTTTATAAAACGATTTCTTTAATAATGTAAGTTTTTATTGACTGTTTGTGTTATTATTCCAATTATTTCACATTTCACTTAGTCATAGGTATTAAAACTCGTCTATATACAAAATAAATAACTTGAGATGTGTAATTTATGAGGATTTGTCACAATAAACAGATAAAGTTCCACTTTAAATCTGTACAAATCTCTGTTTTGCCTTTACATGTGTTGCACATTCTCGAATTGCGAACAGACACACCTGATTTTTGGTTTACGTTATCTTCGCCTATTACTGTCCTTGTAAAGGTTTTTCAAGAGTTTTAGGAGTTTCTCTTGAGTATGTATGTATCTGGTGATATCTATACCAAGTTTTATGGAACATCAACCGAACTGCGTGACTACTGTTTCAGCCGGTCATTGGTGTAATGTTGATAAAGAGCAGGCTATTTAAAACCGAAAGCTTCTTACAGACAGCAGCGTTTATATACGTTTTGGTATCCAGAGCACATGACTCGATGAGTGACATTCTTACATTTTATAATCAATACAGGCCATCATTTCGACTCAGTTTTTTTAAAGTTATATAAATGATGAATATAATTATTTTTCCTTTGTAATTTTTATATATTTCTATTATTAGAAACACCTTTTGTATTGATCTCCGGAATTCTATATTGATCAATCGCTATAGGTTATGCGCTTCTGTTTAGCCCCAATCATTAGTTTCGAGGGTAAATTATGCCGTAAAAAGGAAAAGCTCTGGAAATTTGGAATATAACATTCAATAATCGTAAACGCAACTGTTTATGGCCGTTGACGCCAAGAACCACCGATAAGGTTTGAGCCAGTAAAGTATTAATCTCTATCGTAGCAACTTAAATGGAAACAAAATATTTCTCATCAAATATTCATTCAAAGTAATTTCAGTCTATCTGTAATATATATTTTTCATAATCTGTGGCAATATCTTCTCCTCTGAAAAATCCAGTCTATGCATCAGCTAAGTAGTAATATTAAGTAGTTCAACTTTCGATAACTTGTAATAAATTAACTTCTGGTACGAGCGTTAGAGCAAATATCATTCCTCCATGATTTAGAGCAAATAAATGTTGTCTTTTTTTAAAGGCAGGGGAATGAATACACTCATAAACCAGTTGACTAATTACCAAATGAAACACGTGAACACTGCACTTTGCAAATACACTTGGCTCGTGTGAACTCTGAACTATTAATGGCGACGAGTAGGCTTCATAAAGCAGATGCCTCTACAGTACAAGAGTCAGAGCGAAAGTGAATACGATTTTGCAATTGTATGTCATGCTGAACAGCAATTCATTTTCAATGCTGGTACATTACAATGATTTCAGAAGATGTGCTGTCGCTTCGGCTTCTTCTTGCGGCTGAGGACTGTCGACCAGGTATGATTTGCATCCGGTGGTATGTGATGCTCAAATTGCGCTATGTTTGGTCTTTCGCTCTTGCCAGATAATTCGAGGTATACGTGAAACAAACACGTAAATGCCTTGAAACACTCCTTAAACAAATGAAAGTACTACGATCACAAACAAACAATACTGATAACATTCAGCACCACACATCGCGAAGGCAAATAAATTGTTGGTGGGACTGATTAGCCTCTGAATCACTGCAAGAACAATTGTGAATTCCTGATTAACATGGCCGTCAAAGGCCGTTGTGACTGATAATTCGCATTTTTTCACAGACACATCTTTTGTTGATGTAAGTTCACAAGGTCGATGACTGAACATACAAACGAAAAGTAGCAATAATTATGCCAGTAAGTCTCCTAATTCAGGCAAACAAATGTTCACTTCTAATTTTCCACAAGGTTCGTGATAACACACTCACACAGTCTATGCGATTGGCCAATTTCGACCTTTCGTTATTTTCAAGCACCTGTAATACGTTCGAAAATGGTGACACTTGTTTATACATCAATTGTCTGTATGCTCTCACACATAAGTATGCTTTAGAACGCAAGTTACTTACGAATCTTAAGCTTCTAACTTCATTTTACGTTTTAATATATCGATGGTACATGCCAATATGAATTAGTCTTACTTCTGTGTGTATGTGGCACAAAAACAATATACAATTGTACATGGCTACGTCTATTAGCCGACACAGAAAAATGTCATAGTACAGTCACAGGTGTTAAGATATAACCAAAGATATTTGGAAGCTATCTGTCGTTGGTCGATAACATTAGGTAAGCTACTGGTTCCATATTCCCTGGCATATTACGTACATTATTCTCAATTATTTTCACATGCGTTATCTTATTAAAAGTAGCAGATCGAAATTCATACATCATATGTCACACCACATACAATATTAGAACTTACAGT
Organism: Schistocerca serialis cubense; assembly: GCF_023864345.2. Lineage (NCBI taxonomy): Eukaryota > Metazoa > Arthropoda > Insecta > Orthoptera > Acrididae > Schistocerca > Schistocerca serialis. The sequence goes on from NC_064643.1 coordinate 742,581,590, forward strand.
ACTCAGTTCGGACTATAAAAGATTAAGTCAGGCGCTTTAATGAGGCGTTCCCATCCGTTTATAAATGAAACAATACTAATGGAGCAACAAATACGTCATATAGTACACTAGAATCAGTAACATATTACACATACACTCCTGGAAATGGAAAAAAGAACACATTGACACCGGTGTGTCAGACCCACCATACTTGCTCCGGACACTGCGAGAGGGCTGTACAAGCAATGATCACACGCACGGCACAGCGGACACACCAGGAACCGCGGTGCTGGCCGTCGAATGGCGCTAGCTGCGCAGCATTTGTGCACCGCCGCCGTCAGTGTCAGCCAGTTTGCCGTGGCATACGGAGCTCCATCGCAGTCTTTAACACTGGTAGCATGCCGCGACAGCGTGGACGTGAACCGTATGTGCAGTTGACGGACTTTGAGCGAGGGCGTATAGTGGGCATGCGGGAGGCCGGGTGGACGTACCGCCGAATTGCTCAACACGTGGGGCCTGAGGTCTCCACAGTACATTGATGTTGTCGCCAGTGGTCGGCGGAAGGTGCACGTGCCCGTCGACCTGGGACCGGACCGCAGCGACGCACGGATGCTCGCCAAGACCGTAGGATCCTACGCAGTGCCGTAGGGGACCGCACCGCCACTTCCCAGCAAATTAGGGACACTGTTGCTCCTGGAGTATCGGCGAGGACCATTCGCAACCGTCCCCATGAAGCTGGGCTACGGTCCCGCACACCGTTAGGCCGTCTTCCGCTCACGCCCCAACATCGTGCAGCCCGCCTCCAGAGGTGTCGCGACAGGCGTGAATGGAGGGACGAATGGAGACGTGTCGTCTTCAGCGATGAGAGTCGCTTCTGCCTTGGTGCCAATGATGGTCGTATGCGTGTTTGGCGCCGTGCAGGTGAGCGCCACAATCAGGACTGCATACGACCGAGGCACACAGGGCCAACACCCGGCATCATGGTGTGGGGAGCGATCTCCTACACTGGCCGTACACCACTGGTGATCGTCGAGGGGACACTGAATAGTGCACGGTACATCCAAACCGTCATCGAACCCATCGTTCTACCATTCCTAGACCGGCAAGGGAACTTGCTGTTCCAACAGGACAATGCACGTCCGCATGTATCCCGTGCCACCCAACGTGCTCTAGAAGGTGTAAGTCAACTACCCTGGCCAGCAAGATCTCCGGATGTGTCCCCCATTGAGCATGTTTGGGACTGGATGAAGCGTCGTCTCACGCGGTCTGCACGTCCAGCACGAACGCTGGTCCTACTGAGGCGCCAGGTGGAAATGGCATGGCAAGCCGTTCCACAGGACTACATCCAGCATCTCTACGATCGTCTCCATGGGAGAATAGCAGCCTGCATTGCTGCGAAAGGTGGATATACACTGTACTAGTGCCGACATTGTGCATGCTCTGTTGCCTGTGTCTATGTGCCTGTGGTTCTGTCAGTGTGATCATGTGATGTATCTGACCCCAAGAATGTGTCAATAAAGTTTCCCCTTCCTGGGACAATGAATTCACGGTGTTCTTATTTCAATTTCCATGAGTGTATATTAGGCGACTTTTTGTACGGTGTTATAATAAAACTAGAAAACTGTAATTACCTTACACTATGTCAGTACAGTTACTTCAAAATGTATTGTGTTATAGCTACTGGAATCTATAGGTGCTATATGAAGGAGAAGGGGCAACCTATACAACTTAATGTAAAATATAAGTATCAGTTACAATTTTGGGGAAAAGGCAATTTTATTATTATGGTTATTATTATTATTAATGACTGCTAAAACATAATCACAGAAGTATTTATAGTAACCGAAATTAAATTTTCCTTGTTAAAAAAATATTGTTTCTAGAAGTACTGGAATAAGTATACTGTAACATCTCTAATTTAAAAGTTTTGGCCAGGAGTCATATTATTATGTCGAGAATATTAATTTTTGAACTCATGTTGTTTATATGTGATAGACAAAGAAAATTATAAGTAAAATACGGAAAAAATCATAAAATTTGAATTTTGTGCTGTTTAAGTATTCTCAAGATACTGAGAAAACGACGCAAATCAGATAACAGAACCACTTAGTGTTGTTTGCAAAGCATTTTACTTCAGTTGATTCTGTGTAGCAAAATAGATCGGTTAGAATGGGTCACAGAGCGCAGATCTATGGAGAGATGTTAATCAGGCCACAACGCGAATCATACAGCAGAACGGTCCCTCTGCTTCGAGCAGACATGAGGAAGTGCATTTGGGGAGTGCGGTTTTGCGCAGGCGAGTAGCGATGCGAAAGCAGCCGGCGGTGAGCCGCTGGAGCAGAGCAGAACACAGCAGCGGTCGGCCAGCGGCTGAGTCAGCCCTGCGGGTTGCGGGCTGGCAGGCGCGCGACACGTGCGGCAATTCGCAGCTCCGCCGGCGGTTTTTCACTTCGGGGCGGCGGGCCGCCGGTTCCCCGTGCAGATCACGTCCTCAGGACCACGCCGACCTCGAATACCAATGCCCCACTTTTTATGCGTCTGGTTACCGCCGACTCCGGAGAACGTCCAGAAAACTGCCCGTAAATTAACGCCGCTTTGCTGCTTCGCATATTCCAATTACCGCTCTCCTTGCCCTTTGCGGACGACACTGTAGAAGTAGAACGTATTACAAATCCCTTTCTGTATATTCAATTTCATATTTCCTTCACATTTATCCAACACTAGGATGTATCGAAGAGTAAACGTAGACCACACAGCGCAACCTGTCACAGAGAAACCATATCCTTGACGCAGTCAGAACTGCCCACACATCATGTTCTAATATCTCTTGGCGCGCCATAGCTGATTAAAGCCGTTAGGTACACAGATGAGCAGATAGGACCACACATAAAGATCGGGATACCTACCTAATGTTTGTTTACTTAGAGATGCGCTACGACAATTTAAAGCGGAATAAGATTTTCACAATCCTTACAAGTTTGAGGCAAACGAATAATGTACGACATCTGCAAAACCCCTGTGGGAATAATGAATCTAGAAGATCAATACAGACATGTTCCTGTTCAAAGCGTCTAAGATAGGACTGCGTACTACCACCGCTGTTGCTCGCCTTCTACGAGGAAGAAGTACTGAAGAAAGTAAATGAAAATTTAGAAAATAAAGTATAAGTGCACAAGGAACATGGCAACTAGAACATGCTGGTGCAACTCTATGTCAGAATCCAAGACCTGGGACACTGGAATAGACTTAGTATGACGTCATAATCCCATCTACATCTACATGTACATACATACTCCGCAATACACCATACGGTGCGTGGCGAAGGGTCCCTCGTACCACAACTAGCATCTTCTCTCCCTGTTCCACTCCCAAACAGTGAGAGGGAAAAATGGCTGCCTATATACCTCTGTAAGAGCCATAATCTCTCTTATCTTATCTTTGTGGTCTTCCCGCGAAATATAAGTTGGAGGCAGTAAAATTGTACTGCAGTCAGCCTCAAATTTCCTCAGTAGCGATTCACGAAAAGAAGGCCTCCTTTCCTCCAGAGACTCCCACGCGAGTTCCTGAAGCATTTCCGTAACACTCGCGTGACGATCAAACCTACCAGTAACAAATCTAGCAGCCCGCCTCTGAATTGCTTCTATGTCCTCGCTCAACCCGACCTGATAGGGATCCGAAACTCTCGAGCAGTACTCAAGAATAGGTCGTATTAGTGTTTTATAAGAGGTCTCCTTTACAGATGAACCACATCTTCCCAAAATTCTACCAATGAACCGAAGACGACTATCCGCCTTTCCCACAACTGCCATTACAGCTTGTCCCACTTCATATCGCTCTGCAATGTTACGCCCAAATATTTAATCGACGTGACTGTGTCAAGCGCTACACTACTAATGGAGTATTCAAACATTACAGGATTCTTTTTCCTATTCATCTGCATTAATTTACATTTATCTATATTTAGAGTAATTGCCATTCTTTACACCAATCACAAATCCTGACCAAGTCACTCAACGACGACACTTTCCCGTACACCACAACATCATCAGCAAACAGCCGCACATTGCTATCCACCCTATCCAAAAGATCATTTATGTAGATAGAAAACAGCAGCGGACCTACCACACTTCCCTGGGGCACTCCAGATGATACCCTCACCTCCTATGAACACTCACCATCGAGGACAACGTACTGGGTTCTCTTACTTAAGAAGTCTCCGAGCCACTCACATATTTGGGAACCAATCCCATATGCTCGTACCTTAGTTAGGAGTCTGTAGTGGGGCACCGAGTCAAACGCTTTCCGGAAGTCAAGGAATATGGCATCCGTCTGATACCCTTCATCCATGGTTCGAAATATATCATGTGAAAAAATGGCGAGTTGCGTTTCGCAGGAGCGATGCTTTCTAAAGCCGTGCTGATGCATGGACAGCAACTTCTCTGTCTCAAGGAAATTCATTAGATTCGAACTGGGAATATGTTCGAGAATCCTACAACAAACCGATGTTAAGGATATTGGTCTGTAATTTTGAGGATCCGTCCTTCTACCCTTCTTATATACAGGCGTCACCTGCGCTTCTTTCCAGTCACTCGGGACTTTACGTTGGGCAAGAGATTCGCGATAAATGCAAGTTAAGTAAGGAGCCAATGCAGTAGAGTACTCTCTGTAAAACCGAATTGGAATCCCATCAGTACCTGGCGATTTATTTATTTTCAACCCATTCAGCTGCTTCACAACCCCAGGTATGTCTATCACTATGTCCTCCATACGGAAATCTGTACGAGACTCAAACGGCGGTATGTTTGTACGATCCTCCAGCGTGAAAGACTTCTCAAATGCTAAATTTAAAATTTCAGCTTTCGTTTTGCTGTTTTCCGTTGCCAGGCCAGACTGATCAGTGAGTGACTGGATGGCCATATGGCCGACCTGGAATACTGCTGCAGCTCTGTGGGATCAGAATCCAAGGTGCTAGGACAAAGGGAATTAACTTGTCTGTAGACACCTGTATGGCTATTTTAATTGCTTAATTCCATACTGTCTCTCGTAAGTTAAACAGTCTCCATCTGAAGTCCCGTTTAAATGGCCAACACATACATCACTCGGCACTGTGGTATTTCAGTTCAAAAATCGGTGGCTCACATTTCCCCCAAGCTCACTTGCACTTTCTTTGACTGAAAAGCCATCTGGAATGATTGTTCCTACCATCCTCAGTACAAATGGGATAGGAGCAATTGATTCTTTTTTGAAACAAACACAGGGGGAAGGAAAGGACCCTCCACCCCACACCGTCACCGCAGACGCCCGCGCCCCTGTCTATTTCCACATTCTCTGTGCTGTAGCGTCAGCCTCGGGCTCCACGCCACTCCTGCGCTGAGCCACTGTGGTGCAAAACACACTGCAGCAGCGCCCTGGGTGAAGCAGCAGGCCTATGGCTGGTGCTTCAGCCAGGAGCCCTATTCTGTATCGTCCACCATTCGGTTCTATAGAATTCGAGAGCAAACATTCTTTGTACCTTCAAACTGCTGGTTGGAGAAATAAATATCTGATTCAGATGTGGATCTAAATTATGTTAAAAATGAAACCGGATATTATTAAAACTACACCAAAGAAATGAAGAAAGCTGATTCCTGTGTATAAATGTATATGCGAAATCAATACAAGTTTTTATGTGAGAATATTTGTTGTTATTCGCTCCCTGTCAAAAATACTAGCAAATATTTTATGCACGATGATCTACATGTATGTCTTTTGGATGCGGAAAGTAGGCTGTTGGATGACCTTGAAATGGAGTTGAAACTAGGTAGTTGAAAGCATAGCGACCTTCATTTTTACCTACATAAACAGATAATGTACCTCTAACGATATGCTACTGGAAGTAACTGTGCGATTGGGTGGTGAAAAAACACTTATAATAGCAACAATATCACAAATATATTTGGCGCTATCAGTATTTTTGAGAAATACCAACACCTGCAAATACTTACTGGTTGCTTGCGGCTGCTGGTGGGCAATTGGCGGTGCACTGCTCATCCAATTGATAGTATAAACAGGGGAGCCCTTGAGCATTCCGCCTATTGGCCCAAAAAGCACAGATGCTGCCAAGCACTTCGCGTGAGGAAAGGGCAGGGACAGAGAGCGTCCAGACAGAGAGAGCAATTACATACGTGCCCCATTACCTAAGGGAGCAATTAACGAAGCTGTTATCAGGAGTCAAGGGTCAAGATGATAACAATGACGCTAGCATTGATTCAAGTTGCACCACAACTGTCCTAGAATACTGCTGACTTTTTATCACCTTCGATGTGTTCTTACTATAAAACACATTCTTTGGTCTGCTTTCTTTGTAGTATTGTCTACAAGGTCGTTCTCAGTTATGTTGCTCCTAATTGCAATTCCGACATTTCTAGCTGAATCAACTGTTTCTAAATTTATATCATTTATTGCATCAGTAACATAAATTCAACAGAATTCTCTAGGAGACCTGTGGAGGATCTCACACTCTTTATTTTTCAGCGTAAACGTCGCTTTTCACACCGTTTAGTTACCTTGCATAAATCGTCCCTGAAACGTAAACTTTTTCACGCCATTTAGTTATATTGCATAATTCGTATAAGTCATTTTGTATTTCGTTTAGTGTTTTGTTGACTTCACTATACCGTAAACGACGGCAAACAACCTAAGACTGCTGCTCATATTTTGTCCTAAGTAATTTATTTAGATCAAGTACAGCAAGAGCTCTATCACACTCCCTTTGGGGAATGCCAAACGTAACTCTGCTTCCACTAGATGAGATCCCTGTCAGTTACTACGTATCGTAACCTTTCTCGCAGGAAATAAGAAATCCTGTCTCATAGTTAAGATAGTTTTCCGTAGAAACAAAAATTTATATAAAAAAGTTTGTCAGGAACGGTGGCAGAAACCTTCTGGAATTAAAGAAATACTGAATCAACTTGAAAGCACCTAGCGTTAACACTCATTACTTCATCTGGGTTGAAATTTAGTCACGCTCCCTAAGAATAACTTTTTCTGAATCCGTACTGAGTATATGTTAATAGATTGTTTTCTTTCAAGCATCTAACAGTGCTCGAACACAATATATTATCCAAAATCCTAAGTCGAAGGGTCCACCGCCGTTTGTGGCACACAATGCTGAACCCCGAATGCTTACTGAATTATCGTCAATGACAATTTAAAAAATATCCAATCATCGTATACAGAAATACAGGTGACGACGTCACATCGCTTGCACGTTTACGTCGTCATAACAAAATATGCTCACAAACAGTGACGGCTACGCTATAATCTTCTTGTTAACGACACCGCGCGTTCTTGGCGGTGCCGACAAGACAACTTGAGTACATTGAAAATGTAAAAAAAAAGTCATGTAACACCACTCTGGTATTACATGCAGAGAAAGCGATAATGTTCACAAGCTAAGCAAGAAGACAAACAAATCTCCACGATCGTTAATAAAGTGAGAGCGTCGTTAGTTCCTGCTTCAAAATCAGGGGCATACCATCGCTCGGCGACATTAAGGTAATTCATTTTTTTTGTCAAATATTAAAGATAGTTCTAAAGGCTTCTGGTGTGTACTATTGTTTGTATTTCTGTGTTGGTTTTACACTTTGAGGAACAGGATGATATGGATACAGGATCGTGAGGTTCGCCACTCACTCTTCCTGTGGTGGTGGTACTTCGTTTCAGTTTCTTCGTTACCCATATATTGAATGGTCTGTCTAGTAGTCTATTCTGTTTCTTCATTTGTGACTAACTGCCTTGTGGTGTAATGTTTGTTGCCAATCTAGTTGTCTAATCTATTTCTCTAGCTCTTCTACACTGAAGCACTAAAGAAACTCGTATAGGCATGCGTATTCAAATACAGAGATATGTAAACAGGCAGAATACGGCGCTGCGGTCTGCAACGCCTATACAAGACAACACGTGTGTGGCGCAGTTGTTAGATCGGCTACCGCTGCTAGATTGGCAGGTTATCAAGATTTAAATTAGTTTGAACGTGGTGTTATAGTCGGCGCACAAGTGATGGGACACAGCATCTCCGAGGTAGCGATGAAGTGCGGATTTTCCAGTACGATCATTTCACGAGTGTGCCGTGAATATCTGGAATCCATTATAACATCGAAGCTCTGACATCGCTGTGGCAGGAAAAAGACCTTGCAAGAACGGGAGCAACGACGACTGAAGAGAATCGTTCAACGTGACAGAAGCAATAATCCTTCCGCAACTTGCTGCAGATTTCAGTGCAGGACCATCAACAAGTGTTAGCGTACAAACCATTCAAAGAAATATCATCGATATGGACTTTCGGAGCCGAAGGCCCACTCAGGTACCCTTGATGACTGCACGACACAAAGCATTACGTCTCATCCAGGCCCGTCAACACCGACATTGGACTGTTGATTACTGGAAACATCTTGCCTGGTCGAACAAGTCTCGCTTCAAATTGTATCGATTGGATGGACTTGTACGTGAATGAAGACAACCTCATGAATCCATGGACCCTGCATAGCAGCGGAAATTTCAAGCTGGTGGATGCTATGTAATGGTGTGGGGAGTGTGCAGTTGGAGAGATATGGGACCCCTGATACGCCTATATACGACTCAGACAGGTGAGACGTACGTAAGCATCCTGTCTGATCACCTGCATCCATTCATGTCAATTGTGCATTCCGACGGACTTGGGCAATTCCAGCAGGACAATGCGACACCCCACACGTCCATAATTGCTACAGAGTGGCTCCAGGAACACTCTCCTGAGTTTAAACACTTCCGCTGGCCACCAAACTCCCCAGACGTGAACATTATTGAGAATATTTGGGATGCCTTGAAACGTGCTGCTCAGAAGAGATCTCCATCCCGTCGTACTCTCACGGATTTCTGGACAACCCTGCAGGATTCGTGGTGTCAGTTCCCCCCAGCACTACTTCAGACATTAGTCGAATCCATGTCACGTCGTGCTGCGGCACTTCTGCTTGCTCGCTAGGGCTCTACACGATATTAGACAGGTGCACCAATTTCTTTGGCTCTTCAGTGTATCTTACTATCCTAGTTTTCTTAACGTCTACGGCATCATTTCGTCACATCTTCTTGAAATTTATTTTACTCTTTCATCTTGCTGTTCTAACTGTCCTCGTGTTATTGTTCTTTGGTGTTGTAAACTCTTGTTGATGAATTACTTTTGAATACATTATGGGAGTGACAGTGACCAATGTGTTACAAATATTTACTATCAAAAACAGTCTTGATCACAATTTATTTATTAGTGATTCTCCAGCAGAAGGAGGTTCTTACTCATTGGTCTGAAGATGACCACAGTATTGGTTGAAACCGGTCACCGTAATAAATAAATTGTGATCAAGACTATTTTTGATAGTAAATCTTGTTGATGAACTTATCCTATAGGTTCTTCTATTACAGTTCTTTGATCTTTTCCTCAGCTCAAGAAAATCACATTAATCTGGCTCGAAGACCACAGAGGCCCTGGTGGTGAGGAACAAACTAATCAGCTGACTACTCTATGGTACAAATCATGCCATCCAATGATTCAAAAAGAAAGAACGGACTTCAGTTGTTTATTACAGAAAAATGATAGAATACAGAAACACGTTGCGCATGTCACTGGACAGAGGGACATTTAAAGTTTTATGCTCGCACAGATACTGTACCATACACTCAACATGAGCACCATGCGTTGCTCTAGGAAAATCGAAACCGTAGTCCATTTTATTCTACACACGATTCAACAGGTCCCTGTTTATTGAATCGACAGCTTCACCAATTCGATTTCTCAGCTCTTGAAGAGTATCTGTCATAGGTGGGACAAAGATTATGTCTTTTACGGACGCCCACAGAAATAATAGCAAGGTGTGAGGTCTGGTGACCTGGAAGACCAAAAACAATGACCAACATCTTGTCGTCCACCTTATCACCTCTTCCACTCCAACGTTGTAGAATGGTGTTTTTAATATAACGCGGCACTTCAAGATTAAAGTTAGGAGTGGAACCTTCATGCATAAAAATTAAGTCATTGGAATCTTCGTGAAGTTGAGGAAACAACCAATGTTGTAATTTGTTGCAGTATGACATTCCGGTCTTAGTTTCCTCCGCAAACAAGAAACAACAAGGGGCGTAGATACGGGGGTTGCTTTCCACCTCCCACCCCCACCCTCTGCACCCCCGCCCCCACGACACCTTCAGAGCCACGTTTTCTTAAGTGAGTTTAAAGTCGCTCACGTTAAAATTTGGCAGTTATTAGTTGTAATGAATATGAGGTTAAATTTTGCAAACACTTGCAGTCACTGTTAGATTGATTGATGACCTCAGAAGTTAAGTCCCATAGTGCTCAGAGCCATTTGAACCACTTGACTGTTAGATTGTAAATTTTGGCATTAGTGAGAAGTGACACGGTGTCTATAAGCTGTAGATGCTAACAAAGGAAGTCCCATAGTGCTCAGAGCCATTTGAACCACTTGACTGTTAGATTGTAAATTTTGGCATTAGTGAGAAGTGACACGGTGTCTATAAGCTGTAGATGCTAACAAAGGGACCGTATTAACGTCCCCTGAGGATGCGTAGGGCACGACTAGAACATCAGAATATGTCAACGGGAAGACGCAAATCTGTAGTTTGAAAAGTTCAGGCGTCTTTATACACGAGGGGAGTTCAATAAGTAACGCCCCATATTTTTTAAAAAAAGCCATAAATATACATACACAAACGTCCTTATTGGTGCTTCACATTTGATGTTTATTCTGAGCGCCGGTGAAGTTTCGAACTGTTCTGGTAGATGGCAGTCCCGTAGTACAGCGTCAAAATGGCGTCTACATACGACTCACGTTACAAGCAGCGTGCTGTTATTGAATTCAGTAAAGGAAACCGCGGTGAACATCCATAATCGTTTGTGTGCAGTGTATGGCGACGCTACAGTTGATAGGAGTACAGTTGGGACAGGGTAAAGAAAGTTACAGCCTCAGGAAAGGCAGAAACAGAGCTCCATGATCAGCCACGCTCGGGACGTCCTGTCACAGCCACTGCTCCTGATACGCTGAATCGTGCGGATACCATTATTCGTGCCGACCGACGCATCACAACTCGACAATTGGTTCTACAGTTGTCGGTCAGCATTGGAAATGCGTCTGCAATGATCTAGACTCGTGGATACACAAAGATGTGCTCACGATGGTTTCCACGAACAGTGGACCACAAGATTCAAAGAAATGCCATTTCATCTGAATTGTTGGAGCGTTTTGAAACCGATGGAGAGGCCTTTCTATCGCGGATCTTTACTGGGAACGAGAGCTGGGTGCTTCACTTTGCGCCGGAAACAGAAAGGCAGTCCATGGAGTGGCATCATCATCATTCCTCACAAAAGAAGAAATTCAAGACAACCCCCTCAGCCGGAAAAGTCATGGTGACAGTCTTCTGAGATTGTGATGGCGTCATTCTCGTGGATGTGATGCCAAGTGGGTGAATCATCAATTCAGAGGCATACTTGAAGACTCTGAATAAACTCAAGAACCCTTTCCAACGGTTCGATCGGACAAGAATTCAGCAGAAATCTTGCTCCAACACGGTAATGCACGCCCACACACAAGCCTGATAACCCGGCAACACATCACCAAATTGGGTTGGAAATCATTGTCTCGTCCACCCTTAAGTCCTGACGTGGCACCCTCGGACTTCCATCTCTTTGGGCCGCTTAAAGATTCTCTGTGTGGACCACACTTCGAACATGACGAGAGTGTCAGTGATGCAGTGAAAACATGGCTACGACTACAGGACAAGAGCTTTTAGCAGCAGGGAATACATGCTCTTCCACAACGTTGGCGTACTGCCATAGAACGTGATGGAGACTACGTAGAAAAATAGGACATGGAAAGGATATGTTGACGTGTATTGTCACCATATTCTGACACTTAACAATAAATATGCTCTGAGAAAAAAAAATGTGGAGCATTACTTACTCAACGACCCTCGTACTTTGTTTGGTCGCAAATATTCAAGCAATCCTCAGACACGTGATATTTCATAAGAGCAAGGATTATGGATCGAATCTCGCTGCTAGTACTTTTTTTACACTCCCTCAAATTTCTAACAACAGGTTTGTTATGACTGTGTAAATGATATATTTATTGTTTCAACAATTTTATCCTAAAAAGGAGAAACAACTTTTTTGTAAGGACGCTTCAAATAAATGATGCATCACAGCTTTCAATCAATCCAGTAGTCATTTCATTTATTGACAAGTATAATACGTAGCCTATAGAGCACTGCACAAATCAGGGTAACACTGTTCGCAGAAATATGGAAAACAACTATTGAGACGTACAGCAAGTGTGATAAACGACAATTTTTTTTGCTTGTGCATGAGTTTTTAATGTGTGTATTGCAAAACAAGCTTGGTTTACAATCATAAACAGTTGTCTGTTATCACACACTTCAGCGACCCACCACGCGTATCTAAGCATATCACCAAATATTGGTAACGACGATTGGAAAAAACTGTTAGCGTACGATTGACTAAATTTTTATGCAGTCTTCCCCCTAACTATCTCTCTATTCTGTTCGATGATGTACGCGCAATTTTATAGTCGTTTTATAGGGTTCTTCGTCAGCATTTAGAAAAAGGCTGCAGTAACTGAGTACATTTAGGGGAGCGGGGGCGGGGAATCAATTTAATACTACACTTCGGCGGAACAACGTGGGTATGAAAAGACCCACAGTCAGATTCGATCCAAGGACTTCGCGCTTATGAAACTAACCGCTTACTCGTGCAGTTGCTGACCCCGTGGGCGCTAGCGACCTCTGAAGCTGTATAAGTAGGTCAGCAATTTTCAAACTCTGTTACGTCTTCCCGCTAATTGAAAGTCCTACTCTACTCTACACACCCTGTCGGTGAGGGAAGTTCGTACAGTCTCCTTCTAAGTTGAGTTCTGCCTCCCTGTTTGTTATCAGTACATGTTGGTACACTTCGTGCCGACTATCTGCCCACTTCAGTGAGCTAACTGCTGTAGCACAGTACTAGCGCGGCGAACTCCTGTTGTGTGTCTAATGAAACATAATTACCGTAACGTGTGTGTTTGAGCGTGAACAATGCTATGATATGGTATCATACAACATTGTTATTGCCGTGTGTAATTTATCCCGCAGCTCTTGATTATCTACGCGCACACATCGCTAAAGTTGCAACATTTTATAGCATATAGACAACATTCCTCTCTTACGTCCTACCTCAAAGTTCTCCTTCCTGCTTGCTTTCTCCACACCTCACACCTACTCAACTGAGTTCGAAACTTAACTTAGCACCGACAATTTATATTGACTTATGTCGATATGTAAAGATCGGAACTGCTGCTCCTGAAATCAGTAACACTTGAGATAAAAGAAACATGGCTTACATAACATAGTGATTACCGAAAGCTTGAAAGGTTGAAAGGTTTTAATGCTTTAGACTTCAGAGTGTCTCTGAGTTTCGTTCGTAGTGATGCAATAACGATACTCCTAATTAATAAGTTGTACCTATTTCTAATGACATAACAACATCTGGTGGCTGTGTCCTATGGTCACTAATCAATCAATGAGTATGTGTTTGTTTATATGTGAGTTAAAGTACAAACAGAGTCTGTGGAAGTTTTAAAACGTTTCGTCACACGGATAGCATGCAGCACTTAGCTAACAGAGATTGTGTTTGTCCAGTTTATTTAAAGTGATATTTGGTAGTGTCTTTATTGTATTTTGGGAGTATAAAATGTTACTGAATAATTGTGTTAGTTTAATCGTGCTAAGCTTACATGACAATAAATGTAACCTTTTTTATCGTATTGTCAGTAATAAGCTTAGGGGTTACCGTTTAACTAAATCATAAATATTTTCTTTCTAATGACCTTTTAAGTGGATTAAAAACCAAAGGAAAAATACTCCTATTGGAGCATAAAAAAGGCTAATATGTTCCTGTTTTAAAAGACTCCGACTGGAGAGTGGGGTGCCGGCTGCCTCACTACCTTCCTCAGCATCTTTAAAAATTTTCTCAAAAATTTTGGCATGAGAACTTAATCGTGCTCGTTTTAACATGCAGTGAACATCTCAGTCTCACAAGCTCCTCTAATTCTCTCACAGGCACTAGTCCATCGCTGAAAGTCGCTCATATTCATCCATTTCCCTTGTCCATTCTCATTCACTCAATCAGCCCACCCCATTGTCATTAATTCTGTCTCCCGTGTCACAGTCACATTCTTCTTCGTTCTGTACTACTACTACTAGTCTCCTCTACTATAAGTTATGATGTATCATGTAATAAGATTGCTATGCATTAATGTGACAGTACAAGATAGAGAGAGACAAGGATATTCTTTATTACTCTTTGGCATAGTGCGCTTAGATAATTATACCTACATAGTAGGATTTTGTTCTTGATAAGATATTATTTCATGAAAACGGAATCTGTATTTCAATGTATTGTACAAATCGACGCCATTACGAAATCTTCAATTAAATTTGTATAGACATCTCTATATCCCATAGAGAATCGCTAATTCATGTGCGAGAAGAATTTCATTGACACTAAGATCAATAAAACTTCGTTCATTTCAAAAAGATATGTGTTATTTCCACAAACGACATATACTCAATTGTGATCTATTAATGAATACCAGCTCGAGAACAATTCCGACGGGAGCGTTCAGTTCTAATTAAATAATTTAATGCTTTCTTAGGAAAAGAAGAGATTTCACGGTTTTTTTTTTTTTTTTTTTTTTTTTTGCCACCAATGTTTCTAAGAACTGAAGGCAAATCTGATTGCCATGCAACAGAGCCCCGACGAATATTTCTCCGCAATTTTGATTAACACTTTCAGCTTCAATACAGCATCTGCAGCAGTTGGAGCTGATCGCCATAACAACAGAAGCGTATAGTGTGAAAGCAGTTTCACCCGTCGCCCTGTGTCCCACCAACGGTGTACGTATTCACTACAACAGAACACACACACAGACAATCACTCATACATATAAAGCCAAAACACAAGGTGGCGTGGGAAACATCTCAGTATAAAAGGCCCAGTATAGGAAAAATACAAACAACAATAAGTGAAGATAGCTGAGTGATTTTATAATTGTCTACCGTTAGATAGGACTCGATCCTGATACAACAGCGCCAAAAAGGAACTAGACCTGCAATACCACTTTAATTGATGACAGACACGACACTAACAGTCAAACATATTTGTGTTTACTGATAACTGTAACATACTTTGTAACAGATATAGTTCATATCCTTAGGGAAATTAATTATCTTATTAATTAAGCAATTAATGTTTCATTTTTGTTTATGTAAGTGTAGCAAAAAAGTGTAACTACACTACGGTTCTTTGTATGTTTCAAGCTAACTGAACGTGCGGGAGTATCTTGGCCGGCCGGAGTGGCCGTGCGGTTCTAGGCACTGCATTCTGGATCCGAACGACCGCTACGGTCGCAAGTTCGAATCCTGCCTCGGGCATGGATGTGTGTGATGTCCTTAGGTTAGTTAGGTTTAATTAGTTCTAAGTTCTAGGCGACTGATGACCTCAGAGGTTAAAACGCTTAGAGCTCAGAGCCATTTTTTGGAGTATCTTGTGAAGAGAACGTGTACGCCGTCCTAGCAGCCAAGCTGAAACTTCAAAAAGGCCAGACATTTGAATTATTAGCTTTCTGGAGCATTTATGCATTTTAATTGACCTTTTACTTTTTGACTTTTAAGCATCAATGAATAGTTTCTCCATAACTTTGATTAGAATTTCACTATTTTAGTAGATAAATTAAGATAGTATTTTCTGTGTTTTCTATGTAATGTGTTGGTGTTACATTGTAAAGTGAACATCAACAGCATTACGACATTAGCATTTTTGCGTGTGTAGAGGTTAATATAGACGCTTGTGAGAAGACTTGGTAGAGAAACTATCTGTTGCTTATTTACATGATGATAACTAGGTCTATGTTTAATGCCAATAAGCAAGCACGTAACATCACGACGGCACAAAATCAAATTAGTAATGTAATTACATCCTCAAATAGTGCCACAGAATTTCAACCAGGCATAGTTAGCGAAGTGTGGGTTACGGCTGAGGGACCTGCGGTAATTTCTGCGCTCACGTCGGTAACACAAACGGTTGCAATTTCCGGCAATCATATGTCGGGTGAAATCCAAAGACATACGCAGCAACCAAATAATAACATGAATATGACCTCTGATACAGAAGCACTCGCTAGCGGAGAATTGCCCGCAACTAGGCGCGAAACGCCAAAATAACTGCCGAAAATTGTGTCGATACAATGTTCAATAATCTCAGTGCAATCCTCAATTGCTGAGAATACTGATTTGTTATCCCAGATGCTGTCGAATTTGTCCGTCATGTCACAAGGGATTAACGTAATAGCGAATAAGGTCCAAGCATTGGAAACGGCGCAAATTAATTTTGCAACAGCACAATCCACTTTTGCAAATGATATAAAAACCAGGCAAACTAATTTTGCTATAGCACAGTCCACTTTCGCTCAGGAGTAATCAGAAAAACAAAGCAGTAAATGACATTACTGAAAAATTCCAAAATTTTGAAGCAAAACAGAGTCACTTGATTGCCAGTCAAGCACAACTCATTGTCACACAAGAACAGCAATACAAAGAATTAACAACCAAACACGAAAATATCTTATATTGTCAAGATAAACTAAATAATCAAGTGCAAGAAGTTATCCATGTACAGAACACCATTGCACAGGACGTGACTACAATCAAGCACGAAAACGAGCAAGCAATCATTGATCTTACTCGAAGGATAGATACTCTTAGTCTCGAAGGTGAGAAACAAATAGAGAAACGTTTCAACGAACATAAGATCGCTTTTTCTAAAGACAAAGAGGAATGGGTGAAAGTGCAAACCGAGACTGCGAAATTATGTGGATCAAACCTTGGCAGAAACGGTTGCTAACGTACAAGTTAACAACGAAACTGCACAAGGACAACTTAAATCAGAAATTCAATAGATTAAACAAAATATAGGTGAAGAATTTCGTGCTTGGAAGGCTAAGATTGAAACTGAACTCAAAGCATGTCAGTAAGGTTTAGTTAATACTAGAGGGGCACCTGTTACCCGCACGTTATCAAAATCAGACATTATTCCTGACGAAATCAGTGAAACTTAATCCATGCAACAATATCCATGTATTGTTGCGTATTCACGTAATCAGCAGGAACCAAATTATCAGGAATATCATCCACCATGAAATAGTCACCAGAATACACCTGTGACTATGAATAAGAGAAAAAATGCTTAAATATCGTCAATTTCAGATATTTAACGCCGAAAGAAAGTCGATCAATCCCGTGGCCTTTATCAAGCAATTTAGAGGGATATTGCCACGAATATGGACTGAGCAACAAAAAATTATGTACGTTGCAGGATTCATACATGGCGATAGATCGATGTGGGCCTCAGAACCATCCGAATGGTGACAATATGAGCATTTTAAAACGCTATCTTGCACAAATACTCGAATAAGGGAGTAGCAGAAAGACTACGCAAGGAAGTTTTTGACCCACAACCTCTTTGTTTCAAAAACGGAACTTTAAGGAACTATTTCGAGAAATACATAAATAAAAGCAAATACTGGAATGAAACAATCTTGACAAGATATTATTCGAATATTAAAGGCCAAACTTCCACTAGAAGTAAAGGAAAAACATGTGGAAGATTTTTTAGCTACATTCGATTCGATAGACATCCTACTCCAAGAATCACTTGTGCACTATACCCAACCAACAAACCAACCTAACAAATGTAATAGTAACAACAAAACGTATGGAACCAACCTTTTGCACACAATTGACCAAACCCACAGGTGAACTACTTCCAGAAAAACGTGAAATCTAGTAATGAAAATCCAGACCAAAGTAATCAGAACCAACAAGGTGAACAAACATATAAACGGAAATGGAGGAAAAATAATAAGAAGAGGAAAGGATATTATCAAGAGGGGAATTACCAGCCAAAACGCCGATATCAGCAAAAACCCAATTGTATCACAACCAACTACAACCTTCAGGTTGGGAACCAAACGTCAATGCAAATGAATGGCGAAACCTACCACCAGTAATATCTGACGTAACGGAGCAAACATCTAACAGCAATGGACAACAATGATATTGTAGGGCTACAGGAAATAAGATGGCAGGGGAATGGGCAGATGGATAAACCTGAGTACTCATTGGTATATAGTGGACCAGAAGAAAGAACAGGCCAACTTGGAACAGGGTTTATAATAACTAGAGAAGTTAGGAAAAGCCTTCTAGAATTTGAACCCATAAATGAAAGGATGTGCAGACTCAGAATAAAAGGTAAATTTAGGAATATATCAATAGTTAATGCACATGCACCAACAGAGGAAAAAATGGATATTATTAAAGAACAGTTCTACAGTATGCTGTGCAGTACCTAAATATGACCTGATGCTAGTAATAGAAGATTTTAATTTTTATAAATGCTCTGATTACGCATTGGGACCTGCACTTCGAAGCAGTTTAGCTTTATTTGTGGACGACATGCTCGTTGCTACGACCACATGGAAGGAACACATCGAAATGAGGAGTGTTGCAACGTTTCAAGGAGACAGGCATAACCGCAAATCTGCAAAGGATCCATTTGCTCGGAATAAAATTAAATTTCTAGTTCATCTACCGGACTCCGATAAATTAAAGACAATCAAAAACTTTCCAATTCCAACAACTAAAAAGCAGTTAAAGAGATTCCTTGCTTCTTTTTTCAGGCGCTTCATTTATGACCACTCTATTAATGCAGAACCGTTGTACAGCTTGTTGCGAAAAAATACTCCGTGGATGTGGACGCAACAATTCCAGCATGCATTTGAAGCAATAAAACATGCCTTAGGTAATTCACAAATATTATATCATACTGATATGAGCCAAGAATTCTGTTTAATGGCGGATGCTTCGGAAATTGGAATTGGTTTCTGCCTCTTCCAAGTAAAAATAATAGATGGAAGAATAACTTTCTGTCCCATAGCTTTCGCTAGCCGACTCTTAACTGTTTGTGAACGAAGGTATAC
This sequence comes from Schistocerca serialis cubense, assembly GCF_023864345.2. Taxonomy (NCBI): domain Eukaryota; kingdom Metazoa; phylum Arthropoda; class Insecta; order Orthoptera; family Acrididae; genus Schistocerca; species Schistocerca serialis. The sequence continues at coordinate 742,600,678 of NC_064643.1, forward strand.
AACTACCGAAAAAGAAGCATTGGCCGTAGTCTGGTCATTTAAAAAATTTCGCTATTACTTATATGGAGCAAAGACAGCAGTGTACTGTGACCACAAAGCCTTAAGTTTTTTGCAAACGTGTAAGTTATTAGCACCAAGGTTAGCAAGATGGATGCTCTCACTCCAAGAGTTTCAATTTAAAATTAAATACATAAGCGGACAGGATAATTTCATCGCCGATGTACTGTCAAGAATGCTAGATGGTGATGTGTCAACAACTGACATCACAGACAATCCGTCCTAGTTAAAAACTCTGTTAATGAATAATAAAAAATATAGAAAACATTTTCTAAGAATGTGTAAACACATGGGAAAATTTCAAAATGAAGATGCGCGTTGGCTTTCAATAAAAGAAGCTTTAGGAAAACATGGAAACGAAGATCTGAAACGATTGTACAAAGTTGAGGACGACGTCTTATTTTTCAGAAGGCACATTGATTCAGATAATTGGAGAGTGTGTATTCCTGAGAAGAAAGAGGATGACTTAATTTTATGCACGCACATCACTTGGGGACATTTTGGAGAATTAAAATGTGCTTAAAAGATTCAAGCATATTGCTACTTCCCAAATATTCGCAGGAAAGTACACCGACAGTTAAGGAAACGTAAAATTTGTCAGCTAGCCAAACCAGGAAATTTTTGTGTGATGGATTTCTTGCGTCCTATTGTCCCTACTAAACCACTGTCGATCGTTTCGGTCGACGTCTGTGGTTCTCTACCGTCATCAAGAGCAGGATGAAAATATATAGTGGCTTTTCTCGACCGATTCACTAAATATGTCAAACTATATCCGTTAAAATCAGCTGCTGGTTCATCCATAGCCAAGAAACTGGTCAAAGATTGTATAGTCAATGTAGGCAAACCAGAGTCTATTCTTTCTGGCAATGGGTCAACGTTCGCTGGTTTCGCTGGAGGCAAACACTAAGTAACTGTGGTATAAAACAGATTCTAACATCAGTGTACCACCCTTCGGCAAATCCTGTGAAACGTATCTTTCGGGAATTACACCGGTTCATTAGAACATATTGCCACAATCAGCGTCATTTCATCCCCATCGACGCGCAAGTCGCCGAAGTGGCGTCAAATCGAAAGACTTGCACCCGGCGAACGGTCTACCCGTCACTATCTCTCTTTTCCTCGTTGCCGTTGCATTAGATTCTGTCTCTCATTATCACTGGCTTGTAACCTCCCTCTTTCTAATTGGCCTACTGGATGCGATTTAATTGACCGTTATCGCGTATGCCTAATGAAATTTTACAGTGAGTAAGGCTTTCGTTACCGAAGGAAAGTAACATTGGTTAGTAGGAGGAAAGTGGACATCAGACCCTTCTGAAGAACGAATCTATTCTAAACGTAATCTAAATAGTGATGATAATTTTAAAATGGGTGGAATATACTGCAGTCGCTCATGAACGACACAGGGGAGGAAAAGAACCACGTAATATTTAATACAAAAAATACCTAATACAAAAAAATACTGATTAGATGAAACCGAGACAATTAAACGGTCGCCAGCCGGCTTGGACAATGAATCTCCAGAATGTTAAGAAAGGTAATAACAACAGAAAGTTGTCACGCTTTTCCGCAACACAACGGTTCACAAGGAAATAATTGAATCAGAAAGCGCTGAGTTTGCAGTCACTTATTCCGAAATACTAAATTTTGAAAGTAAAATTAAATTAAGTTACTGATTAAATAAATGTAACTAATAGTGTAACTTAAAGCAAAATTTAGAAAAAGGCAAGGAATTTACTTTTTATTACTGAAAGATTGAACTGAATTTATTTTAAGCAAATGAGCAACTGATTTTACTTTTAATATAACAACAACAAAATACATACCAAGCCAGCAGACGTTATTCGCTAAGCTAAATACAGAATAAATGAAACTGCACACTCTTAATTTGTGCTGTATCTTTAGTTATTAGTCTTGTCAGTGAAATTTTACGTTACTTTAAGTGAATGAAGTTAATACTCAAAATGCAAATGAGTTGAGCCTCTGTTAACCAATACAACAATGAACATTAACAGAGATAGAAAATTTACACCGAAATTGGTTATTAGCAAACACACAAAACTGACAGAAAATAGTTTGTCAATTTTCATATTTTGATGACACTCGGTGACTGCAGGGAAAAGAAAGGAACCCTGCTTGCTAATAATGTCTGAGGACAATGACAACACAGGTGTCCTACAAGGCCGGCCAGAGTGGCCGATCGGTTCTAGGCGCTGCAGTCTAAAACCGCGAGACCGCTACGGTCGCAGGTTCGAATTCTGCGTCGGGCATGGATGTGTGTGATGTCCTTAGGTTAGTTAAGTTTAAGTAGTTCTAAGTTCTAGTGGCCTGATGACCTCAGAAGTTAAGTGTTCTTCGACCTACCGACGAACTGCGCTTACTAACAAGATTTGCCACCGGTACATTAACCTAGGTCGGTGTCGGCTCAGTTTGCCTTGCATTAAATGGAGCTCAATGGTATTGTATTTTTGGCTCGCTAGAAGCTTGCTAGGTGCCAGGGGCACTCGTTTAAGGACACGCTTGGGGAGCTCACTTGGTAGAGCACTTGCCAGCGAAACGCAATGGTCCTGAGTTCGAGTCTCGGTCCGGCACACAGTTTTAATCTGCCAGGAAGTTTCATATCAGCGCACACTCCGTTGTAGAGTGAAAATTTCATTCTAGACACCCTATAAACTTCGCTATTTGCATTTTCTATTCATTACCGCCTAGTGGGCGTAAGTTCCATGTTAATGTCCCATTTGAATGGCGTTTGCGTGGTTTTTTTTTCTAGTCCCATCTGTGATAATTTGTAGCCATCCTTACTGCTAATGCTTTGACTAATGATTATTTTGAGTGGCCATCATTTCACTACACTGTGTTTCTTAAAACCTCTGGCGATTATTTGAGATCAATTTTTTGGAAGAATCTATCTGTATTTGAAATCGTAATGACTGTTATGTAATGGACTATAAAAAGGAAAATGTAGATCCGAAATTTTTTGTGTATTTTAACTATGGCGTTGGCGACTGGCTAGAATGGGAATGAAATAAGATATATTTCCGTGTAAGTAATTCTGTACTTTCTTTTGATGGTCATATTTAGAGGCCACTGTAGCGGTGTATTGTAAAGTTAAGTTGGGGGGAGGGGACTCTTAATTTTGAATTTCAGTTAAGATTTTACATGATTAACGAAAATGGTTCCTGAATGTTGCTCCACATCTCTCCACTGGTCACCACCACTCCCACCATAATCAGAATTTTCGATACATGCAAACTGTGTTCGAAGTCTAATATTTAAACCCTAGCAATATCACGGCATTTTCTGTAATACGCAGTACCTAAGTAGGGGGGAGGGGGGGGGAGTACTTTATGCCTACCCTAACAAAATAAAATAAATTCTTTAATTGTTGTTGAATTGTACTAACGACATACTTTCTAAAATACTACTGATGTGTAAGTAGGATCCAGAACCTGAAAATAATATTAGCACACTCTTTGCATTATCAGCGCACTTTCAATAACGTCTACTACCAACTTTATGATTACCAACAACAAAATTTTAAAATGAACGTTTCATTAGCTATTTTTGACTTTTACTCACAAAAGCCTTGTTAAGGACTTATTTCTACGTAAGTAACATTCTGGACCTGGAAATACTGAATACGCCGTTCATCATGGAAAGTGACATCTACTACTGAGACTTAATTTTTCGATTCAATTCAACTGAAAAATTTAAAATATATTTTGATTCTAGTAGAATAATTCATTAATAACAATACGTATTTTTTTCAAAATTTTAAAATATATGGAAACTGACTAGATTCCAATATTTTCAAAAGGTGGGCGTAAAGGACCCTCCCTCCCCTCTTGATGATGCGAGGGTTAAATAGTTTATGACAGATCAGCAACTGATATTTTTGTATACAGATCTGAATGAACATCTTGTACTTGACCAGAAAGGAACCCCGTGCCCCCCAACTGAAAAAAATTATCTTCGTCCCTGGGTTCGACGACGATGCCGGGATTTTGTTATCTCCAAATTCTTACGTTATGGCGGTTTACTTTATGCGATAGATGAAACATCGGTTCTTCCGAAAAGATGAGTAGTCCAGATAAAGTGTCCTCTGCCAGATCCTGGAGAAATGAAATATAAAATTCATACCTTCTGTTACTGTCGCCGGAACGTAATCGCTGCAGTAACTGCAACTTGTAAGCTGTCGTTTCAGAACACACCACGCCGTTGTTGAGGAAGCCGAAGTTCCCTGGCCTGCCAGTCGTGTGGACTTCGTATACGCTCGACTTTTCATCAGACTCGCGAGGCCGACCAGTGCTCTTTGCCTTGCATATGCAACCATCTTCCAAGAATTTTGTGTCCTAGCCATAAACCTGCTGGTGCAGAGACGGCTTCTTGCTGAATCGCCGGCGGAATGCACGTTGCCCATCGGGACCATCCGACCGCCGTGTCATCCTCAGTTCTATCTAACAACTGAAATCTGCTCTTTCTTTTTGAATCACGCGGTATATCGTACAACGATTACCTACAGCAACTGACGATGCGCGTGAGGTATGATGAAGAATGGACAATAAAAAAAAACAACAAAGGAAACACTGTATAGAAATACATCCGTCGATTCAACCATTTAATTGGAGAATCGAGCAAAGAGTGCACGAAAATTTTAAACAAACATAGCTCGTATGGTAGATCATAACATACTTCAACTAGAATTGATTGACATCCCCTGTTGGTACTTGTGGAGACGGAGAAGATGTGATCCTCATCATTTTAGGTTGTCCCGAAAGGAAAACCGTGACAGATCGAACACTAAACCATCTGACTGCTATGACGTGGAAAGACCCACATTGTGTTACAATTCTGTTTTCAGATTCCAAGATCTATAAACTTCTGTATACAATTCTCGAGGAGTTAGACATGTCCACTAAATCAACCACTAGCAAATGTAAACAGAGTTGCAGGTAGCGCACCAGATGTGAGTGGAGTCACTCCTTGATGTCTGGGTCAGGTGGGAACACAAGCCAAAATGAAGAAAAGCCATACCAACACGACGACCATCGCCCGGAGCAATTATCCGAGCTACGCTAACTAGGAAGAGGACTAAAAGAACATATACCCTACTGGCCATTAAAATTACTACACCAAGAAGAAAAGCAGATGATAAACGGGTATTCATTGGACAAATATATTATACTAGAACTGGCATGTGATTACATATTCACGCAATTTGGGTGCATAGATCCTGAGAAATCAGTACCCAGAACAACCACCTCTGGCCGTAATAACGGCCTTGATACGCCTGGGCATTGAGTCAAACAGAGCTTGGATGGCGTGTACAGGTACAGCTGCCCATGCAGCTTCAACACAATGTCGCAGTTCATCAAGAGTAGTGACTGGCGTCTTGTGACGAGCCGGTTGCTCGGCCACCATTGACCAGACGTTTTCAATTGATGAGAGATCTGGAGAATGTGCTGGCCAGGGCAGCAGTCAAAGATTTTCTGTATCCAGAAAGGCCCGTACAGGACCTGCAACATGCGGTCGTGCATTATCCTGCTGACATGTTGGGTTTCGCAGGGGTCGAATGAAGGGTAGAGCCACGGGTCGTAACACATCTGAAATGTAACGTCCACTGTTCAGAGTGCCGTCAATGCGAGCAAGAGGTGACAGAGACGTGTAACCAATGGCACGCCATAGCATCACGCCGGGTGATACACCAGTATGGCGATGACGAATACACACTTCCAATGTGCGTTCACAGCCGATGTCGCCAAACACGGATACGACCATCATGATGCTGTAAACAGAACGTAGATTCATCCGAAAAAATGACGTTTTGCCATTCGTGCACCCAGGTTCGTCGTTGAGTACACCATCGCAGGCGCTCCAGTCTGTGATGCAGCGTCAAGGGTAACCGCAGCCATGGTCTCCGAGCTGAAAGTCCAACTGCTGCAAACGTCGTCGAACTGTTCGTGCAGATGGTTCTTGTCTTGCAAACGTCCCCATATGTTGACTCAGGGATAGAGACGTGGCTGTACGATCCGTTACAGCCATGCGGATAAGATGCCTGTCATCTCGACTGCTAGTGATACGAGGCCATTGGGATCCAACACGGTGTTCCGTATTACCCTCCTGAACCCACCGATTCAATATTCTGCTAACAGTCATTGGATCTCGACCAACGCGAGCAGCAATGTCGCGGTACGATAAATCGCAATCGCGATAGGCTATAATCCGACATTTATCAAAGTTGGAAACGTGATGGTACGCGTTTCTCCTCCTTACACGAGGCATCACAACAACGTTTCACCTGGCAACGCCGTTCAACTGCTGTTTGTGTATGAGAAATCTGTTGGAAACTTTCCTCATGTCGACACGTTGTAGGTGTCGCCACCGGCGCCAACCTTGTGTGAATGCTCTGAAAAGCTAATGATTTGCATATCACAGCATCTTCTTCCTGTCGGTTAAATTTCGCGTCTGTAGCACGTCATCTTCGTGGTGTAGCAATTTTGATGGCCAGTAGTGTAGACTGTGCAAAAGTGTATACACTTGGCATAATTTGGGTGCTAATTAATAATTATTATACTACGTGTTTCATAAATGAATTTCAGTGTTTTTTAATTTTTTGTGGTGGTTATGATACTGTTAGTGTGTTTGCATCACTGTATGTATTGGATCGGCCAATAAGTTCTGGAGGTTTTTCTGTTTTAAAATAAGTTTAGGTTTCCACAAAAATAAACAAGAAATGAACAACAAATCAGTCAATAATGTATTCTCCGTTGCTTACAGCTTCTTTCCGAAATGCAACGAGCTGTTCACTGCCTTCGCGGTACAAGTCGCCTGGTTTCTAGTCTAAGAAATGGTGCACCAAATCCTTCAGTTCTACGCCATTTCCGAGAGAAGCGCGCCGGCCGCTGTGGCTGAGCTGAACCGGAACCGCGCTGCTGCTACGGTCGCAGGTTCGAATCCTGCCTCGGGCATGGATGTCTGTGATGTCCTTAGTCTAGTTAGGTTTAAGTAGTTCTAAGGCTAGCGGATTGATGACGTCCCATAGTATTTAGAGCCATTTGAACTTTTTTTTTTTTTTTTTTTTTAAGAGATTCGACGTACAACGCATTCCAGAGGGGTGGGAACAGATGGAAATCCGAAGGGGCACTGTCGGGAAAGTACGGAGGACTTAGCCACATTTCCAAACGTTTGAATGGCTCTGTTGGCAATGTGAGGGCGTTGGCGAGTTGCAGAAGAACGCTGTTTCACTGATCAGCTCCGTTTTGCTGTACAGCTTTGTTGAGTCGTTGCCTTTGTCGGACGCAAAATCCATATTCAGTGTCTGGTTTCGGTCAAGCAATTCGTGGTGGATCATGATGCACGTCTTTGAGGTCGCAAGACCCGTCTTATGAATCGCTTAAACCAATTCTGCGCTGTCCTAACAGTCATCGTTTCTTCGCCACACACGTCACAAATCTCTCGAGCGGCTTCTGTGGCTTTGGCACCTCGATTAAACGCAAAAAGCAGAATAGTCGGAAATGCTCTCTCGTGTCGACTTGAAACTCCATTTTAGTGACCTGAAAAGAACAGAAAGTATATCAGCACCAAAGAACACTGTTTTGTAGAGCACATAATTCTCTACAGAGTAACACAAAAAGCTCTGCCAAACCATTTCATCCTTAAGCAAAATTTTCAACTAAAAATAGACAGCATCCATAACAGGTAATTGTTAATATATATGAATTATGGATGTCTATATGATCAGGAAACTAAAGCCAATGATAAAATCTTTCGACTGTGCCGGGTGCGAGGAATCGCAGTTGCTACGTCTTGTAGATTTCATACGTTATCTCTAATTTGGTGGAAATTAAAGTGCTCGAACTTACTGTATGTAATTGTTGTAAATTTCTTTGTTGTATCGTGAATAACGCTACTCTTTCTTGGCACTACACTTTCCAGGGCCGACCCATGCTGTGATGTACGCTATTACGAGGCTGCACGACATGGAGGGCTGGTTGGTCCTCGTCCATTTATCATCCCTCTTTTGTGAGCTATGCGTTGCTTTGTTGTCCCATGTCTGTGCGAGCCGAACTTTTACACTGTTGTTCAACGAACAGGAAGATCCCTCCCTTTCCCCTCCCCCCTCTGCGTTCCCTTCCTTCCTCTCTCTCTCTGTCTCTCTCTCTCTCTCTCTCTCTCTCTCTCTCTCTCTCTCTCTCTCTGTCCCCCTCCCGCACGCACACACACACACACACACACACACACACGAGCAAGTTTACGAAGTTTAAGTCAAGAAACGGAGGTTGTAAACCTCTTGCAAACCAGCGCTAATTCATCCGTACAGTACCATCTGCATAATTTTGTTAAAGATAAACGACTACATTACCATTACGGAAATTGGCGCGTGATAATTCTGTCATTAGTTCTACCTAGATTAGTGATTTCATTTTATTCCAAGCCTTGGTATACCACTTCAAAATCCACATCCTGGTTTCTTTAAAATCAATACGCTGTCGAACCAAGTGCAAAACCTAAAAAATGAGAATGATTGTGTAACGATTCACGCTGAATGTTACTTAAGTTTCTTCTGCCTGGTCCATTGATTAATGAATGCTAAATTTTCACGCTTCACAAAATTTATTCACATTAATTGACATCCGAACTGCACACTCGTCATGTAAACAAAACACGGGCAGACTTCACTGATCTCTTTGACTTCCAAAAGTAACTTCATAGCTGACTTGTCGCAGCACCACTGCATCGCTTTATATAGAATTTAAACAATAACTTCCAAAATAAAGCATTATTAATTTTATACAATTTTGATGTTACAATTAAAATTTACAAAACGTAAAGAAACTGATGTTACAGCCGAATAAGGTTGTTGTTGTTGTGGTCTTCAGTCCTGAGACTGGTTTGATGCAGCTCTCCATACTACTCTATCCTGTGCAAGCTTCTTCATCTCACAGTACCTACTGCAACCTACATCCTTCTGAATCTGTTTAGTGTATCCATCTCTGGGTCTCCCTATACGATTTTTACCCTCCACGCTGCCCTCCAATACTAAATTGGTGATCCCTTGATGCCTCAGAACATGTCCTACCAACCGATCCCTTCTTCTAGTCAAGTTGTGCCACAAACTTCTCTTCTCCCCAATCCTATTCAGTACCTCCTCATTAGTTATGTGATCTACCCATCTAATCTTCAGCATTCTTCTGTAGCACCACATTTCGAAAGCTATTCTCTTCTTGTCCAAACTAGTTATCGTCCATGTTTCACTTCCATACATGGCTACACTCCATACATATACTATCAGAAACAACTCCCTGACACTTAAATCTATACCCGATGTTAACAAATTTCTCTTCTTCAGAAACGCTTTCCTTGCCATTGCCAGTCTACATTTGATATCCTCTCTACTTCGACCATCATCAGTTATTTTGTTCCCCAAATAGCAAAACTCCTTTACTACATAAAGTGTCTCATTTCCTAATCTAATTCCCACAGCATCATCCGACTTAATTCGACTACATTCAATTATCCTCGTTTTGCTTTTTTTGATGTTCATCTTATATCCTCCTTGTAAGACACTGTCCATTCAGTTCAACTGCTCTTCCAAGTCCTTTGCTGTCTCTGACAGAATTACAATGTCATTGGCGAACCTTAAGGTTTTTATTTCTTCTCCATGGATTTTAATACCTACTCCAAATTTTTCTTTTGTTTCCTTTACTGCTTGCTCAATATACAGATTGAATAGCATCGGGAAGAGGCTACAACCCTGTCTCACTCCTTTCCCAACCACTGCTTCCCTTTCATGCCCCTCGACTCTTATAACTGCCATCTGGTTTCTGTACAAATTGTAAATAGCCTTTCGCTCCCTGTATTTTACCCCTGCCACCTTCAGAATTTGAAAGGAAGTATTCCAGTCAACATTGTGAAAAGCTTTCTCTATGTCTACAAATGCTAGAAATGTAAGTTTGCCTTTCCTTAATCTATTTTCTAAGATAAGTCGTAGGGTCAGCATTGCCTTACGTGTCCCCATATTTCTACGGAATCCAAACTGATCTTCCGCAACGTCGGCTTCTACCAGTTTTTCCATTCGTCTGTAAAGAACTCGCGTTAGTATTTTGCAGCCGTGACTTATTAAACTGACAGTTCGGTAATTTTCACATCTGTCAACGCCTGCTTTCTTTGGGATTGAAATTATTGTATTCTTCTTGACGTCTGAGGGTATTTCGCCTGTCTCATACATTTTGCTCACCAGATGGTAGAGTTTTGTCAGGACTGGCTCTCCCAAGGCTGTCAGTAGCTCTAATGGAATGTTGTCTACTCCCGGGGCCTTGTTTCGATTCAGGTCTCTCAGTGCTCTGTCAAACTCTTCACGCAGTATCATATCTCCCATTTCATCTTCATCTACATCCTCTTCCATTTCCATAATATTAAGTACATACCCCTTGTATAGACCCTCTATATACTCTTTCCACCTTTCTGCTTTCCCTTCTTTGCTTAGAACTGGGTTCCCATCTGAGCTCTTGATAGTCATACAAGTCGTTCTCTTTTCTCCAAAGGTCTCTTTAATTTTCCTGTAGGCAGTATCTATCTTACCTCTAGTGAGATAAGCCTCTACATCCTTACATTTGTCCTCTAGCCATGCCTGCTTAGCCATTTTGCACTTCCTGTAGATCTCATTTTTGAGACGTTTGTATTCCTTTTTGCCTGCTTCATTTACTGCATTTTTATATTTTCTCCTTTCGTCAATTAAATTCAATATTTCTTCTGTCACCTCAGGATTTCTATTAGCCCTCGTCTTTTTACCTGCTTGATCCTCTGCTGCTTTCACTACTTCATGCCTCAAAGCTACCCATTCTTCTTCTACTGTATTTCTTTCCCCCATTCTTGTCAATTGTTCCCTTATGCTCTCCCCGAAACTCTGTGCAACCTCTGGTTTAGTCAATTTATCCAGGTCCCATCTCCTTAAATTCTCACCTTTTTGCAGTTTCTTCATTTTTAATCTACAGTTAATAACCAATAGATTGTGGTCAGAGTCCACATCTGCCCCTGGAAATGTCTTACAATTTAAAACCTGGTTCCTAAATCTCTGTCTTACCATTAGATAATCTATCTGATACCTTTTAGTATCTCCAGGGTTCTTCCACGTATACAACCTTCTTTGATGATTCTTGAACGAAGTGTTAGCTATGATTAAGTTATGCTCCGTGCAAAGTTCTACAAGGCGGCTTCCTCTTTCATTTCTTCCCCCCAATCCATATTCACCTACTATGTTTCCTTCTCTCCCTTTTCCTACTCTTGAATTCCAGTCACCCATGGCTATTAAATTTTCGTCTCTCTTCACTATCTGAGTAATTTCTTTTATTTCATCATACATTTCTTCAATTTCTTCGTCTTCTGCAGAGCTAGTTGGCATATAGACTTGTACAACTGTAGTAGGCGTGGGCTTCGTATCTCTCTTGGCCACAATAATGCGTTCGCTGTGCTGTTTGTAGTAGCTTACCCGCATTCCTATTGTTTTATTCATTATTAAACCTACTCCTGCATTACCCCTATTTGATTTTGTATTTATAACCCTGTATTCACCTGACCAAAAGTCTTGTTCCTCCTGCCACCGAACGTCACTAATTCCCACTATATCCAACTTTAACCTATCCATTTCCCTTTTTAAATTTTCTAACCTAGCTGCCCGATTAAGGGATCTGACATTCCACGCTCCGATATGTAGAACGCCAGTTTTCTTTCTCCTGATAACGACGTCCTCTTGAGTAGTCCCCGCCCGGAGATCCGAATGGGGGACTATTTTACCTCCGGAATATTTTACTCAAAAGGACGCCATTATCATTTATCCATGCAGTAAAGCTGCATGTCTTCGGGAAAAACTACGGCTGTAGTTTCCCCTTGCTTTCAGCCGTTCGCAGTACCAGCACAGCAAGGCCGTTTTGGTTAATGTTACAAGGCCAGATTAGTCAATCATCCAGACTGTTGCCCCTGCAACTACTGAAAAGGCTGCTGCCCCTCTTCAGGAACCACACGTTTGTCTGGCCTCTCAACAGATACCCCTCCGTTGTGGTTGCACCTACGGTACGGCTATCTGTATCGCTGAGGCACGCAAGCCTCCCCACCAACGGCAAGGTCTATCGTTCATGGTGGGCCCGGATAAGGTATAAAATACAATATTGAATAACAATCTTTTATAGTAATACCTTTAGTTTTGCATAAGAAACTCATTCTGAACTTTAATTACAATAATGTATCTTGTATTATTTTAGTTACGTTTTTAATAACAGTTTGGATTTGGTTACTAACATTCGATGGTAGTACAGAGCTCATGCTTTATCCGATTACATACATAAAATGCACAAATAAGGGCCCAAATTCTGGAAATTGGAAAACTGAGATTTAAACAATTGGAGAGTTAATTAGAAATGCAATTACAAAGAATACTAATTGCAGAGGAAGACATAAAAATAAATAACAAATGAAAATAGATGGCTTAGTAATAACTTTTAAGTTGTTTCTCAAGATAGTGACGTCTTCTGTTACTGGATTTTTAGATTACCATTTTTTTAATTAGAAGCATTGATTTTTCATGTTAAAATCTCTGCAGGCTCTAGTTATTTATTGCTAAGGACTTATTACTTCAAATTCCTGATTAGTTGCTTAATTTAGTATATGTACATAATTTTATCAATTACAACAATCCACCGATAACTACGACAACACATGTCCTTCCAGAACAGTCCACACGCCTTCGCAATGAGTATCAAGTTTTTTATCAAATAGGACAGAATGATATATATAAAGACACACATACAAGGCCTTAGGAAGCACTGAATTGTCTGATAACTATCCGGATGCATATAAAAAAAGGCAGTATCGGACATTTCATACGAGTTATTGGGGAGGCTGTACCGTTATAGTTGGTGTGCCGTCAGTGATTTGTCGTTGGAACGATCCTGTCTTCTCGACTCTGCCTCGAAGAACCAAAACAAGTAAAGACACAGAAACCCAAGTCACATACGTTTCGTGATTGATTTATTTAAAGTCTTTCGAATTGAGCAAAGCATTCCATGTAAATTACTAGAATGGCATACTTACCCGAGGAAGTTGAAGTGGTAATGCGGTGCGCTGAAAATGCGTCATTATGTCACAAGGCAGTTCCGTCCTACGTGTCACAAACCAGCATCAAATCACAAAAACATAAATTATAGCATAGACAGTTTGTGGATAGTTGGAAGGTGAGTAACATGTGTGGAAAAGGGCGATGAGTTTCTACGGAACTGGTAGAATATCAGCCAAAGCTTTCTAATCAGTGGAATGAGACCCATTTGATAGGCGTACAGCAGTTTCGGGAGTCTAAACAAAATGAACATTCTTCATCGAAAAGCGGATCAGGTCCCACACATGCAAACTGCAGCAAGCCGCTAGGGTACAACTTTTCACATAATTTATCGATCCACACTGACCAAAAGAGTAATTTTCTGAGACCATTGTTTTCCTTCAGAGCACGAACTTCATATTTTTGTAAGAGTTATCAAATATACTCGCCTGCCTTGTCGAATTCGCTACCGCCGGCTTGTGTGGTGTATTCCACTCTGAGTTTGCCCGTTCGAATACTGAAGATGAAAGGAATTTTCACGACCATTATTTGGCAACTAAGGGGAGAGGATGTATCGAACTGTGCAGACTGGGTCAGTACTAATTTTCACCCTCCCTCTTTCCGTCATCCATAACAACACAAAGACAGTGCTCCACTGAGCAAGCACTCACAGTGGTCGTACGAGGGGCGTTTGAAAAGTCCGTACAAAGTCCGAGAGATGGCACCACCGGCGCATATCGGGGTCATGTTTAGTTAGTAGTAATTTTGGAAAGAACGCACACCAAGTTTCAGCGATATTGGTCTATTTCTTTGTGTTTGACATTCGTGTGAATCAAGGAAGTCGAGTGATTGTCAAAAATTGGACGAAGAAGAATTTCTTGTAGTGATTAAACATTACCTTATGAAAGGCAAAACGCCTCAGGAGACTAAAGAGAAGCTTGATAAACATTACGGTAACTCTGCACCTTCGATTATAACAGTTCATAAGTGGTTTCAAAATTTTCGGAGTGGCCATTTGGGCACAAGTGATGCTGAACGTTCTGCACGCCCTGTGGAGGTTACGACTCCAGAAATCATTGATAAAATCCATGATATGGTGATGGATGACGTAAGAGTTAAGGTGCGTGGTATTGTTAGTGCTGTGGGCATCTCGAATGAACGGGTACATAATATTTTGCATAAACATTTGGACATGAGAAAGCTATTCGCAAGATGGGTTCCGCGACTGCACACGCTTGACCAAAAACGGAATCGTGTGAAGTGTTGCAAGGATGGTTTGCAGCTGTTCAGGAAGAATCCGCAGGACTTTAAGCGTCGTTTCGTCACTGTGGATCAAACATGGATACATTGCTATACTTCTGAGACCAAACAACAATCTAAACAATGGGTTACCAAGGCAGAATCTGCACCAAAAAAGCGAAGACCATTCCTTCGGCCGGAAAGTTTGTGGCGGCTGTCTTTTGGGATTCGCAAGGGATAATCCTGATCGACTATCTGGAAAAGTGTAAAACTATTACAGGTGCATATTATTCATCGTTATAGGACCGTTTGAAAACCGAGCTGCAAGAAAAAAGTCGGCGATTGGACCGCTAAAAAGTCTTTTCCCATCACGACAATGCACCAGCACACACCTCAGCAGTTGTGGTCGCAAAATTAATGGAAACAGGATTCCAACTCGTTTCACATCCCCCCTATTCTCCAGACCGCTGTTCCCTAATTTGAAGAAATGGCTGGCGGGACAAAAATTTTATTCAAACGAGGAGGTGACTGCAACAACTAATAGTTATTTTGCTGACTTTGATAATGCCTATTATTCGGAAGGGATCAACAAATTAGAACAGCATTGGACGAAGTGTATCAGTCTAAAAGGAGACTATGTCGAAAAATAAAAAAGGTTTAGCCCAAACACGTAAGTAGTTTTTATTTTTGCACAGGCGTTTCAAACGCCCCTCGTATATACGACAACGATATACAAACATCACTTCATAACAAGTCGGGCAAAGGTCACGGTAAACCACCTCCCCTAGGACCTTTCCCAGGACGACAGTATGGCATTTCCACGCATATCCCCAGCGCTCAGTTCCTCAGTATGGGACTGACGTAATAAACATAATGTCAGGGTTTCACAATATTCACATGTTGTGTGAGAACTCTTGTGGGTTAGCACCATCTTGTAGACATGTAACCTGATCATAGGGTCGCTTTTATTTCGAAGGAGATCCTGACAAAATACACTCCTGGAAATGGAAAAAAGAACACATTGACACCGGTGTGTCAGACCCACCATACTTGCTCCGAACACTGCGAGAGGGCTGTACAAGCAATGATCACACGCACGGCACAGCGGACACACCAGGAACCGCGGTGTTGGCCGTCGAATGGCGCTAGCTGCGCAGCATTTGTGCACCGCCGCCGTCAGTGTCAGCCAGTTTGCCGTGGCATACGGAGCTCCATCGCAGTCTTTAACACTGGTAGCATGCCGCGACAGCGTGGACGTGAACCGTATGTGCAGTTGACGGACTTTGAGCGAGGGCGTATATTGGGCATGCGGGAGGCCGGGTGGACGTACCGCCGAATTGCTCAACACGTGGGGCGTGAGGTCTCCACAGTACATCGATGTTGTCGCCAGTGGTCGGCGGAAGGTGCACGTGCCCGTCGACCTGGGACCGGACCGCAGCGACGCACGGATGCACGCCAAGACCGTAGGATCCTACGCAGTGCCGTAGGGGACCGCACCGCCACTTCCCAGCAAATTAGGGACACTGTTGCTCCTGGGGTATCGGCGAGGAACATTCGCAACCGTGTCCATGAAGCTGGGCTACGGTCCCGCACACCGTTAGGCCGTCTTCCGCTCACGCCCCAACATCGTGCAGCCCGCCTCCTGTGGTGTCGCGACAGGCGTGAATGGAGGGACGAATGGAGACGTTTCGTCTTCAGCGATGAGAGTCGCTTCTGCCTTGGTGCCAATGATGGTCGTATGCGTGTTTGGCGCCGTGCAGGTGAGCGCCACAATCAGGACTGCATACGACCGTGGCACACAGGGCCAACACCCGGCATCATGGTGTGGGGTGCGATCTCCTACACTGGCCGTACACCACTGGTGATCATCGAGGGGACACTGAATAGTGCACGGTATATCCAAACCGTCATCGAACCCATCGTTCTACCATTCCTAGACCGGCAAGGGAACTTGCTGTTCCAACAGGACAATGCACGTCCGCATGTATCCCGTGCCACCCAACGTGCTCTAGAAGGTGTAAGTCAACTACCCTGGCCAGCAAGATCTCCGGATCTGTCCCCCATTGAGCATGTTTGGGACTGGATGAAGCGTCGTCTCACGCGGTCTGCACGTCCAGCACGAATGCTGGTCCAACTGAGGCGCCAGGTGGAAATGGCATGGCAAGCCGTTCCACAGGACTACATCCAGCATCTCTACGATCGTCTCCATGGGAGAATAGCAGCCTGCATTGCTGCGAAAGGTGGATATACACTGTACTAGTGCCGACATTGTGCATGCTCTGTTGCCTGTGTCTTTGTGCCTGTGGTTCTGTCAGTGTGATCATGTGATGTATCTGACCCCAGGAATGTGTCAATAAAGTTTCCCCTTCCTGGGACAATGAATTCACGGTGTTCTTATTTCAATTTCCAGGAGTGTACAAAAAGCCAGATACACTGATCAGGTGCCCCTTTTTATAGCTTGTACCCCAGCAGTTACACACCTAATTACAGCTTGGCGGTGTCCTACCCCAATGATTACTGGAACTAAGGAGTACTCTTGAAGAACGTGGCACGAAGGACCTTAACTGTGGCCACCAGATCACCGGAGACCACGGCCCTCAAATTCTTCTTGTGGTACTACGTTTACATCTTTAGAGTACGTGATCCAAAAGACCTCAGAGTCCGGGATGTGGATTTCAACAGGACCCTCACTCGAGAGACTTTGGAGTGGAAACAAAAAGAGGAAACTAAACACAGACTGACACCTTACATGCAACCAAAGGAGACTTTGTTCGAGTCAGTTGTTAAAAAAATCCATACTTCTGTGCTTTATGAGTGAGTATTCGATGTTCATATGTTTATTAGACAGAATTTATTAATATCATGAAAGTAAGGCATTACTAGTACGATATGCTTCATTGTGTGTGGGAGGAAGAGGCGAAGGAATATGACAGCAACTGAGTGATGTGGATGTGACCCTCACTCGAGAGACTTTGGAGTGGAAGCAAAAAGAGGAAACTAAACACAGACCGACACCTTACATGCAACCAAAGGAGACTTTGTTCGAGTCAGTTGTTAAAAAAATCCATACTTCTGTGCTTTATGAGTGAGTATTCGATGTTCATATGTTTATTAGACAGAATTTATTAATATCATGAAAGTAAGGCATTACTAGTACGATATGCTTCATTGTGTGTGGGAGGAAGAGGCGAAGGAATATGACAGCAACTGATTGACGTGGATGTTTATCTAGTGATTATGATAAGTTAGTTCTTGTTTAAGACAGTGGAGGATACGGACAGTTACCACTTCAGTTCATTTTTAATGAAGAATGTTTTTCATTAATTGTTTTAATTCAGTTGTGTTTCTTAAATGTGGTATTTCTGTAAAGTCGAACTAATTTAAATATACGTCTTTGGAAGTAGAGAGCCCATGCCACTAGTAGTTTTACGCTTTAGTTAATTGTCATGACAATGTACGTCCTAAAGATGAAACAATGTAGTGAAAATCATCATGGACAATCAATGAAGCAGTTTCTCATAAATAACCTTCATTTAAAAGCATTTTTAATTAAGGTTTATACATCTTCTTTATTTGTCTATTGACGTGACCTGTTTCAGATGCGACTGCTTCAACAACGCTCTCCTGAAAACCTATGTCACGCTCATTATTAAAATATGTTATATTTATTTGACATTACGAATGTTAATTTAGCAAAGAACTCGAGATATCTGAGGAAGATGTGGCTACAATAAACTGTCCTCAGCAGCAACAAAAAGCACATAAGTGAAAATTTAATTGTACTGCTTGTTCTTAACGTACATAATATTCGCTATATTGAAATTAAAAGAATTTAAAACAAATACATTTTACACGTCTAGATGTGGAAACATTAGGCTGCAATACAAAACACAAAATTAGAATGGATGTTTGAACACATGCGTATCGCAGCGAATACCGAAAACGGTCTTCTCTAGTTGAAAAGTTCTGATAATAACCGTGATGGTTGTAACAATATGTTTCAGTGATAGTATGATTAGCATACCTGGAGGAATTGGCAATTTATGCATCCAGTTATGCAGAAACATAATAGTGTTGACTGTAATGGATTGTCGGCGAAAAATGGAGATGCCTAATAAAGCTGCCAGCGAGAAGTCCAGTGTAAGGAAGAGAATCTTGGAAAAGAAAGCAGGGGCAAAGAACCGGATAGTTAAGAAGAAAATGAGTTTGGAATGTACTGAATGAGCCATATGGGGTGTAAAAGTTAAAGGTAACTTAATTTCTCACTTTCCAGAAACTAAAGTGTCATAATTTAAGGTAGGGGAAGGAGGGGCAAGACGGGGAGGTGGGGTAAGACGGGGAAGTACTATAAGCTACAGTTATAGTGCTGCCATCTGTGGACAGCTACGTCAGCATCATCAATACACAGGTCCCAGTGTGTTGACGTTGCTGAACCTTAGTTTCTCGGCGGTTTCTGTGAGCTTTGCAAGGTACGTACAATTTTTATACTGACTTGCAGTGTTTTACACCTTTCTAGGTCCTAAAACATGTGTTTCGTGAACATTTGTCCAGACTGTATATATAGCACTGCACAGTACGTCTTATTAACAGTAAACTGCTGGGTCATTAGTCAATGTTCACTAAATAGTGTTCATTTAGGCGTAACATAACCTGACAGCATGGTAGGGGGCAAGATGGGGTGGGGCAAGATGGGGAGCTTCCCCGTCTTGCCCCTACTATTTGTCCAACCATTAGGTTCTTATCGTCTCATGTCTTTACCTCGCTGCGGGTTGTGAACACGTACATTATACGTTGAATACAATTGTAAATAGAATGGTATTTGTTATTCCAACGTTTCCTAATTAATTACAAAGTATGCCTTGGGCTATATGGTGAATAAAAATACACAAAACGTGCAAAGTCAGTATTCTTGCTAAGCTTTAACGACTGACAATTGGAAATATGGCATTTACTAAATAATATAGATTACCAGGAATGATCTTACTCAATAGTACGTTTCACGTGTTTTATTTCAGATGGTTCGCAAGTATCGACGACAAACGTCAAACGTCTTTCAGGGCTGCTCGACAATTCAACGTGCCACAGACAGCGGTTGAATGACATGTGGCAAAGAAACGTGCTAATCCTGGCTATACAGTTGTGAAAAGGTTAGGACCAGTCACTAGTGTGTTTACCCCAGAAAAAGAGGCAGAACTTAAAGACTACTTAACACAGATGGAAGGACAGCATCTTGGCCTAACACTCAAAGAACTTTGTGAGCTTGCTTTTCAGGCAGCTGAACGAAACAACATCAAACATCCATTTAATACTGCAGCCAAATCTGCTGAAAGAGATTGGTTAAATGAGTTTCTTGCACGAAATCCTACCTTAACAATACGAAAACCAGAGGCCACATCAATCGCACGAGCAATGGGGTTTAGTCGAGTTGTTGTAGATCGATTTTTCAATCTGTTAGAAAGTCAATTAAACACATTCAAGTTTACGGGAGACAGAAGTTTAAATTGCGATGAGACAGGTTTAACATTCATTCCAAAAGGTCACACAAAGGTGGTTGCTTTGAAAGGGCGCAGGCAGGTGGGAGCAGCTACTTCAGCAGAAAGAGGCCAGAATGAGTGCAGAAATCTGTGTTTCAGCGTCGGGCTGCTACGTACCACCTATGTTAATTTATCCTCGAAAACGAATGCAACAAGCGTTTGAAACTGGCCTGCCCACTGGTGCCTGGGCAGAAGTCCAAGAAGCTGGTTGGATGACGAAAGAACTATTTTTGATTTGGTTTAAGAAGTTTATTGCATTTACTGGAGCGTCAGAGGAAAGACCAATACTTCTTATATTGGACGGCCACAAAACGCATACCAAGAATTTAGAACTGATAATGTGGCCCGCGAAAATGGGGTTGTCTTGCTGTGTTTGGCACCACACTGCTCACACCGTCTTCAACAATTGGACGTGGCATTTATGAAACCTCTCAGTAAATTTTACGAAGATCAAGTAAGATCGTGGCTTCGCACCCATCCTGGAAAAGTTGTTACGCTGCATCAGATCGCAAGTTTATTCGGCAAAGCCTTCATTCATTCAGCTACAATGTCCACAGCAGTGAACGCGTTTCGGAAAACAGGCATTTGCCCTGTAAACAAAAATGTGTTTCAAGGAAGTGATTACCTTCCCTGTTCAACTACAGACATTCATCAAGCTCATACATCTGAAGTTACAGAAACGGAGGACCAAATACCAGAGATGTTGTCAAGACGTAAAACACCTGAACAATTAACAGCTGACGATCAAGCCTCTGTTTCGTCTAACTTTCAGGTTACCAGCCCTGAAATGATTGTTAGCTATTCCAAAGGTGGATAAAAAAACCAAAAGGAAACCCTCTAACAGGCGTGGAAAACCCGTTGTTTTAACCGAATCTTCTTATAGGAGTGAACTATCTGAAGAAATTAAACAAAAAGGAGTCCCCAAACGTGCTGCATGTAAACGAGAACTCTTCTCAAAGACGTTTAATAAACCTGGGATACCACCAAAAGGACATAATGACAATGAAAAAGTGACGAACGTTACTGACGTCTTAACCACCCCTTCATCCTCAAGGGATAATAAACTGAGGTCGAATGACAACGAGGAAGAGAGTGAAGAAAGTTTATACTGCTACGACTTCTCTGAAGGAGGCTGGATACGGTGTATCAGCTGCGGACGCTGGGCCCACGACACTTGTGCAGGGACAGAAAGTGATGATGACTAGGCTGCCCACACTTGTGTATATGTGAAAGTAAGAGTCCTAAATAAAACGTAATACCTGATTCTATAACTCGCAGAACCATGTTTCGAAACCTTATCGTCACATGATTTCGTTATTCCAGTCCTTATTTAAGCTTTAGAGATGAATTCGTGCTAGTTCCCCATCTTACCCCGCATATGGGGCAAGACGGGGAATTGGTAGTTTATGTTTCAAATCGAGATATTTCTAACTAAATGTAACAAGTCTGCAGGTTTCTTTGCATGCTATTGTAATTCAATGGTTAAGTAAACAAATGATAATCAAACCTACTTGAATTTGTTTATTTTTGTCTCTTTTGTAAGGGTTTAAAGTTAGCTTCCTCATCTTGCCCCGCCTTCCCCTACGTTTATCATAGTCATGGTTTCAGTTATATTCACTAAATTATTCACAAATAAATATTATGATGATACGTTCGCATTATGCCTAATACTCGCCGGAAGTTTGCTGATGTTGCTATGCTATACTTTTTAAACAAAGTAATGATTGCATGAAACAAATTTCCTCAGATACACTCAAAATTACAAACATATTTCTATGGATATTTAGGGAAGCTTGCCACGTTGTAAGAGATATGAGAAACATGTTTCCACAGATAAAGCTATCTAAATGAAACGTAGTTTCAAAATTCATCTCGTAGACAAATTTTTGTAGTACCTACTATCATAGATAAACAGCTAATTTTTCTGATGCTGGTTCATCTAATATGGTTCAGTGTTGGCGTGAAACGGCAACTACCTAAGTGCTATAGATCAACAGTAATGTACTCTCAAAGTATGGGATGAAAATGCAGCCAGGTCCCCTTTGAGACTGCTTTATATTCTGAACAAGTCATATTGCTTATTTGCATTCACGTGCGTCTATTGTCCTTCAAAATAATTATTGCGCTTTTCACAATTTTAACAAACATTTAGCCCATACTGTCAGCTTCCCTTCTGATTCACGTAATAATACAAGGGATATCATCTCGAAGTACTCTCGTCATGAATAAGAACTCCATTACTCGCTACAACAGAATATTTGGACATTAG
The DNA here is from genome assembly GCF_023864345.2 of Schistocerca serialis cubense. Classification (NCBI taxonomy): domain Eukaryota; kingdom Metazoa; phylum Arthropoda; class Insecta; order Orthoptera; family Acrididae; genus Schistocerca; species Schistocerca serialis. The sequence goes on from NC_064643.1 coordinate 742,622,861, forward strand.
ATTGCTGCAGTCTATGGGTGTCCTTAAGCAATCCGATAGCAGGTCTGCTTCCCAGCACAGTTAACAGCTAACAAATACTCTGTCTCTCATTCCTATAGGATTGCAATTGCATCTTTCTGGTTCTTTTAATTTTCCATGGTAAGTCCCCAACAATAATTCCTAGTGATGCTCTGTTGATAAGTATTTATGTAAGTTCTATATAATGTTTACTACACGTTTATACAGTATATACATGGTTTTGGTTTATATTGCACAGAAATGATAATAAAAGGCACAAGGCATTTACAAATCAGTTACATAGTACTTGAAGTTATTACGCAAATCTTTACTTCATTTGACCACATTTGCAAGGTCAAATTGGTACAGATTGTTATAGGACCCCAATTTAAGTATTTAGATGGAAGGAACTAATCGTCTAAAATCAAAATTTTGTTGTTTTTCGTATTTATATAAACATATCGCACCTTACAGCAACAACTTAACCTCATACAAAGCATTCATAGCGATGACTGCCAGTGTCAATGCATGCATTGCAACGATAACACCTCTCAGACATCCGTATTTCCTGATGTACACTCCTGGAAATGGAAAAAAGAACACATTGACACCGGTGTGTCAGACCCACCATACTTGCTCCGGACACTGCGAGAGGGCTGTACAAGCAATGATCACACGCACGGCACAGCGGACACACCAGGAACCGCGGTGTTGGCCGTCGAATGGCGCTAGCTGCGCAGCATTTGCGCACCGCCGCCGTCAGTGTCAGCCAGTTTGCCGTGGCATACGGAGCTCCATCGCAGTCTTTAACACTGGTAGCATGCCGCGACAGCGTGGACGTGAACCGTATGTGCAGTTGACGGACTTTGAGCGAGGGCGTATAGTGGGCATGCGGGAGGCCGGGTGGACGTACCGCCGAATTGCTCAACACGTGGGGCGTGAGGTCTCCACAGTACATCGATGTTGTCGCCAGTGGTCGGCGGAAGGTGCACGTGCCCGTCGACCTGGGACCGGACCGCAGCGACGCACGGATGCACGCCAAGACCGTAGGATCCTACGCAGTGCCGTAGGGGACCGCACCGCCACTTCCCAGCAAATTAGGGACACTGTTGCTCCTGGGGTATCGGCGAGGACCATTCGCAACCGTCTCCATGAAGCTGGGCTACGGTCCCGCACACCGTTAGGCCGTCTTCCGCTCACGCCCCAACATCGTGCAGCCCGCCTCCAGTGGTGTCGCGACAGGCGTGAATGGAGGGACGAATGGAGACGTGTCGTCTTCAGCGATGAGAGTCGCTTCTGCCTTGGTGCCAATGATGGTCGTATGCGTGTTTGGCGCCGTGCAGGTGAGCGCCACAATCAGGACTGCATACGACCGAGGCACACAGGGCCAACACCCGGCATCATGGTGTGGGGAGCGATCTCCTACACTGGCCGTACACCACTGGTGATCGTCGAGGGGACACTGAATAGTGCACAGTACATCCAAACCGTCATCGAACCCATCGTTCTACCATTCCTAGACCGGCAAGGGAACTTGCTGTTCCAACAGGACAATGCACGTCCGCATGTATCCCGTGCCACCCAACGTGCTCTAGAAGGTGTACGTCAACTACCCTGGCCAGCAAGATCTCCGGATCTGTCCCCCATTGAGCATGTTTGGGACTGGATGAAGCGTCGTCTCACGCGGTCTGCACGTCCAGCACGAACGCTGGTCCAACTGAGGCGCCAGGTGGAAATTTCATGGCAAGCCGTTCCACAGGACTACATCCAGCATCTCTACGATCGTCTCCATGGGAGAACAGCAGCCTGCATTGCTGCGAAAGGTGGATATACACTGTACTAGTGCCGACATTGTGCATGCTCTGTTGCCTGTGTCTATGTGCCTGTGGTTCTGTCAGTGTGATCATGTGATGTATCTGACCCCAGGAATGTGTCAATAAAGTTTCCCCTTCCTGGGACAATGAATTCACGGTGTTCTTATTTCAATTTCCAGGAGTGTAGAATTAGCACCATACCAAGCTGTTGCTCTTCAATTTCTACTGGGGTTTCATACACCAAAGACGCCTTGTAATCCAAGCTCTCCCACGTGATACAATGCCTCCCTCACACTCTACCACGAGAGTAATTCTTTATCGAGAGCCTCAAAAAGCTCCAAGAACTTCATTTTCGACAAGCAACAATGAATTGTAAACGCGAGTAAACACCGTGGACTATCACAACATTGTGTGTTGTTTCCCACGTTAGTGTCACCAACGTTGACGAGTAAAGGAATTGTTTGTCATGAAATATAAACAATTTACAAACACGTGCCACACACGTACTGCTCGTTCAGGACCTCGAACCTCCTGAAATATTCATTTAATAACATCGGTTCCTACCTGAAAATACTCAGGCCAAGATACTTTACGGTCTAATTCAGATCTTAGTAACTTAGGACACCTTGTATATTAAAAAAACGTTTGTACGGCACTGAATTTATGTACAAAATGGCAAGAAGATTTGTTCATACACAACATACTGAGTAATATGCAGTATGTCATTATATACTTCCGCCTATGCCTTAAATGACAGTGATGGCGCCAGTACGGAAGTATCCTGACACGCAACAGGCGCGGAATGGGCAAACGCAGTCTCAAAGTTGGCGTAGCGTCCCAGAGGATCGCTTCTCTGTAGTATAGAGCTCTCGGTGTTAAAAAGTAGTCTAAGGACAGCTCTAAAAACTTCTCACTGACTATATTCCAAGATGGAAGCTAGTGTGGCGATGAAGAGTACATGTAAGCGCAAATTTCTCAGAGCCGGAGACGCGATACGGTGCTAGGGGACTTGGTAACAACTGCAGACCATAACAGTAGAGAAGCCCATGCATGTTAACAGTGCAGGAGATACGGACGGAGGGGCTATTGTCAAGGACGATAAAATAAAACCTCGCGACGACGAAGGCAAACGTTAAATTCGACGGAAGGTTACTGAGGACTCTACACGATGCGAATAACAGGGACGACGGCCGATATGAACTTTGACACCGAATGAGAATGACGACGGGTCCTTAAAACTAGAAGTTGTTTGAAGAGACTACAGTCTTGCACAGGTGACAGATAACGTTTAAAAGCTCCAGATAAAGAGTGGGAATCGAATTGCCCGTGCTTGAAGCCGCTTGTTGAGGAACTCCGGCTACCACAGTATGCGAACTACGAAAAACTGCAGGTGTAGCCATTCAAAGAAGGGGGAAGCAGAGCTAGCGGCGTCGAAAACTTATCGTTTAGGAGGCTGCTGCGTAATTAAAATTAAAACATTTTGATAGGATTTAGCGTTCTATAAAAAGCGTTTGACTCTATGAAATGATGCGAGAGGCTTGAAACAAAATAGGTATAAGCTTTTGGTGATAACGGATAACCTATATACTGATAATAAATCTGTAAAACTGCCGTGTCTGATTGTCTGTTTAAACACGCTTTTTCAAGACTATTAGATGAGTTTTCATAGGATTTCGCTGGTAACTTCAGTATAGCTTGCAGCACCGTACAGGCTTTACTTCATCAAAATCGGATCACTGAATAAAAAGATATCGCGATTTAAAGTTTTATCTCAAACACGGTAATCTCTTTCTTGCGGTTTTTACAGGTAACGTGAGCATAGCTTGGGGCACCGTACAGGCTTTCAATCTGATCACGGGAAAAAAGATATCGTAATTGAAAGTTTTATTCATACTTAAGTTATAAATGCGAAAGTAACTTTCTGTTGCGGTTTCACGACTAACCCGCTGAACCGATTTCTATGAAATTTGGTATGGAGATAGCTTGAACCGTGAGGAAGAACTCAGGCTAATTCATAAGGTGCATAGTAGAAGATTCTTATTGGTTTCTTATTCTTTGAAAAAGCTCTTTTCTCTTTGACTTTTGATCTTTATCATATCTGTGGAAATGCTTTTATTGATTGGTATGTGCTACGTGCTACGTGGTGATATTTAAAGTTATCAGGGAATGAGCCAGTTTAACTTTCTAAAAGGAATCAGGCTAGGCCGCAAACAGTCTGGGTTTACATTTGAATGCTTCGCGTTTTCAGATGATACAGTGTTTTTTGCAGAGAATCTGCAAATTGCAACTAAACATACTGAAGTTCTCAAGGAAACAGCAGTGAAAGCGGGATTTCAAATATTTTTTGATAAGACACAATATATGAACATAAATGCTACTGATCCAGTCTGGACAATGAGGACCAAGTATGGTGACATCAAAAGAGTTCACAAGTTCAAGTACCTAAGATAGATTTTGACTCCAAACAACAATGAAAAAGCAGAAACTGAAGAACTGGCAAGAAAAATGGAAATAGCAATCAGATTGTGTCAGAACACATACAAATCTAAACACTCTCATACCCGGCCAAATTCCAACACTAAGTACAGTCGTCAAACCTGAATGTTTATATGCATCGGAGACAATAGCCAGGAAGGGACTTTCAGACTTCGAAAAGAAAGGAAGGAAATTCCTTATAAAGATTCTTGGGCCCAGAAAAATATGTAATGAATTTACATTCTGCCTAAGATCAAATCCAGAACTTTATCAACGATTTGAAAATATCACCACTACAATGAAGAAAAGAAGACCATCTTTCTATGGACATATTAAAAGAATGGAATCAGAGAGGCTCGCCAGGAGAACAGGAAGACAGTTCCATGGGTGAAAGAAGTGCACTGGAATCTATAAAAATGCGGGATCACGGCAGAAGAAACTGTGAACAGACAGATCTCAAGGAAAATTGTTGCGGAGGTGAAGGATTTCTTCGAGGTGAAAATGAGGAAGAACAGAGTATTCTCGGCAAAAGAACGTGCACGAGTGAGCCAACGGATGAAGGAGTACTGGCGAAAGAGGAAGGAAGAGAACTTCAGAAAGTGAGGGAATTTGTTTAAACGTAGCCCATAGATGGCTGTAACGAAAATAAATAAATATATCCTTCAGTAAGTTTAATTCGTATTTCCACACTATCTGTTGCGTAATGTACACGTGGCTAATACGAAACCAGTCAGAAGACAGATGAAAAAACTTGTCACAACACAGGTAATAATAATACTTAATTTTATCACTTGTTTGCAGTGTTTCTTCCGTGACTGTACTAGTTTCGTAATAATGAAGAACAACCGCCTTGCCGACCGAAGTGGCCGTGCGGTTCTAGGCGCTGCAGTCTGGAACCGCGAGACCGCTACGGTCGCAGGTTCGAATCCTGCCTCGGGCATGGATGTGTGTGATGTCCTTAGGTTAGTTAGGTTTAACTAGTTCTAAGTTCTAGGGGACTAATCACCTCAGCAGTTAAGTCCCATAGTGCTCAGAGCCATTTGAACCATTTGAACAACCGCCTTCATCTACAAATCGTGAGTTTATTAAAATACACGACGCATTTCGAACCCTGCGGGCTCATTTTCAGGTGCTTTGACACTCTACATCAGCTTTATATTTCGTTAATTCAGGCCCAGAATCAAACGAAATGTAAAGCTGATGTAGACTGTTAAATAACTTGAAATGAGCCCCCAGAGCTCGAAATCGTGAATTTTAATAAACTCACGATTTGTAGCTTAAGGCAGTTGTCCTTATTATTACGATAATAATAATAATAATAATAATAATAACTTCTTCTAGTCAGGTAGAATGTTTTCAGACACTAATCTCTTTTTCAACTCCAGTTACATAGAGGCAGGTACCGACACAGAACAAATGAACAGAAATCACAGTACTGATAATATCAGCCTGCAGTGAGTTTAAAAGCAGCCAACTAGAATATCACGGTATGCTAAATGAAAAAAAAAACATGCTACAACAAGAGCTAAGTTCTGCAGCTACGGACCTCCACCAGCTATTCACTAATTTTAAAGACAACACGACTACACAGAGACACCTAATGCGGGGTGATTCCGTGATGATGGTACAAAATTTCAGGGATGTTGGAGAAGGGTAAATGTATCAGTTTGAAGTAAGGGGCCTTCGTCCTGAATCCACTGAGCCGAAAATTGTAAGCGAAAATTGTTCTGATACCTCTGACAGTAGGATACATGTACTGTTATCATTGTTGCTAAGATTGTAGGGAAACCAATCCAGGCGAGCACATATATGTAGAGGTTTGGATAATAACTCAGTTAATCCATGCAGATGATGTATTGTGTACTCACATGAGCAAACCCTGGTGCACAATGTCTGTACCATAGTAAACTGCGGTCTGCGTTAACAAGTTGTACTAACGTCGATCAGCCCTAGACAAATGGAGTTATAACTGGTGACGGAAAATACAGACATGATTTTCGAGTGTGGACAAGCGTACGGAAGCAGCAGAGAAGTGTAAACAGTTTACAAGACCAAATGCCCGTGTAGAAAATATCCAGCTCACGACATGTTTCCAAAACTGTTCCAATGATTGGTACCACAATACAACGACCGAGGAGGACGACGAGCTACACACATTTCCGACTTAGAAGATGCAGTGCTTCCTCGAGTGAATGAGGCGCCTGTAATCAGCACTCGATCAGTTGCACGTGAAATAAATGTTTTACAGAGTACCGTGTGGCGAATATTACACGAAATCCATATACGCTCTACCATCCACTGAAAGTGTGTACTTTGACTCCTGCTGACTTCGGACCTCGTGTCGTGATCAACCAGTGGTTCTTGTAGCTCTTTACAATCGATCCTCACTTTCCTGCGTACGAACTTTTCACGGATGAAACCTGTTTCACCAGAGATAGAATGCTAAATAGTAGCAATAGCTATATTTGCTCCCACGAGAATCTGCATGCTACAGATGTGAAGGGCCATCATCACAGATTATTCCACAACATGTGGGAAGGCATAGTAAATGATTACGTATTAGGCCAATTACTTCCTCCTCCTCAGCAGAGTACACAGCGTTTATCGGAGACAGGTTTGTGGAACATATCCTACTTACCATTCAACAAAGGATGTGATTCCAACATGATGAAGCACCACCTTACTGTGGACCGAGTGTGCGCGAACACCAGGATTACACATTCCCTGACAGAGGAGGTCCTGTTCCGCGACCAGCATGTACACGTAATCTCATCCCATTTCATTTCTTATTGTGACGACCCATAAATAGTCTAGTGTACAAAAGATCTATCGAGAGTGAAGAGGATCTCCTGACAAGAATTATCACTGCCTGCGATACTGTTCAAAAGACACTGTGAATATCTGAACAGATGCAACATAACATTTTTAACGATGCTATGCCTGCATTGGCGCTGGAGGAAATCATTTTGAAAAACTATTGTAACTGAAGCTTTTTGTGAACCTTGTACAGGTAAATAAACTTCATTATACCGTACCGTACACTTAGGATTTTCAGTCTCTCAGACATCAAGTTACGTGCGCAGTTTATAGTGCATTAACAGAGTAAATTATCTAAGGATATTGCGGCAGTATTGAGCAAGAATTCCGTATGTCACGATCAGGATTCGGAAGGTTGGGCCTATAGTTTGGAGCACCACCCGAGGCTAAGGCAAGACTTGCGTGGATTTTCGCTTATGCCTTTCGACTCGGTCGTTTCCGAACTAAGGCCCCTTGCCTCTAATTGATAGATTTACCCTTCTCCATCATCCCTGGAAATTTTTAATATCATCACAGAACGATCCTGCCTATGAGAACTAACAGCAGCATAACATAAATCTTATGACTATGTACAATGATTTAAATATGACGACTTAGTGAATGCAAAAGACAACATAGAAATCACTCTTTATGCCCTCACGACCACGTCGTGAGATATATATTTCACAACATTTAATGCTTACACCATGTTCAAAAACATAACAGCCTCCGGCTGCCATCACCGCTCTCAGTACACACCGTACACTACCCACCCTGACAAAACCTATCATCAACAAATGTAGTTCATTAAAGGACAACACTTAGTGCTCTGTACAATACAAAAATAACTCATCTCCACCGTTCCTCGTCTGTGGCTGTGGCTGCAGACTTCTGGACACCGGTAAAATGTGCCGTCCGCTCTCCAAGTGGTCGATGTCCACGTACAGCTCAGACTTTCCCTGCACTGTCCATAGTCACTGTCTGCACACTTCCTGACCGCACTGCCAGCTTTCTGGTCTCGCTTGCTGGGCACCAATGAACTGGCTGTGCCGGCCGGAGTGACCGTGCGGTTCTAGGCGCTACAGTCTGGAACCGCGAGACCGCTGCGGTCGCAGGTTCGAATCCTGCCTCGGGCATGGATGTGTGTGGTGTCCTTAGGTTGGTTAGGTTTAAGTAGTTCTAAGTTCTCGGGGACTGATGACCTCAGAAGTTAAGTCCCATAGTGCTCAGAGCCATTTGAATCATTTTTTTGAACTGGCTGTCCTCCGAACTGTGGCTCGCAGCTGCAACTTGGGCCAGCAATGCCAAACCCAAACCAAATGAGAGAAGTACCCCAAAACAGCCAAGCGCCGCACCATTACTTGTCAGCTGCTGGACACTGTGGCCTCCAGCAGTCACTCAAGTTGTTGTCAGGTCGTCTACTCCGTACCACTGACCAGATATCAAAGCCAGCCAGCCGACAGACAACCCTGGCCGTCCCGCCAGTGCCTTGACCCTGGAAACTGGCCACAGAATTGTCAACCACTTCCACAGTGTCCAAGCTGCTGACCTCCAGATGATGTTGCCTGTATTTCTGCAGCAGACTGCCCTTGCCCTCCATCCCGCTGACGCAGGAAGGCTCTGTGTGGTGCTGGTACAGGCTGCGCGACGCCAGACGTGCCCTCGTATGAGAGAACAGGGCCTTCTCCTAGCAGACTCAAGGGGCTGGGCTCACCGACAGACAGTCGTACTGCGAAATTTTAATTTCACGGCACAAAATCATTTTGCCAAATGTGGTCTTTTATTTTTTTTAAAAATGCTTGTTGCTTTATTTTACCATTTACTTGCACATTATCAACTGATATCGGTACGTCGTCTTTGCCAAATACTTCAAAAATCAAAGCTCCATCTATAACTCTCCCGTCCGCTACTGCTGTACCATAACCTCAAAGCTGGAGGCAGTTTGTAAAATAGAACTATTCTGTTAGAGTAATTATGGTATAAAGCAACAGAGCAGCGTTACCCTCTGAGAGGAATTCTGTTGTGTTGTACCTAACGGAGGTGGCTTATCGGAAGTGAAAGTCAGAATTACGTAAATATTTAAACAGTAACAAATAATATTTTACCTAGCTACACTGTTTAAAGAATAAAGAAAACGGTCGCCAGCCTAATTAGGCAAAAGAATGATTAACATTCTTGTTTAAGAAAATAGGTATGAGTAACTTCAACGGACAAACACAACCTATACTTTGCCACACGCGAGTGCAACGAACTCTGGCACCCAAATACAGTGTGTTCAGGTTAAGGTAGGAGTTAACAGATCAGAACAAACAACTGGCATAAATATAACAGATAACAATACACACTATTACTTTCATGGCTTATTCAAACTGAATGGTCTTTATAACATTACAATTAATATTCAGTGTAGAATCATAAATTGGACATAGGTTCAGTATTACTTTTCACACATTTTCCTAGCAGACATAAAATTGTAAATGTAGTTCACTGCAAAATTATGAACTGATCTCAGATTAAGTCTCTCTCAACTAAATATTATTCTATTTAGAATGAAAGTTAATTGGAATTCACTAACAGTTTACTTCTCAGTGTCTTTTGAATAAAAAAATTATAGTTTCATAAATAGTGGTCTTTCTATTAATTGTTGTTTATCATGAGCATAAAGTATAAACTGTGGACCCTATTACACTATCAATACACTTTTCAATACCCAAAGGAAACAAGTGCTTAGCAAGCGTGAGTATATAAGTTTCCACAACTGCAGTTTTCCACGTTTACTACAGTGAGACACAAAATTAACATATTTGTCTGCGATTTACAACAGGCAGCAATGTGATCATTTACCAAGCAAAACTATATAACCCTCAGTCTTAAGAACTTTTAATTTTGAAGTTGGCAACAACATATTAATAAGCAGTTTTAATAGGAAAATTATTTTCAGCAAGCATCATTTACTTTAACTCACTCTCTTGCCACATTAACTTTAACTTTCTTTTTACTATGTTCAAGAGGCATTAATTAGCAAAACACTGGGCTTTAATGTTCTTTCATTAAGGACACTCAGTAATCACTTTAATTCATACGGATAGGAACCTGGGAGGTGTTATGATAAGGAAAAAAATGAAGGTAGGTACATAAATTCAGTTATAAATTACCCTATATTTGAGCACACTAACACATCCAATAAGCTGATCCTTCACTGTACATTATTATAGTGTTCCGTTACAGTGATTGCGCAATATGGTGGCGATTGCATGTTAGTAGGTGGATTTGCAGGTAGAAATGCTGGACTCTTGTCATTTCTTGGTGACGATGATAATTCCAGCATATTTCCAGCTCTTCATCCATCCATCCGAGGCATTGGAAAGCGTCAGGGCCCGCATCTCGTGGTCGTGCGGTAGCGTTCTCGCTTCCCACGCTCGGGTTCCCGGGTTCGATTCCCGGCAGGGTCAGGGATTTTCTCTGCCTCGTGATGGCTGGGTGTTGTGTGCTGTCCTTAGGTTAGTTAGATTTAAGTAGTTCTAAGTTCTAGGGGACTTATGACCACAGCAGTTGAGTCCCATAGTGCTCAGAGCCATTTGAACCATTTGAAAGCGTCAGGAAAAGCATCTCTCGGAACCAACACAATATACAACTTTTACATGGGCAGTTCACAGTTTGGTACCTCGTCCGCGACTGACTCAATTCCACCTTTTCTACCTAGGCCAACCACAATTTGTGCGCGCTACTTAGTTCCGTTCCCGAGGGGAACCACACTGCCTTTTACATACAAAATAACTAAGAGCCCTAAGTGAAGGTCAGCAGTTTACATAACAGCAAACAAACATTTTAAACAAAACATATAATTTGCACATATAGGAAGTTCTACACAAAATTATTTAAATAAATTTATTTAATTTTAAAGATAAACAAAGAGATTATATGAGGAAGACAAAAGATCATTTGCTCATATTGTGCTTATTACAGAGATTACACTTCATTACAGTATCGAATTAATCTTACACTAATTACATAAGGTCAACGACGGGATATTGAACAAAATAGAAAGCTAAATGAATCAACAAAAGGTATGTAGTGTCTAAGCTATGGTGTTACACATCAACTACAAGCCTTTTCCTCGGTGCAGAGTACCCAGCGTAAGTTGATGACTTCGGGCCGACCTACGTTGTACACACCAGGTGCCAACCTTAGCTGGGAAATGATGCAGCGCGCTGTAGCATTGTAGGAGATATTGTGAGTGCAATGTTGATTCCATTGGGCCGCTTGCCTCGCGAAGCAAGGGCGGGCCTAGTCTCCCCCCCCCCCCCCCCCCACCCCCAACCTCTTAACCATCCCCCTTCCTCCTTCCGCTCCGCCTCCCATACAGTCTATCCGTTAGGCACAAAAAATGGAAACACCGCGAGAAATGCGTGCTTGAACATAAAGGCCGATCCCAGCCAAGCCTGCAGGTTGCACTGCTGTAGTTGACCACGAGCAGGGCGTGAGCAATGTCTTCAATACGTTGCAAACGTCAGTCGTGCTCAGAACAGTCTTATTCTGGGTGCATTATGGTCGGAGCTAAGGGAATTCCAACGTGAGCAAATGGTTGCTCATATGGTGGGTACTTCCGAAACAACTTCAAAAGGTATCGCATCGAAGATTCATACAGGAAAAGTGGAACAACATCTTCCGCTAAGTCACAACGCGGACAAAAGCACGTATTGACTAGTAGTGAGGGACGGTCATTGAAGAGGATTGTGACGATAAATAAGAGGACGATAGCTGCAAAAGTTACTGCAGAGTTGAACGTCGCACTCGCATATCCTGTCGGCAACAAACAACAAGAAGAAAGACCCTTAAACAGGGAATGGCAAGGCGAGCTAAAATTGCAAAACCACTTGTCACTGATGCAATTGCCCGTAACAGAAAAACTTGGTGCCGAAGCTATGAAACCTGGACTATGGAGCAATAGAAGAATGTCATTTCGTCGGATCAGCCTTGTTCCACAATGTTTCTAACTTGTGGCCAAGTTTACGTCCCAAGAGTGAAACACCGCGAGGGTTCGGTGATGATTTGGGCAGTCATGTCGTGATATTCCAGGGGGCTCATAGTTACTCTTCATGGCCGTATCCGCCGGCCGCAGTGGCCGAGCGGTTAAAGGCGCTACAGTCTGGAACCGCACGACCGCTACGGTCGCAGGTTCGAATCCTGCCTCGGGCATGGATGTGTGTGATGTCCTTAGGTTAGTTAGGTTTAAGTAGTTCTAAGTTCTAGGGGACTTATGACCACAGAAGTTGAGTCCCATAGTGCTCAGAGCCAAGGCCGTATAACTGCCAAGGATTATGCGACTATTTTGGCTGATCAGCTCTATCCCATGGTACAAATGAGATGCTGGTCATACATAAAGCACACCAGTGGCAAGACACAAGCAATACCTTCACTGCGCGATAACAACGGTGATGTAACTGATGACAGTGCCACTAAAGCAGAGTAATCAAACACGATTTTCCGAAACTCCTTCACCAAAGAAGACGAAGTAAATGTTCCTGAATTACAATCAAGAACAACTGCCAACATGAGAAACATAGAAGTAGATATCTTGAGTAACGAAGCAGCTTAAATCACTTAATAAAGGCAAGGCCTCCGGTCCAGATTGTATACCAATCAGGTTCCTCTCAGAGTATGCTGATAAAATAGCTCCATATTTAGCAGTTATATACAACCACTCGCTCACAGAAAGATTCGTACCTAAAGACTGGAAAATTGCTCAAGTCACACCAATACCCAAAAAAGGCAAGTAGGAGTAATCCGCTGAATTACAGGCCTATATCACTACCGGCGATCTGCAGTAGGGTTTTAGAACATATACTTTATTCGAACATTATGAAGTATCTCGAAGAAAACGATTTATTGACACATAGTCAGCACTGTTTCAGAAAATATCGTTCTTGTTCAAAAATGGCTCTGAGCACTATGGGACTTAACATCTGTCGTCATCAGTCCCCTAGAACTTAGAACTGCTTAAACCTAACTAACCTAAGGACATCACACACATCCATGCCCGAGGCAGGATTCGAATCTGTGACCGTAGCGGTCACGCGGTTCCAGACTGAAGCGACTAGAACCGCACGGCCACACCGGCCGGCTATCGTTCTTGTGAAACACAACTAGCTCTTTATAATGATGAAGTAATAAGTGCTATCGACAGGGGATGTCAAATTGATTCCATACTTTTAGATTTCCAGAAGGCTTTCGACACTGTTCCTCACAAGCGTCTTCTAACCAAACTGCATGCCTACGGAGTATCGCCTCAGTTGTGCGACTGGATTCGTGATTTCCTGTCAGAAAGATCACAGATCGTAGTAATACGCAGAAAGTCATCGTGTAAAACAGAAGTAATATCCGGCGTTCCCCAAGGAAGTGCTGTAGGCCCTCTATTGTTCCTTCTCTATATAAACGACATAGGAGACAATCTGAGTAGCCGTCTTAGATTGTTTGCAGATGATGCTGTCATTTACCGTCTTGTAAAGTCATCAGATGATCAACTCGACTTGCAAAATGATTTAGATAAGATATCTGTATGGTGCGAAAAGTGGCAATTAACCCTGAATAAGAAATAAGTGTGAAGTTATTCACATGAGTACTAAAAGAAATCAGCTAAATTTCGATTATGCGATAAGTCACACAAATCTAAAGGCTGAAAATTCAGCTAAATACTTAGGGATTAAAATTACAAATAACATAAATTGGAACGATCACATAGATAATATTGTGGGTAGAGCAAACCAAAGACTGCGATTCACTAGCAGAAAACTTAGAAGGTGCAACAGGTCTACTAAAGAGGCTGCTTACACCACGCTTGTCCGCCTATTCTGGACTACCGCTGTGCGATGTGGGATCCGCATCAGGTGGGACTGACGGATGACACTGAAAAAGTACAAAGAAGGGCAGCTCGTTTTGTATTCTCGCGAAGTAGGGGAGATAGTGCCACAGACATGATACGTGAATTAGAGTGGCAATCATTAAAACAAAGGCGTTTTTCGTTGCGACGGGATCTTCTCATGAAATTTCAATCACCAGTTTTCTCCTCCGATTGAGAAAACATTCTCTTGGCATCCACCTACATAGGGAGAAATGATCATCACGATAAAATAAGAGAAATCAGGGCTCGTACAGAAAAATTTAAGTGCTCGTTTTTCCCGCGTGCCGTTCGAGAGTGGAGCTGTAGAGAGACAGCTTGAAGGTGGTTCATTGAACCCTCTGCCAGGCACTTTATTGTGAATAGCAGAGTAATCACGTAGATGTGGATGTAGATGTAGATGCAGATGTTTGTTGCCCATTCCAGACGCTGTTCCAAGATGACAGGCTCGCATAGCCCAGAATTGGTTTTGCGAGCACAAGTCTACACAGTCACAGATCTCAATGTTATTGAGCCTTTGTGGTCTAGTTTGGAGAGAAGGGTGCGTGATCACTGTCTAGCTCCGTCATGGTTACCTGAACGTGCCACTAATTTGTAGGAAGAATGGCGTAACATTCCCTTGAAAATCATGCAGGACCTGTATTTATGCGTTCCGAGACGTCTGGAAAATGTTTTCCCACACCAAATGGATCAAATTGCTCTGAGCACTATGGGACTTAACTGCTGAGGTCATCAGTCCCCTAAAACGTAGAACTACTCATACCTAACTAACCTAAGAACATCACACACATCCATGCCTGAGACAGTATTCGAACCTGCGACCGTAGCGGTCGCGCGGTTCCAGACTGTAGCGCCTAGAACCGCTCGGCCACAACGTTTCCTACACCATACTAAGCATGGTAATGTGTTGTGTTTTTTATGTTTTTATATTTTTGGTAGAAGTTGACCTCGGGGAAGATCAGTTTGGATTCCGTAGAAATGTTGGAACACGTGAGGCAATACTGACCCTACGACTTATCTTAGAAAATAGATTAAGGAAAGGCAAACCTATGTTTCTAGCATTTGTAGACTTAGAGAAAGCTTTTGACAATGTTGACTGGAATACTCTCTTTCAAATTCTGAAGGTGGCAGGGGTAAAATACAGGGAGCGAAAGGCTATTTACAATTTGTACAGAAACCAGATGGCAGTTATAAAAGAGTCGAAGGACATGAAACGGAAGCAGTGGTTGGGAAGGGAGTGAGACAGGGTTGTAGCCTCTCCCCGATGTTATTCAATCTGTATGTTGAGCAAGCAGTAAAGGAAACAAAAGAAAAGTTCGGAGTAGGTATTAAAATCCATGGAGAAGAAATAAAAATTTTGAGGTTTGCCAATGACATTGTAATTCTGTCAGACACAGCAAAGGACTTGGAAGAGCAGTTGAACGGAATGGACAGTGTCTTGAAAGGAGGATATAAGATGAAGATCAACAAAAGCAAAATGAGAATAATGGAATGTTGTCGAATTAAATCGGGTGATGCTGAGGGAATTAGATTAGGAAATGAGACACTTAAAGTAGTAAAAGAGTTTTGCTATTTGGGGAGCAAAATAACTGATGATGGTCGAAGTAGAGAGGATATAAAATGTAGACTGGCAATGCCAAGGAAAGCGTTTCTGAAGAAGAGAAATTTGTTAACATTGAGTATTGATTTAAGTGTCAGAAAATCGTTTCTGAAAGTATTTGTATGGAGTGTAGCCAAGTATGGAAGTGAAACGTGGACGATAAATAGTTTAGACAAGAAGAGAATAGAAGCTTTCGAAATGTAGTGCTACCGATCTAAACGCTCGTGCTAGCGCTGCGTGCTTCACTTAGGTCCGGTGAATGGTCAAACTCTCCACGGAACAGCTGCGCTGTACATTATACGAGGGATGTTCAATAAATAATGATCACAATTTTTTATGGCCGTAATTTATCGCCCTAAAATTAAATCTTATGATATTCTGTTAGCTTAATGGGCAACAAACACGCCGTAGTAGTTTCATTGTTGGTACTCCCGGTTCTCGCCTGTGAGAGGCAGGCAAGATCAGACATGTTGAGTCTCGTCTACCGCTGCAAAGGAGATAACACGCGAGCAACAATATGCGGTTTTGAAATTCTGCTTTCGTCTCAAAAAAATCTTCAGCTGAGGCCTGTACAATATCACAGGAAGGCTGTGGAGAGTCTGTTCTTCCCTACAGCTCAGCTCGAAAGTGGTTTAAAATGTTTAAAGAGGGGAGACAATCAATTTCAAAGGAAGGTGGACCCGGTGCTCCAGTTACTGCTCTTACAGAAGAAAACATCAACACTGCTACTGTCATTACGAGAGAGGATCGACTAACCACTTTAAGATCACTTTCTCAAATACTGAACATTTCATTAGGTGCCACTCACACGTTGGTGACAGAAAAATTACACATGACGCGTGCGTTCCAAGACTAGATTCCCGAACAGAAGGACATTCGCATACACGTCATCATGCAGTTAAAGTTGATATCAGAGGAAGATCCGGAGTTTCTCTCAAATGTAATCACTGCTGACGAAACTTGGCTACATCATGTTGATCCTGAGAGCAAGAAGCAAAGCTGAGAACGGACCTCTGCTTCATAACCAACCCCCAAAAAAGTAAAAGTGGCTGCATCTGCTGGGAAAGTTATGGTCATCTCATTCATTGATATTCATGGAATGGTTTATGAGCATGTTGTACCTGCACACACATCAATAACTGGACAGTACTACAGGGATGTCCTGAAAAAATTTCCATAAAGCAAGCTCGATGCTGCACCACGATAACGAGCGGTTGCATATTGCCAATGTTGTTGCTGAATATCTTGCAAAAATGAACGTGAAGTGCATCCATCACCCTCCCTATAGTCCGGATTTAGCCCCATGTGACCTACTTCTATTCCCTAACATGAAGAACCGCCTTCGTGGGAGTCATTATCAATCATCAGAAGCAGTGGTGAAGCTTGCGGAGGCGATTTTGAAGGACCTCTCAAAAAATTGGTTTCCAGCATGTATTTGAAGACTGGCAGAAACGCTGGGACAAGAGCATTGTATTCATGAGAGACTACTTCGTGAAGAACGAACAAAATTAAGAAAATGAGTGATTGTATGTTGCCAAAAAGAATTACGATCATTCTTTATTGAACAGCCCTCGTTGATGTAGTTTTCGGTTCGTATAGTCCATCCTTTGTGGTCTAGTTTCGAGAGAAGGGTACGCGAACCCTGTCGACCTCCGCCACCGTTACCTGGACTTGTCACTAATTTGCCCGCGGTGTTTCTTAGAGGAGACCAAGCCAGCGCAACCAGGCAGTGTCGAGGGAGTCCTCCAGGAAAACATGTTTACTGACCAGCGACAGCTGCCAACCTGCAGTTCTGTATTCCGTTTCTGTTTCGTAGATCGTACTGCAGCACAGAGAGGCTGTGCTGAATAATGCAGGGCAGAGTCAGCTTGCGTAAAATGAAGGGTGCACTGTAGCACAAAGTGACGAGCAGCCTTTCCAACTCGAGAGATGGGTAGCTGCCGCGCCGATAGCCATTAAGAGCTGAACAGATGCGCGCTCGCTTGGTTTATCGCTAATGAGTGGGTTGCAGAATTCACAAACACTTGCTCTTCTTGCACTTACATAAACTCTACGACAGTTGCTTAAATATGAGTGAAAATGATGGAAACAGTGAGGTCCGCGATGAACTTTAACGCCTACAGGAAAAAATCTCCAAGTCGTTCAGAAACAAGACTGCATTTACAGAAATTCGAAGGCTATGAAGGGGAAGCGGTATTTAAGAAGCGATTTAGACAGATTGGTTGGTTTGTTTGGGGGAGGGCACCAGACAACGAGGTCATCGGTCCCATCGGATTAGGAAAGGATGGGGAAGGAAGCCGGCCGTGCCATTTTGAAGAAACCATCCCGGAATTTGCCTAAAGCAATTTAGGGAAATCATGGAAAATCTAAATTAGGATGGCAGGACGCGGGTTTGAACCGTCGTTCTCCCGAATGCGAGTGATCTAGACAAAGTCGTAGCTTATCCCCCTATATTATTCACAGTTCGTAGTAATAGACGGAAAGTCATCGAATAAAACAGAAGTAATATTCGGTGTTCCCCAAGGAAGTGTTATACGCCCTCTATTGTTCCTGATCTATATTAACGGCATAGGAGACAATCAGAGTAGCCGTCTTAGATTGTTTGCAGATGATGTTGTCATTTACCGTATTCTACAGTCATCAGATGATCAAAACTACTTGCAAAATGATTTAGATAAGATATCTGTATGGTGCGAAAAGTGGCGATTGACCCTGAATAAAGAAAATTGTGAAGTATTCACATGAGTACTAAAAGAAATCAGCTAAATTTTGATTACGCGATAAGTCACACAATTCTGAGGGCTGTAAATTCAACTAAATACTTAGGGATTACAATTACAAATAACCTAAATTGAAACGATCACATAGATAATATCGTGGGTGGAGCAAACCAAAGACTGCGATTCATTGGCAAAACACTTCGAAGGTGCAACAGGCTACCAAAGAGACTGTTTACACTAGGCTTGTCCGCGCTATTCTGGAGTATTGCTGTGCGGTGTAGGATCCGCATCAGATGGGACTGACGGATGACGTCGAAAAAGTACAAAGAAGGGCAGCTCGTTTTGTATTATCGCGAAATACGGGAGATAATGTCACAGACATGATACGTGAATTGGAGTGGCAATCATTAAAACAAAGGCGATTCTCGTTGCGACGGGATCTTCTCATGAAATTTCAATCACCTGTTTTCTCCTCCGATTGCGAAAACATTCTGTTGGCACCCACCTACATAGGGAGAAATGATCATCACGATAAAATAAGATTAATCAGGGCTGCCACAGAAAAATTTAAGTGCTCGTTTTTCCCGCGTGCCGTTCGAGAGTGGGACGGTAGAGAGACACCATGAAGGTGGTTCATTGAACCCTCTGCCAGGCACTTTATTGTGAATAGCAGAGAAATCACGTAGATGTAGATTTAATATGTAATTCAGGTAATCCCCAAAGGAACCTAAGGAGAAATCTGGAAGTTCAAGGAGAAGAAATAAAACTTTTGAGGTTTACCCACAGTATTGTAATTTTTTCAGAGACGGTAAGAGGCTTGGAAGAGAGCGTGAATAGTGTCTTGAAAAGAAGTCATGAGAGGAATATCAATAAAAGTAAAACGAAGGTAACGAAGTTAAATGAGGTGATGCTGAAGGAATCATATTAGGAAAAGATACGAAAAGTAATACATGAATTTTCCTATGGTGAGCAGGAAATATGTAATGATTGCCTCTGAAGTTGAGAATACAGTATGGTGTAATTTAAGCACGTGCTATATTCGGAGCATCATAAAGTTCCGATCATGAAATCGAAGACAGCCTCGAAATATTCCTGGGGACTCTTCCTACGTGGAGTTTCTATGCAGGTACTCAAAACGTCAGTAGTGATTGCTGCAGGAGCATACCGACCATCCAGATTCTAAATGTTTTGGACGGGTGACATGTCTGGATAGTGGGAGGTCAGGATTAATACCGTATACATTGTTGTTTAAACCAGGATTGCACGTTGCTCAACATTGTCTTCCGTAATACTGTACGTGGAATAGGCTATTTTCCTGTGTTAAAAATATGGTTTTGATTGTTGTTATTCCGATTTAATATAATATTTAAATATCATTTATGGTCAACATTCTCACAAAATATATTTTTACATAATTAAAGCTTAAAAATCATTAAATATCAAGATTTGGTTACGTGATCTGAAACTCTCTGCGCTCTGTTATTGGCTGATGCTCTGGTGACGCTACGGGCTATGAGTAAGACGAAGCTATACTTGATTTATAGTAGTGTTAGTCGAAGTTACGAAGTTTTTACCTACTTTTACTGCAAGTAGTTTACTATTTAGTGATGCAAAATGCAATTACAACTTTTAAGTAACAATAGAAAGGAATTTTGTGAACGCTGCTAGTGGAAGCCATGCGAAAACTGATACGTTTACGCTCCACTGATTTAGAGCGGCTATATATCGCAACGACGCACGTTCTTTTCTTGCTCCCTTCAACATCATTAAACCAGCTCAAAACTAACGAATTGTAGAACTTTTGCACATAGTTCCGTATTTTATAACTAGATTGTCGACTATCAGTCATGAGCTTCGAACCAGCAGAAATTAATCTTGGTAAAACTTAGTGCTGATTTCCTGTGTAGAAGACATGCAGCCGATTTACCGTATTAATCACGTGTTCCGTAGCACAATGAGCAGCGCATTCGACTGCGGTGTCAAGTGTCACATGTTCGATTTCTGCAGACATCGTATAACTTTTAAAGTTTTACAGGAAATACGATAACAGCGTTAACAAGAACTGATTGTAGCAGTTTTTCAGATTGTGGTGTGTACTATAGATAGCTTCTCATTAGTCTTAGTCTGACAAACGGACAAAAGAGGATAAATGCATTTACTTTGCGAATAAATAGTTCACTGTTTTGGAAAGCATTGCTAGTAGTGAAGATAAAGATGTAACCATACGTTCGCAGTACCAGTGTAGGATGGTGAGGTTATATGGAGAGATATAAAGTGTGTGCAACATTCAAGTGGCACAAAGGCAAGGGCTGTGATGTTTGTGAATGTAAATTAACGTTAGTGTCTCATTCAGATTTCTCCATCTTCATGTAAGATGATGAAACTGCAAAAGTTTAAACAATAAGGATCCTAGCTATAAAGTATGAAGATAAAAACATAGCTTCTAATATAGTAAAAAGTGTGTGGTCACATTAACTAGGAAATATCTTTTTGAACGTAACGATTATGAACATCGACTGCAAATATAAGAGCATATAAACAGCAAGGAAAACACAATAATATTCTGTTTGTGATCGGTACGGTGAAGTTTTGTGATTTTTATTTGGTTTTCATATGAGAGGACTGTCGAGTCGTTTAAGTCAAAATGTTCTATCGTATTAGATTCGAACCAGCGACCTACGATAATCTAGTATGGACATCGTCTTATGAAATTCCACGATTTACCACTCTGACAACTGAGCTCCCAAATAATTGACTTGTAATTAGGTAAAACGACAATTTTCACAAGCTGTTTAATTTCGTTGAATGCCGCTATCCTTCGTTGTAACAATGGAAGACCATATATTGGACATACGTTTTCACAGTGCAAGACATTTTTAATTAAGTTAGTGAACTTGTGTGTCGAGCTGGTGGCAATTTGCCGGTCCAGTGCAACCAAAATTTACCCATCGATTCACTCTCTAGAACGCTCAAAAATAACTTTTCAGGAGTTTTTGTAGATGTTTTTGTACAGTATGGTACTACATACCATTTGTAACCCATATTCCGGGACATAAATTCCACAACTAGAGATCACTGTGCATTTGCATTATGACAGTAGGAGCGGCTAGCTAGCCAGTAACGTCACAGCCATCACATGACTCGAATTTTGAGTTTTAGCGAGCGTTCAAATAATTTGAATTTCATTTCCGTTTTTATAAAAGAATAATGAAATTCAGGACGAAAAAGCTTGTTAGGAGCATAAAATGACACAACCACTTCAGACAATTTCCAGAAAACAAATACCCTTTTATTGGAGGAGAAGAGGGAGAGTAATTCGGTGTCTAAAGCATTAAGTTGTGTAAATTTTGCTGTTCAAACTGTCTGCAACCCATTGGGACCAAAAGCTACATCCAGCAATATCACAAACCGTCACATTTATGGTTTGTCTACACGCCATTCGACAATGAAGACCACCTACTGTTGTCATCTTGGTACTGTCTAACACGTGCGTGACCATCACTAAAGGAAAAGTTGAGGCATAACTTGACCGCAAACAATTTTTTTTTATTCGACTCGCCAAAGACGGTTAGCACGTGTCCATAACAGCCTGAGGAGTTTGAAATTTCGGGCCAGTTGAGGCACAAGCATCGGCGTCGGCATGTTTACCAACCATTGTAGTTCTCCAGCGTCGAAACAACACTACAGACGTAAAAATGTTCAAATGTGTGTGAAATCTTATGGGACTTAACTGCTAAGGTCATCAGTCCCTAAGCTTACACACTACTTAACCTAAATTATCCCAAGGACAAACACACACACACACACACCCATGCCCGAGAGAGGACTCGAATCTCCACCGGGGCGAGGCGCACAGTCCATGACTGCAGCGCCTCAGACCGCTCGGCTAATCCCGCGCGGTTGCAGACGTAACTGTATGGTTCATTACAACCATGCGGGCAGTAAGGACCAGTACCCGCTCGATGCTGCGAACAAGCCATATTCTTTCAATTGATTCCACTCAAACATCACTGTCATTCCATTTAATGAAACGCCTTAGTTCAACTACATTTGCAGTACGCTTGATAGCAGTAATAGGTGAGTTAAAAATGAAGAAGTTAGTTTATTCGGCCTACTTCCATTCACTAATGAGTTTTGGAATCATCTTTTGGGGAAACTCCTCTCACAAAGATAACATTTTCAAAATTAAGAGACGAGTCATTTAGAATTATATCTGGTGCCAATCCTAGATCATCATGCAGAGACCTCTGTAAGAAACTTGGTATTCTAACTACTACTTCTCAGTATATATACTCATTGATGTCCTTTGTCATTCCCAATATGTCTCTTTTTACACAAATTAGTGCAAAACAGGATTATTTACACAAATTAGTACAAAACAGGATTATAAAACCAGAACCAAAAACAATCTGTATAAGGACCATGAAAGCTTAACATCAGTACAAAAATAAATCAAATACATGGTACTCATATATTCAATAATTTATCAGAGAATATCAAAGGTCTTGTAAGTGATAAAGATCGACTATAGAGTGAATTAAAGAACTTCCTGTTGGCCAACTCCTTCTACACCATCAATGAATATCTTCACAAGGATTATAGCTCATAACTCTGTCTGCATTACAACTGTATGATATCGATGTATCTGAGGATTAAAAAAAAATTAAAAAGCTTTGGTTCTTTCCACATCCAAGAGACTCCTCTCCAAGGGATCCATGGAAAGCGATAAATGTAATGTAATAGCCTGATCACGCTTTTATGTCACGCTATGGCATCATT
Source organism: Schistocerca serialis cubense (assembly GCF_023864345.2). NCBI lineage: Eukaryota > Metazoa > Arthropoda > Insecta > Orthoptera > Acrididae > Schistocerca > Schistocerca serialis. The sequence continues at coordinate 742,645,940 of NC_064643.1, forward strand.
TTCTCAAGTAATGAAACAAGTGCTCTTAGCTTGCAGTTATCACTAGAAATGATTGTCTCCCAAAAGGTTTCAGCATGTGAACTTGAAACGTCCCCTTAGAAAAATTAGTGAATTACTGAGCTGGTAAACCCCTTACGTTATTTGATTTTCAAACAGATGAGCAAACCTGAACGTACTCAGATATTTCCCTCTTTACTTATTCTAATCATTACTAAACTGACACGCAATATTTTTTTTAGCGCAACACAATCTGACTTTCAATAATCCCTACAAAAGAATGGCCCTGACTAACAATAACCTATACCTTTCATGAATCACTTACCTCACAAAAATCTTCGTTACTCGAACTACTGCAATACAGCGAGCGCCAATACTGCCAGCTAAATAAAAGATTCTAACTACTGAAGGCACTAACTACTGACAGGCATAGTTAGCAAATGAAAGATTTTGATAGAGAACAAACAATGTATTTACCTTAATAGTGTTCAAAAGTTATATATATATATATATATATATATATATATATATATATATATATATATATATATATCAGTTCGAGACATCCAGTCTCACAAATTTACTGTCTCTGATGGACACACGTCCAGATTACCCGCACTCAAAACTCCGCCATCTCTCTCCCCACTTCCACCACCGCTGGCGGCTCACCTCCAACTGCGCAACGCTACGCGCTGTTCGCAGCCGACTACCCAACACTACAATAGCAAATTCCAACAATGCAAACCAGCCACAGACTGCACACAGCGCAGCCAGTGATTTTCATATAGAGCGCTACATGGCGTTACCAACATAAAAACCTGAACAGCCTACTTACAAACTCTAGAATTAAGGCAAAAGAAAATACGAGTAAATCGTTATTGAAATGGAAATCCCTGACTTATTACTATAGACGAAATACCCAGTCTAGATATGGTTGTGTATTTCTGCACAGTAACTTACGTGACTGCAATTAATCTAAAGTTTGTTATTCTCATTCTCACTGAGCGGCTAATTAGAGTGTGGACTCTTATTGTTAATCACCTGTACAACAATTTAATATGTATTGCTCTAGAGGAAGGAGCAAAATATTTTTTTTTCCTCGTGGGTGTAACAGATTGGCGTATCTACCATAGGACCATTACTATTCAATACGGTTGTTGCCGCAGGTCTCTGAGACGCTTACAGAATGTCCCAGTTTTGCTGACAGACGATAGATCATTAAAAGACTGTTGCGAACTCGCGATCAACTAACTGTAGGTAATCAGCGGTTCGTGCATAGACTGGTACCATGAGCGTAGCAAGCTGAAACGGTATCCTTCCTTTGATTCCTGGCCCTGCATTCCTACCGTGCTTTGCAATTTCGTGTTTTACAAGAGATGGCAGGACTGCATCACTCTGCAGCAGATATTCCTTCTGCCTGTCGTGTGGCGTTGCAGAAGTATGCTTTCGCAGCATTCCCTCCGGTGGTTCACGGCTGCTTGAATGAGATCTCCTAAGAAGAAGAAATTTTCTAGAATATGAGCAATAGCCAGCTACTGAAAGTTAATAGGTAATATCGATGCCGATGAAACAGCAAAACTAGAAAACAATAAGAATAGTTGCAACATCACTGGTAGATCTCATATATGCCTTAATCTTATCAGTTGTGCCTCATTTTACAGCATTTGCCATATTACTTTTGCAACACATGGGAGAAAGATGTCCATCTTCAGTTATAAATCGTGGTTTTATTCGCGATTTGTGACGACTTTTGAGTTGTGGGCGACCATTCGTATTTTAGCAGAAGGGAGGAATCAACATCATAGATAAGAAATAAATTTTACTGTAACATTTGAAATAAACATCTGAATTAAACAGCGATAGTCTTTTAGTAACTTTAATAAGAAATGGTAAACTTTTTCCCTTATAAAATTGGCAGTTATAACAGTGCAAAGTTTACATTTAATAGATCCTTGTCAAGCAGCTTGTCAAGCTGATTGTGCGACAGTTCTCGCATTTATCTTTCTTTTCTCTCTACTCGAGTGCAAGGACGACATTATTATGGGAGTCCAGTGATACGTCTTCAGCGTCATAAGAGTACGTTCTACACACTTGAAAGTTGCCCCAACGATTTTAGAAACTTCGAAGAAATGCAATCCACCCGTTGTACCTTGTCTGATCTATCCACAGCTCTCTCAAATTCTGCTCCTCAAATGTATTGTTTTCATTTATATGCTCTCTACCATGTATTTAACAATAGCATTGCTCATGCACTCTTAAGGTTGACGCCTCGTCTCGTAAGGTTATTTTGATATTCTTTCTGTATCAGAATCTGTACTTCTGATGACTAACTTTTTTAAAATGTCTTTACATTTTGCCTGCAACCAATTCGCCTCAATTTTGTATTGATTTCTCTTGTAAGTTATTTGTATTGTAGTGGTCCTTTTCTGTCCTAAAAATATGAATATTTTTTTTGTCTTGTCGATCAGTTGCAGTATTTCTTCATTTCACAATTTCTACACAGTTACCAAATTTACAGTTACATTTGTTCAACTTCTGAAATTACGTATTTTACTGACCTCCTTTCAGCCTCAAGTGAACTACTTACCGTCGAACTTACCTCGCAATGTCTGCAGCCTCGGAACTTTGAAAGCCCATCGTCATTTCTCTACTTCTCAGTATTCCACTTCATTGTACCTTGATTCTGTCTGACAGTCTGTTAAACTTCAGCTTATCCATTAGTAAACTGTGATCTGAGTCTACGAGGGTTGGAACTTTAATAGTGGCAACTATTTATTTACAGCTCGTACAAAATAGATAAGCGTTTCAAAGTTTTACTGACCTTCAAAGTAGTCACCAGCATTGTGTATAACCCGTTGGCATCGATGTGGAAGCCGTAGGATACTCTTAGCATTGCTAGTTGTGTTAACAGATCGAGCGGCGCGGTCTATTGCCCGACGAATTTGTAGCATTTATGAAGCGAATGCTGTGAAATGTTTCCTTCAGTTTAGAAATCGACTTGAGCTCGCGAGGGCTTAAGTCATGGGAATGCAGTAGGTGGTATAACACTTAGCAGCCCCATCAGTCAAACAAATCAGTAACAGCTTGCACTGTACGTACTTGAGCATTGTCCTGAAAAATGATGGGCAGGTCCTGCAGAAAGTGTCATCACTTCTGTCTCTGTGCTGTTCATTTTTGGAACACAACCTACGACCAGCTTAAAGACAGAAGTGATGACAGTTTCTGCAGGACCTGACCATCATTTTGCAGGACAATGCTCAACCACGTACAATGCAAGCTGTTACTGATTTGTTTGACTGATGGGGCTGCTAAGTGCTTTACCACCCACTGCACTCCCCTGACTTAAGCCCTCGTGAGCTCAAGTCGATTTCTAAACTGAAGGAAACATTTCACAGCATTCGCTTCATAAATGCTACAAATTCGTCGGGCAATAGACCGCGCCGCTCGATCTGTTAACACAACTAGCAATGCTAAGAGTATCCTACGGCTTCCACATCGCCGCCAACGGGTTATACACAATGCTGGTGACTACTTTGAAGGTCAGTAAAACTTTGAAACACGTATATATTTTCCACGAGCTGTAAATAAATAGTTGCCACTATTAAAGTTCCAATCCTTTTATATCTGCCTTCAGTAGTATGGCTGCCTATTACATGTGATACACATTTCAAGTTTCAACCACTAGTCAGCGCTGCAGTCGTAGCGCTGCAGTCACTGGCGTTAACGGGGAATCAGAAAATCTACGATGTCAGAAGGCCAAACCTAACTTAACTTCTACGTGACAATCCATGCGCTCCTTATCTCCAATGTCATCATCACATGACATGCCCTCCGCAAACCCTCTCCCTACAACCCTCCTCCCTCTTCGTCCTCTCTCCTGTCAATATTAATGTACTATTAAAACACAGCATAGAATTTTAGAGGGCATTAAAATGAAATCGTAGCAGCCATATTGAACACGTTCCCCTCGTTCAATAATAAAACAAACAGGTTAAGTTCAACATCATAGTACAGAACTCATCAAAGCACCTTCCTTTAATCCCTACAATCATATTTAGTCGAGTTCCCGTTTGGCTGCTACGTGTGTGTGTGTGTGTGTGTGTGTGTGTGTGTGTGTTTACATCTTGTAGGTTGATCAGATTTTAGTGTTATTTAGTAGTTGGTTACAGGAAAGACAGTCTGAAAGCGTTTTAGAGACCCTTGCCACCATAGTTCCGGTCGATAAATGTTGCAGCATTCATGGAAAGCTCGTTTTCAAGATACGTCTAGTTCAGATACAAGTAAAAAGCAACTATCGTATTAGTCTGTTAATAAGATCGATCATATTTTCTAATTTATATGACGAAGAATTATCTTCGTCCCCTCCAAAATGGTGCTTGCTAAGGTGAAGAAATAGTGAAAAACGTTTAACAACGCTAGGTAGTCTCAGTGCCTCCTGTGAGTCACCAATAACGAATCTCATATGAAATGGTAACAACCGTTGCATATTCTATGCATGGAGACGCCACGGTGACACTCGATAAGCGTCATAGAATAATGTGAACGCAGAAATATTTCATTTGAAGGTGCATTGTGTCTTCCACTAAGGGTAGGCCTAAACAGTGAAGTTAATTACATTTCTCCGGTAGCTGGCAGTAGTCCACATCGCCTATTTGTTTGTATGTTTGCCGGTTTACCACAACATTTTAGCCAACGTACGTGTTTCTCCGTTATAAGCCTGGCCAGGTTAGTGTTAGTACAATGCTCAAATGCCCTAGTTCGGAATGTCGAGTATGCGATTAACATGCTATTTGCAAATATTTAGGCATGAAAATACCTTTAGGGCAATTAATTTTAAGTTAACAATCACGTTTTAGGCAGCAATTTGACAACTACGTTTGTGCGTGAGTGTGTTACTGTGGGGAAATAATATTGTGACATTTTTTATATTGCTGACATTTTAGACTTGGAAAGAGCATTGTTATGCTTGACAATCATCATAGAATAATCTGAGGCTCCCCTGTGCTTTACATAGTGTCTGACATTTTAGACTTGGAAAGAACATTGTTATGCTTGACAATCATCATAGAATAATCTGAGGCTCCCCTGTGCTTTACATAGTGTCTGACATTTTAGACTTGGAAAGAACATTGTTATGCTTGACAATCATCGTAGGATAATCTGAGGCTCCCCTGTGCTTTACATAGTGTCTGACATTTTAGACTTGGAAAGAACATTGTTATGCTTGACAATCATCATAGAATAATCTGAGGCTCCCCTGTGCTTTACATAGTGTCTGACATTTTAGACTTGGAAAGAACATTGTTATGCATGACAATCATCATAGAATAATATGAGGCTCTCCTGTGCTTTACATAGTGTCTGACATTTTAGGCTTGGAAAGAACATTGTTATGCTTGACAATCATCATAGAATAATCTGAGGCTCCCCTGTGCTTTACATAGTGTCTGACATTTTAGACTTGGAAAGAACATTGTTATGCTTGACAATCATCGTAGGATAATCTGAGGCTCCCCTGTGCTTTACATAGTGTCTGACATTTTAGACTTGGAAAGAACATTGTTATGCTTGACAATCATCGTAGAATAATCTGAGGCTCCCCTGTGCTTTACATAGTGTCTGACATTTTAGACTTGGAAAGAACATTGTTATGCTTGACAATCATCGTAGAATAATCTGAGGCTCCCCTGTGCTTTACATAGTGTCTGACATTTTAGACTTGGAAAGAACATTGTTATGCTTGACAATCATCATAGAATAATCTGAGGCTCCCCTGTGCTTTACATAGTGTCTGACATTTTAGACTTGGAAAGAACATTGTTATGCTTGACAATCATCGTAGGATAATCTGAGGCTCCCCTGTGCTTTACATAGTGTCTGACATTTTAGACTTGGAAAGAACATTGTTATGCTTGACAATCATCGTAGAATAATCTGAGGCTCCCCTGTGCTTTACATAGTGTCTGACATTTTAGACTTGGAAAGAACATTGTTATGCTTGACAATCATCGTAGAATAATCTGAGGCTCCCCTGTGCTTTACATAGTGTCTGACATTTTAGACTTGGAAAGAACATTGTTATGCTTGACAATCATCATAGAATAATCTGAGGCTCCCCTGTGCTTTACATAGTGTCTGACATTTTAGACTTGGAAAGAACATTGTTATGCTTGACAATCATCGTAGGATAATCTGAGGCTCCCCTGTGCTTTACATAGTGTCTGACATTTTAGACTTGGAAAGAACATTGTTATGCTTGACAATCATCATAGAATAATCTGAGGCTCCCCTGTGCTTTACATAGTGTCTGACATTTTAGACTTGGAAAGAACATTGTTATGCATGACAATCATCATAGAATAATATGAGGCTCTCCTGTGCTTTACATAGTGTCTGACATTTTAGGCTTGGAAAGAACATTGTTATGCTTGACAATCATCATAGAATAATCTGAGGCTCCCCTGTGCTTTACATAGTGTCTGACATTTTAGACTTGGAAAGAACATTGTTATGCTTGACAATCATCGTAGGATAATCTGAGGCTCCCCTGTGCTTTACATAGTGTCTGACATTTTAGACTTGGAAAGAACATTGTTATGCTTGACAATCATCGTAGAATAATCTGAGGCTCCCCTGTGCTTTACATAGTATCTGACATTTTAGACTTGGAAAGAACATTGTTATGCTTGACAATCATCGTAGAATAATCTGAGGCTCCCCTGTGCTTTACATAGTGTCTGACATTTTAGACTTGGAAAGAACATTGTTATGCTTGACAATCGTCGTAGAATAATCTGAGGCTGCCCTGTGCTTTACATAGTGTCTGACATTTTAGACTTGGAAAGAACATTGTTATGCTTGACAATCATCATAGAATAATATGAGGCTCTCCTGTGCTTTACATGGTGTCTGACATTTTAGACTTGGAAAGAACATTGTTATGCTTGACAATCATCATAGAATAATCTGAGGCTCCCCTGTGCTTTACATTGTGTCTGACATTTTAGACTTGGAAAGAACATTGTTATGCTTGACAATCATCGTAGGATAATCTGAGGCTCCCCTGTGCTTTACATAGTGTCTGACATTTTAGACTTGGAAAGAACATTAATATGCTTGACAATCATCGTAGGATAATCTGAGGCTCCCCTGTGCTTTACATAGTGTCTGACATTTTAGACTTGGAAAGAACATTGTTATGCTTGACAATCATCATAGAATAATCTGAGGCTCCCCTGTGCTTTACATAGTGTCTGACATTTTAGACTTGGAAAGAACATTGTTATGCTTGACAATCATCGTAGAATAATCTGAGGCTCCCCTGTGCTTTACATGGTGTCTGACATTTTAGACTTGGAAAGAACATTGTTATGCTTGACAATCGTCGTAGAATAATCTGAGGCTGCCCTGTGCTTTACATAGTGTCTGACATTTTAGACTTGAAAAGAACATTGTTATGCTTGACAATCATCGTAGAATAATCTGAGGCTCCCCTGTGCTTTACATAGTGTCTGACATTTTAGACTTGGAAAGAACATTGTTATGCTTGACAATCATCGTAGAATAATCTGAGGCTCCCCTGTGCTTTACATAGTGTCTGACATTTTAGACTTGGAAAGAACATTGTTATGCTTGACAATCATCGTAGAATAATCTGAGGCTCCCCTGTGCTTTACATAGTGTCTGACATTTTAGACTTGGAAAGAACATTGTTATGCTTGACAATCATCGTAGAATAATCTGAGGCTCCCCTGTGCTTTACATAGTGTCTGACATTTTAGACTTGGAAAGAACATTGTTATGCTTGACAATCATCGTAGAATAATCTGAGGCTCCAATGTGCTTTACATAGTGTCTGACATTTTAGACTTGGAAAGAACATTGTTATGCTTGACAATCATCGTAGAATAATCTGAGGCTCCCCTGTGCTTTACATAGTGTCTGACATTTTAGACTTGGAAAGAACATTGTTATGCTTGACAATCATCATAGAATAATCTGAGGCTCTCCTGTGCTTTACATAGTGTCTGACATTTTAGACTTGGAAAGAACATTGTTATGCTTGACAATCATCGTAGAATAATCTGATGCTCCCCTGTGCTTTACATAGTGTCTGACATTGTAGACTTGGAAAGAACATTGTTATGCTTGACAATCACCATAGAATAATCTGAGGCTCCTCTGTGCTTTACATAGTGTCTGGCATTTTAGACTTGGAAAGAACATTGTTATGCTTGATAATCATCGTAGAATAATCTGAGGCTCCCCTGTGCTTTACATAGTGTCTGACATTTTAGACTTGGAAAGAACATTGTTATGCTTGACAATCATCATAGAATAATCTGAGGCTCTCCTGTGCTTTACATAGTGTCTGACATTTTAGACTTGGAAAGAACATTGTTATGCTTGACAATCATCGTAGAATAATCTGAGGCTCCCCTGTGCTTTACATAGTGTCTGACATTTTAGAGTTGGAAAGAACATTGTTATGCTTGACAATCATCGTAGAATAATCTGAGGCTCCCCTGTGCTTTACATAGTGTCTGACATTTTAGACTTGGAAAGAACATTGTTATGCTTGACAATCATCGTAGAATAATCTGAGGCTCCCCTGTGCTTTACATAGTGTCTGACATTTTAGACTTGGAAAGAACATTGTTATGCTTGACAATCATCATAGAATAATCTGAGGCTCCCCTGTGCTTTACATAGTGTCTGACATTTTAGACTTGGAAAGAACATTGTTATGCTTGACAATCATCGTAGAATAATCTGAGGCTCCCCTGTGCTTTACATAGTGTCTGACATTTTAGACTTGGAAAGAACATTGTTATGCTTGACAATCATCATAGAATAATCTGAGGCTCTCCTGTGCTTTACATAGTGTCTGACATTTTAGACTTGGAAAGAACATTGTTATGCTTGACAATCATCGTAGAATAATCTGAGGCTCCCCTGTGCTTTACATAGTGTCTGACATTTTAGACTTGGAAAGAACATTGTTATGCTTGACAATCATCGTAGAATAATCTGAGGCTCCCCTGTGCTTTACATAGTGTCTGACATTTTAGACTTGGAAAGAACATTGTTATGCTTGACAATCATCGTAGAATAATCTGAGGCTCCCCTGTGCTTTACATAGTGTCTGACATTTTAGACTTGGAAAGAACATTGTTATGCTTGACAATCATCGTAGAATAATCTGAGGCTCCCCTGTGCTTTACATAGTGTCTGACATTTTAGACTTGGAAAGAACATTGTTATGCTTGACAATCATCATAGAATAATCTGAGGCTCCCCTGTGCTTTACATAGTGTCTGACATTTTAGACTTGGAAAGAACATTGTTATGCTTGACAATCATCGTAGAATAATCTGAGGCTCCCCTGTGCTTTACATAGTGTCTGACATTTTAGACTTGGAAAGAACATTGTTATGCTTGACAATCATCATAGAATAATCTGAGGCTCTCCTGTGCTTTACATAGTGTCTGACATTTTAGACTTGGAAAGAACATTGTTATGCTTGACAATCATCGTAGAATAATCTGAGGCTCCCCTGTGCTTTACATAGTGTCTGACATTTTAGACTTGGAAAGAACATTGTTATGCTTGACAATCATCGTAGAATAATCTGAGGCTCCCCTGTGCTTTACATAGTGTCTGACATTTTAGACTTGGAAAGAACATTGTTATGCTTGACAATCATCGTAGAATAATCTGAGGCTCCCCTGTGCTTTACATAGCGTCTGACATTTTAGACTTGGAAAGATCATTGTTATGCTTGACAATCATCGTAGAATAATCTGAGGCTCCCCTGTGCTTTACATAGTGTCTGACATTTTAGACTTGGAAAGAACATTGTTATGCTTGACAATCATCGTAGAATAATCTGAGGCTCCCCTGTGCTTTACATAGTGTCTGACATTTTAGACTTGGAAAGAACATTGTTATGCTTGACAATCATCATAGAATAATCTGAGGCTCCCCTGTGCTTTACATACTGTCTGACATTTTAGACTTGGAAGGAACATTGTTATGCTTGACAATCATCGTAGAATAATCTGAGGCTCCCCTGTGCTTTACATAGTGTCTGACATTTTAGACTTGGAAAGAACATTGTTATGCTTGACAATCATCATAGAATAATCTGAGGCTCCCCTGTGCTTCACATAGTGTCTGACATTTTAGACTTGGAAAGAACATTGTTATGCTTGACAATCATCATAGAATAATCTGAGGCTCCCCTGTGCTTTACATAGTGTCTGACATTTTAGACTTGGAAAGAACATTGTTATGCTTGACAATCATCATAGAATAATCTGAGGCTCCCCTGTGCTTTACATAGTGTTTGACATTTTAGACTTGGAAAGAACATTGTTATGCTTGACAATCATTATAGAATAATCTGAGGCTCCCCTGTGCTTTACATAGTGTCTGACATTTTAGACTCGGAAAGAACATTGTTATGCTTGACAATCATCATAGAATAATCTGAGGCTCCCCTGTGCTTTACATAGTGTCTGACATTTTAGACTTGGAAAGAACATTGTTATGCTTGACAATCATCGTAAAATAATCTGAGGCTCCCCTGTGCTTTACATAGTGTCTGACATTTTAGACTTGGAAAGAACATTGTTATGCTTGACAATCATCATAGAATAATCTGAGGCTCCCCTGTGCTTTACATAGTGTCTGACATTTTAGACTTGGAAAGAACATTGTTATGCTTGACAATCATCATAGAATAATCTGAGGCTCCCCTGTGCTTTACATAGTGTCTGACATTTTAGACTTGGAAAGAACATTGTTATGCTTGACAATCATCGTAGAATAATCTGAGGCTCCCCTGTGCTTTACATAGTGTCTGACATTTTAGACTTGGAAAGAACATTGTTATGCTTGACAATCATCGTAGAATAATCTGAGGCTCCCCTGTGCTTTACATAGTGTCTGACATTTTAGACTTGGAAAGAACATTGTTATGCTTGACAATCATCGTAGAATAATCTGAGGCTCCCCTGTGCTTTACATAGTGTCTGACATTTTAGACTTGGAAAGAACATTGTTATGCTTGACAATCATCGTAGAATAATCTGAGGCTCCCCTGTGCTTTGCATAGTGTCTGACATTTTAGACTTGGAAAGAACATTGTTATGCTTGACAATCATCGTAGAATAATCTGAGGCTCCCCTGTGCTTTACATAGTGTCTGACATTTTAGACTTGGAAAGAACATTGTTATCCTTGACAATCATCGTAGAATAATCTGAGGCTCCCCTGTGCTTCACATAGTGTCTGACATTTTAGACTTGGAAAGAACATTGTTATGCTTGACAATCATCGTAGAATAATCTGAGGCTCCCCTGTGCTTTACATAGTGTCTGACATTTTAGACTTGGAAAGAACATTGTTATGCTTGACAATCATCGTAGAATAATCTGAGGCTCCCCTGTGCTTCACATAGTGTCTGACATTTTAGACTTGGAAAGAACATTGTTATGCTTGACAATCATCGTAGAATAATCTGAGGCTCCCCTGTGCTTTACATAGTGTCTGACATTTTAGACTTGGAAAGAACATTGTTATGCTTGACAATCATCGTAGAATAATCTGAGGCTCCCCTGTGCTTTACATAGTGTCTGACATTTTAGACTTGGAAAGAACATTGTTATGCTTGACAATCATCATAGAATAATCTGAGGCTCCCCTGTGCTTTACATAGTGTCTGACATTTTAGACTTGGAAAGAACATTGTTATGCTTGACAATCATCATAGAATAATCTGAGGCTGCCCTGTGCTTCACATAGTGTCTGACATTTTAGATTGGAAAGAACATTGTTATGCTTGACAATCATCGTAGAATAATCTGAGGCTCCCCTGTGCTTTACATAGTGTCTGACATTTTAGACTTGGAAAGAACATTGTTATGCTTGACAATCATCGTAGAATAATCTGAGGCTCCCCTGTGCTTTACATAGTGTCTGACATTTTAGACTTGGAAAGAACATTGTTATGCTTGACAATCATCATAGAATAATCTGAGGCTCCCCTGTGCTTTCCATAGTGTATCATACAGAAATCGAACTTTTCACATTCACTAGCGCTGTTTATCCTGTTAAGTTAAAGGAATAATCATTTTCTGTGTAAGTTCCAGGAATAAACATTGTGTGTGAATGTGTATGTGTTTTGCTGATGTATTTCAAATGTAGAAGTACTGCATGATGCATCTATTATGTAATTTTTTAGACAAACACTTTTGAACAGGAGCAAAAAAGACTCCACTCATTTGATTAGTTTCGAGCTCAGCCAGTATGGCTTTTACGATCACTCATCACATCACAACCTGTTGTGTACATAGTTCCGCGTAGTCAGTGCATACATAACTTTCCCACTAGAGCGCGCCCCGCTTAGCACAACAGCGCAGGCGCAGCGCTCGTTCGTCTCCACACTACTAGATGGCACTGCCATAGGGACGGACCAAATTCTGCTTCCGCCAATCCGCGTATTAATATGTAACGCAGCCAATGAGATTGCTGCTAACGTAGAACCTTTTATCCATGCGGATCACACTCGCGCAGTGATACATGAACGCGCGAGGTATTTGATGAGTGTACAGACCTCCAATTAGTCAGTCTGCGTTTGTCTGCACCAGTCTGTACCAGTCTGCATTAGTCTGTGCCAGTCTGTACGAGTCTACATTTGTCTGTACCAGTCTATAGTCAAGTTTCAGTCTGCGCCTAATAAGAGTACCTTATTCCTGTACATAGCCATGAAAATAAATGTATAGACACTTTTGTCATGTATCAGAGACATATTTGAGAATAAGATTAACGTACCAACACCAAACGAACTTCAGATTGTCAGTTGTAAATAGCATCCAGAACCAAGTTAAGTAATTTTGATGCTTGTTATTATTTTAATGAAAGTGTGTGAAAATTAATCAAGTTTTGTTTAAAGCGGGTCACTGTCAATCTGCTACTCTAACTGTGCAAGTAGCATTTCTATCGTCTGACCTAACAGCAGAAGATTAACACGCCACGATAAGACCACGAGACATATTGCTGACACTTGCCTACTTCATTAGAGCGACAAGTCAAATAATCTGATGGTGTGTGTACTGAAGGTCTTAAGTATGCACACCACACAACGGAAAACAATGGTGGAAGAAGGCAGAGATTCTGTAACGAGTCCGAGATGGAAGGTCTATTAAGTCGAATATATGATCTCCACCACCGAATTAAAGATATTTATCGTAATATGATTTCGGCTACAGAACACATGCTGGTCCTGGAGATCAGAATCCGAACAAGGGACGAGAACAGACTTAGAGGAACAGTATGGTTTGGTTTCAGGCCTGGAAGGTCAACTATTGACCTCATATTTGTAATGAGATAGCTCCAGGAGCTCATCTGTGAATTTGGGGAAGACCTTGTGATGACCTGCCTTGATATAGGAAAGGCATTTGATCCCATCTCTATAAGAAATATCTGGGAAGCACAATAAAAGAAGGGAGTGGAAAAAGAGACAACAAGCAGAATGAAGGAGATGTTCTTTGGAAGCCTGAATTGTGTGAAAGTGGGAAATGACTAATATGCCAGAAAAAACTGGAGAAGACAAGATGAAAACAATGGTTTTTCCAGATGACTTGATGACATGGGGAACCAGGGAGGAGGAGATTCAGGAACATATGGATGTTTGGGAAGAAACTATGAGACAACATGGAATGAAATTTAACGTAAGCAAATGTGAGTTCGTGGTTACAACTAGAAAGAAAAGTAGATGAACTAGCGGAATAAGCATTGAAGGTGAACAACCGAAGAAACTGAAGAGTCTTAAGTACATTGGAAGTATGATAGAGGAAAACAGAAGAAATGTGATTGGTTTCAGTGAACATGACAGACAGACAGAAGTATTCCTGCGAAGTGTTAGGAGCCTGGTTCGGAACAAGACATCCAATGAAAAAGCAAAGCAGTAACATATAGAAGTTATTACATCGCAATACTGACCTACGCATTTGAAACATGGATAAAGAAAAAAAGAGAGTAAGCAGATTGCAGATGTTTGAAATCAAGTTCCTCAGAAGTAGAATAGGAGTAACAAGGCGAGATAGGATAAGTAACGAAAGGGTAAGGGAAATAGTGAATGAGGAACCCATGCAGAGTACGAGAGAAACATCAAGGTTACGATAGTATGGGTGTTTGAAGGGAATGGAAAACAAGAGGATTCCCAGGAAAATACATGAAATGGAGATGTGAAGGAAACGATCAAGAGGATGACCAAGGGATACATGGCTAAAAGACGCTGAGGAGTGTGTTGAAAATAGAGGTGAGGATGGACCAGAATGAATACAGAAAGACTGTAGCAAAGCAGGGCTAGATGGTGAGGCTTATGTTGCAAACAGACCCAGTCTGGGGCTGGAAACTGTTCAAGGTGGTGATAGTGGTGGTGGTGAATACAAATAGCTTGCTTAACGGCACTGCTGATAAAACTTACAGTCTAAAGCATCACTTGGTGACAACCAAAGTTTGATTGTTGTACCATACTTTACGAGCACAACGACCTTCATGTAGGTAAGAATCGAGGGTGACTATACTTTCAGCTAACTAGTTTTGGCTACTTTTCAAAGTCACCCAACTACCCTCTTTTGGTTACTATACAAAATCAGCACCCAAAACACGCTGCAAAATAAGATAATTTTAGGATTTTCGACAGCATAACGAATAAGAAAAAACATTGTCTTGTGGAAAATATGTATTTCTTCTTGCATATACATTTTCAAGGAAAAAACAATTTTTCTTTATACTTGTTTGGTGTAGTTTTAAACATTCTAATTTAATTTTTGCCTTCTAATTTAAATCTACATTCGAATCATCTATTTTCCCAACCATCAATATGACAAAAACAAATAAGATATGTTCTTGAATTCTAATACATATCTCTTTCCCTGTGAATTACCTATTATACCCCCTTAACAAATATCTAGATTGCTTCTTGCAATTTATCTATCTGACAGCATTCAGGGATTTTCATTTTGCATTTTGTTTCTTGACTTACACTGTTGTTAAGACATTCCACTTCTTATTGGGTGCACATTACTAAGTCTTTTTCTCCACTTACTTGCAGAATTTCGACTTAGAAATTTAAGTTAAAAATTTTGGAAATTAATTGCTACAAAATGTACCCATTCAATTGGTTTTAAACTCTGTAAGCGGCTTTTCTGTTGCTAGATGCACAACATCCTATCCACCACATTTATATACAGTGCAATCATCCTTAAAGCGGACCAAAGTGGATGTGGATCTTTATATTGTAGTTTTTTTCATGTAGTAAACGTCTTTGGATCCACTTATTTCTGCGTGTAGTTCAACACATGGTAGTTTCCATTGCTGTATGCAGTAAATGCTGATATCATGTTTTCCCCAGTGGTATTCAGATTTATTTCATATACTGCATTTAAAATATCTGACACCCCACAGAAGCTGAAAGGTACCTGACTTACCTCCTCAGTATCTGAACCCTTCCCCCCAGTAGCTCACAAAAATTATGGCTTGTCAACAAAAATTCAGCCTCACCAACAAAAATTCTCCCTCATCAGAAAAAGTTGCCGCCATCTTGGATCATTTGTGTGCATGAATCCCTGGTAGTTACAACTGGTGTTCTGTAGTACCAAAATGTCTCAACGTGGCTTCCTCAAAAGTTATTAACATTCCTCATCTATTAGGAAGGGAGATGAGAGCAATTGATGAATGGTTCGGTGATATACTGGAAATGGCAAACTCCCTACCAACACAAAATTAAATATGCTCATATACATTACAGAATCATTTTGTGACAAGATCGTGGTGGTTAAAATCAGTGATCAACGAACTGTCAAGATTAGTTGGCATTTGGACGGTCTGTAATGTTAAAAAAGAAAATTCATGGTGTGTTTAAAAACTATCTATGTGGTAAATTCTCAAAATTCAACTCTGCCAAACATGGTGTCAAGGTAAAGCTACCCATCTCCTACAAGGAAACAACAATGTGTCAGCAAGAGGCTTATTAAAAAAATTAGAGAGGAAGCATCTGAAACCATTTCGAGAAAATATAAAATCCTGTGCTGTATTGTACAAAATGGAATCGGTTGATGTTAAAATGATTTTACTGCCTGGGATGTAGCAGCAGTTTCCTGATGATGACTATTACTTTATGAAGCTGAGTGTAATATGAGATTTTGCTGATATTTTGAACAAAATGGAGATCTGTTATTACCTATTGTTAAATCATGAGTTCTGTACGAAAGAAGACTACCATGACAACAACAATGTGATACTGAACCGTGACAAGAAACCTGCAATAGACTGTTCAATATGGATGAATTCCAATTTGTAGGGTAAAGATATATCACATTTATGTGTAAATTCACAAACCCAGGAGTAAACAAAGATATTGGTGTACATCTTGTTGATTTTATAAAGAGTCCAACATGAGAGAACATGAAACTTCATCTTCCTTGCCTAAAGAACGTAGTATTAATTGACTGGAATCTACAATATACAACTACAGAATGGATGGTGTGTTTGACTCCGTGAAGGACCGTTTAAGTGTATTAAATGCCAACAAACAGTATTTGCGATTTTCTCTGCCATACGCAGAGTCAGTTACGTCTGTGGTGTGACTTTTTACACACCTTACAGAACACTTCACTGTCTTGTATTTAATAGTGTTCTGCAATTTGCCTACTAGGGCAATAAGAATACACAAAGTTGACGTATGTGCAAGTAACCATCCCAAAATCAAGCCCAAAGAAACATTATAAAATACATTTTGCCTGCCTATAGTTTTAATTATCTACCTGTAAACTATGTGGAAATTGTTAGCACGGACTAGAAGAAAGACAGAATAATTATTCTGTTACATTAAAGCTGCACAAACATATTTTCTCAATCAGGACACTGTTCCCTACAATACTGTCAAACATAGGTAATCCAACTAAGACTGGTTCACATGATAATTTCATTCCACAGAACTTAACAAAAAGAACAAATGTATAGAATAGACTTAAATTATTGCCTATGAAAGAAATTACACCTTCAAGTGAGTAGTAGATCAAAGTGGGTTCTGGCCCATTTTTGAGATCAAATTTATATCCAAATTAAATTGTGACAGCTGATTGATTTATGACCTTAACCTATTGTTGTCCAAGGATGACCCCCGGGGGATAATCCACCCTTATGAGAAACCGTCACCCTCTCCCCCTTCCCCTTCACCTCTATCATCGCTTTGTGAAATTTCCAACCATCATCACCCTCCCCCTCACTGATACAATCACATTTTTATATCATATTAATTGACTAATTTATTAAATCTATCAATTAACTCCTCCAACTCTGGGAAATCTCTCAGCACTCCCTCCCCCTTCCCAAATTGGTGGGAAGAAGACTCACTCTGTGATGGAGAGGAAGGATCTCACAACACGAAATTCAAATCAGTGTCAATTATATATTGATGCATATTCTTTATTTAATCAGTTTGCAGGATACACTTGTCGTCCCTGTCTCTCTACAGTGATAACTTCCTGTTTCAAGTAAAATAAGTACTCTTTTCTCTTTTAGTGAGACTGAGTTTGAAGAGGAAGTAATTTGCTTTCAAAATGACATTTCGTTAAAGTCAGAATACAGTACAGAAAGCTTTTGGAAATTAGTGAGTGTAAAAGCCTACCTTAACATCGCAAAAGTGGCATCGTATTTCTTTATAGTGCAGAAATAAACTGACTGATCCTCATCTTTCAGACTGTGTAAGGTTAGCTCTGACAAATTATTCAACACATTATAACAAACTTGCTAACGATATGCAATGCCAAATATCTCGCTACACTTTTTTTAACATGTATGATTGTATACAAGGTGGTCCATTGATCGAGACTGGGCCAAATATCTCACGAAATAAGCATCAAACGAAAAAACTACAAAGAACGAAACTTGTCTAGCTTGAAGGGGGAAACCAGATGGCGCTATGGTTGGCCTGCTAGACGGCGCTGCCATAGGTCAAACGGATATCAACTGCGTTTTTTTAAATAGGAACCCCCATTTTTTATTACGTATTCGCGTAGTACGTAAAGGAATATGAATGTTTTAGTTGGACCACTTTTTTCGCTTTGTGATAGATGGCGCAATTATAGTCACGAACTCGTAAGTACGTGGTATCACGTAACATTCCGCCAGTGTGGACGGTATTTGTTTCGTCATACATTACCCGTGTCAAAATGAGAACGCATGCTTTTACAGGGTCATTACCTGCAAATACCACATTAATGCAATAAATGCTCAAAATTATGTCCGTCAACCTCAATGCATTTGGCAATACGTGTAACGACATTCCTCTCAACAGCGAGTAGTACGCCTTCCGTAATGTTCGCACATGCATTGATAATGCGTTGATGCTTCTTGTCAGGCGTTGTCGGTGGATGACGATAGCAAATATCCTTCAACTTTCCCCACAGAAAGAAATCCGGGCACGTCAGATCCGGTGAACGTGCGGGCCATGGTACGGTGCATCGACGACCAATCCACCTGTCATGAAATATGCTATTCAATACCGCTTCAACCGCACGCGAGCTATGTGCCGGACATTCATCATGTTGGAAGTACATCGCCATTCTGTCATGCAGTAGAACATTACGTAGGAAATCAGCATACATTGCACCATTCAGGTTGCCATCGATAAAATGGAGGCCAATTATCCTTCCTCCCATAATGCCGCACCATACATTAACCCGCCAAGGTCGCTTATGTTCCACTTGTCGCAACCATCGTGGATTTTCCGCTGCCCAATACTGCATATTATGCCGGTTTACGTTACCACTGTTGGTGAATAACGCTTCGTCGCTAAATAGAACGCGTGTAAAAGATCTGTCATCGTCCCGTAATTTCTCTTGTGCCTAGTGGCAGAACTGTACAAGACGTTCAAAGTCGTCGCCATGTAATTCCTGGTGCATAGAAATATGGTACGGGTGCAATCGATGTTGATGTAACATTCTCAACACCAACGTTTCTGAGATTCCCGATTCTCGCGCAATTTGTCTGCTACTGATGTGCGGATTTGCCGCGACAGCAACTAGAACACCTACTTGGACATTATCATTTGTTGCAGGTCGTGGTTGACGTTTCACCTGTGGCTGAACACTTCCTGTTTCCTTAAATAACGTAACTATCCGGCGAACGGTCCGTACAATTGAATGATGTCGTCCAGGATACCGAGCAGCATACATAGCACACGCCCGTTGGGCATTTTGATCACAATAGCCATACATCAACACGATATCGACCTTTTCCGCAATTGGTAAACGGTACATTTTAACACGGGTAATGTATCACGAAGCAAATACCGTCCGCACTGGCGGAATGTTACGTGATACCCAGTATTTACACGTTTGTGACTATTACAGCGTCATCTACCACAAAGCGAAAAAAGTGTTCCAACTAAAACATTCATATTTCTTTATGTATTACACGAATATGTAGTAAAACTGGTGGTTCCTATTTAAATAAAACGCAGTTACTACCTGTTTGACCTATGGCAGCGCCATCTAGCGGGTCAACCATAGCGCCATCTGGTTTCCCCCTTCAAGCTACACGAGTCTCGTTCTTTGTAGTTTTTTCGTTTGATGCTTATTCGTGAGATATTTGGCCCAGTCACTGTCAATGGACCACCCTTTATACTATTTAATTTTCAGCCTTTAATAATTTTTAAGTCACCAGATCTCTAAATGGAGAAAATTGCCTGCAGTAGATCACTAGCCTAAAAATGTTGAGGATCTCCACTCCAGGGAGTGACCTCAGAAACATTATACACAAAGTATTCAGGAGGAATAATAAATATTGTAGAAGATGGTACTGTACGAGGACAAATTCGAACTAAACATTCCATTTAGTATGTGTTCAGTTTTTATTAGTTATGTAGATACAGCTGTCTGGAGGCAATCTAAACAAATGCTCATATAAAGTGTTCAGCAAAAGCAAATGATGAAGTTTAACATTGATTTGCATAAGTCAGCAAGTAGCTTTTATGATTTCGTCTTCGCATTCTTGCATGAGGGTAGCACTATTTATAATACGAACGGTCAATTCATCCTTTATTTTTTCTTTGTAGACTTCGCCTTTCAACTGTTCACACAGGCTGAAAACTAAAGGCTTGGAGACCAAGAAGCATGACCATTTCTGTCGATCCATCTTCCAGGGACTGTAAGGTTTAGATGCTGTGTAACCAAATGACTGGAATATGCAAACCACCAGTAATTCCAGAAACACGCTTTCAGAAATGTCTAGACAATGTTGCCCTGTTAGACGATGCGATGACATAATAGGCCTATCATATCACATTTGTGTAATTCCGTCACGAATGACACAGAACTGTCAAATTCGACACAATTTTTTTTAAATTTTCTTGTTCACATCGAAAATACCATTACTATTCACAATTACAAACGTTAAAAAAAGTCAATGAACTCGGTCGAGACGTTCTCAAGAAATGATCTTCTACAATTGATTTTAATTTCAGATTTATCCGGTGGATTTTCCATAAGTTTTCTTTCATACAAACCTTGTCCTGACAGTTACGAACACAACAAAGGCAAAAATCAACCAAATCTGTTGAGCCGTTCTTCACCGATGATATCTCATTCATGTGGCAACTGATGTTGATTTCCGGCTTATATGTAGGATGTTACAAAGATTTTCTTCGATATAAAGCTTGTCCTGGAAATAACGAACACAAGAAGAAACAGCTAAAACGGTCATGCCGTTCACAGTTGATTATCTTTCATACATGTGGAAAATCATTTTTATTTACATATATTCCTCCTGAAATATCCTGTATATGTATAAAAAGTGTGTGTGTGTGTGTGTGTGTGTGAGCGAGCACGCGCGTTCGCGCACGTGTGTGTGTCAGAGAGTGTGAGTAACTTTCAGCGTAGCTCTGGGTCACTTGCAGTAATTTCAACCAAACATGGTACACATGTGAGATAGTTCCAGGAGACAAAACCGATTATCCCGATTTTTTATGTGGACCTGACAAAGTAGAGACACGTGAGGTTAGGCCTGAACATTAGGAATAATTTGGATCGAATTTGATATACACTCCTGGAAATTGAAATAAGAACACCGTGAACTCATTGTCCCAGGAAGGGGAAACTTTATTGACACATTCCTGGGGTCAGATACATCACATGATCACACTGACAGAACCACAGGCACATAGACACAGGCAACAGAGCATGCACAATGTCGGCACTAGTACAGTGTATATCCACCTTTCGCAGCAATGCAGGCTGCTATTCTCCCATGGAGACGATCGTAGAGATGCTGGATGTAGTCCTGTGGAACGGCTTGCCATGCCATTTCCACCTGGCGCCTCAGTTGGACCAGCGTTCGTGCTGGACGTGCAGACCGCGTGAGACGACGCTTCATCCAGTCCCAAACATGCTCAATGGGGGACAGATCCGGAGATCTTGCTGGCCAGGGTAGTTGACGTACACCTTCTAGAGCACGTTGGGTGGCACGGGATACATGCGGACGTGCATTGTCCTGTTGGAACAGAAAGTTCCCTTGCCGGTCTAGGAATGTTAGAACGATGGGTTCGATGACGGTTTAGATGTACCGTGCACTATTCAGTGTCACCTCGACGATCACCAGTGGTGTACGGCCAGTGTAGGAGATCGCTCCCCACACCATGATGCCGGGTGTTGGCCTGTGTGCCTCGGTCGTATGCAGTCCTGATTGTGGCGCTCACCTGCACGGCGCCAAACACGCATACGACCATCATTGGCACCAAGGCAGAAGCGACTCTCATCGCTGAAGACGACACGTCTCCATTCGTCCCTCCATTCACGCCTGTCGCGACACCACTGGAGGCGGGCTGCACGATGTTGGGGCGTGAGCGGAAGACGGCGTAAAGGTGTGCGGGACCGTAGCCCAGCTTCATGGAGACGGTTGCGAATGGTCCTCGCCGATACCCCAGGAGCAACAGTGTCCCTAATTTGCTGGGAAGTGGCGGTGCGGTCCCCTACGGCACTGCGTAGAATCCTATGGTCTTGGCGTGCATCCGTGCGTCGCTGCGGTCCGGTCCCAGGTCGACGGGCACGCGCACTTTCCGCCGACCACTGGCGACAACATCGATGTACTGTGGAGACCTCACGCCCCACGTGTTGAGCAATTCGGCGGTACGTCCACCCGGCCTCCCGCATGCCCACTATACGCCCTCGCTCAAAGTCCGTCAACTGCACATACGGTTCACGTCCACGCTGTCGCGGCATGCTACCAGTGTTAAAGACTGCGATGGAGCTCCGTATGCGACGGCAAACTGGCTGACACTGACGGCGGCAGTGCACAAATGCTGCGCAGCTAGCGCCATTCGACGGCCAACACCGCGGTTCCTGGTGTGTCCACTGTGCCGTGCGTGTGATCATTGCTTTTACAGCCCTCTCGCAGTGTCCGGAGCAAGTATGGTGGGTCTGACACACCGGTGTCAATGTGTTCTTTTTTTCATTTCCAGGAGTGTATGTACGACTCACTACCAGGAAAAAAGGCTGTAGAACTACGACACCCTCTATGTGCCGAGGGATGTGGTGAGTGGAGGGGTGAAAGGAGACTAACGTACAAGGATAATTCTATAGAGTGGATATGATATAGTCATCTTCCACTGTGATCAACTATATACTGCTTCTCAAGACCAGTTCACCTAAGAATTTATTTACTTTTGCACCTGGAGGTGAAATTAAAGGTATAGTATATATTCAGATTTTTGCTAGATTACTGTTACAATGAGTTTGCAAAAGAATTTACATTAATATTTTATACTGTATATGCTGTTGTTGTGGTCATAATCTGAAGACTGCTTTGATTCAGCTCTCCATGCTGCTCTATCCTATAAAAGCCTCATCATCTCTGAATAAATGCAACCTATATACTTCTGAATCCTTCTGTTTTCATCTCTTGGTCTTCTTCTACGATTTCCCCCCCCCCCCCCCCCATACTTCCCTCGAGTACTAAATTGGTGACCCCTTATCGTCTCAGAATGTGTTCTATCAACCAATCCCTTCTTATCAGCTTGTGCCCCAGATTTCTTTTCTCTCCAGTTCTCTCCAGTATCTCAGTAAGATGATTTACCCATCTATTCTTCAGCACTCTTCTGTAGCACCACATTTCAAAAGCTTCTATGCTCTTCTTGTCTAAAATGTCTATCGCCCATGTTTCACTTCGATACATTGCTACCCTCCACACAAACACTTTCAGGAAAAACTTATATCTATATTCTATGTTCTATATTCTGTATTCTATATTCTATGTTAACAAATTTCTCTTCTGCAGGAACGCTTTTATTTCCATTGCTAGTCTACGTTTTATACCCTCTCTGCTTTGGCCATCATCAGCTATTTTGCTGCCCAAATAAGAAAACTCATCTACTACTTTAAGTGTCTCGCTTCTTAATCTAATTCCCTCAGTGTCACCTTGTTTAATTCGACTGTATTCCATTACCCTTCCTTTCGCTTTTGTTGATGTTATATCCTCCTTTCACGACAATGTCCATTCTATTCAACCGCTCTTCCACGTCCTTTGCTCTCTCTGACAGAATTACAGTGTCATCGGCAAATGTCAAAGTTTTTATTTCTTCTCCCTGGACTTTTATTCCTACTCTAAATTTTTCTTTGGTTTCCTTCACTGCTTGTTCAGTGTACAGACTGATTAACATCAGGGATACACTACAACCCTGTCTCACTCGCTTCTCAACCACTGCTTTCCTTTCATGCCCCTTGATTCTTATAACCGCTGTCTGGCGTCTGTACAAGTTGTAAAAAGCCATTCACTCCCTGTATTTTATTCCTGCTACCTTCAGAATTTCAAAGAGAATATTCCAGTCAACACTGTCAAAAGTTTTCTCTAAGTCTACAAATGCCACAAAAATAGGTTTGGCTTTCCTTAGCCTATCTTCTAAGATAAGTCGTTCGGTCAGCATTGCCTCACATTTTCCTACATTACTCCGAAATCCAAACTGATCTACCCTATAGTTTTCCACTCTCCTATAAAGGTCTTGTTTCGACATAGGTTTTTGACTGCTCTGTCAAATTCTTCTCGCAGTAACAAATCTCACATCGCATCTTCATTTACGTCCTCTTCTATTTCTATAACATTGCCTTCAAGTTCATCTCCCTCGTTTAGACCCTCTATTTGAAGAGAAGTGTCATTTCAGTTAGTCTCATTGCGTATTTCTTTCAGTTACCTTCTGTGTTATACTGTAGCACTTCTTTCTTTGTATGGCCCAAGAATCATCGAGCTAGCGTTACTTGGCAATGACAAGTCGAACGAATGTTAACTTTCGTCTTCAAGTTTTACACACCAGTGCGTATGGTATTCATTGCCCTTCATTATCCTCCACTAACATTTAATTTAGTTCAAAAAGGAGTGAATAATGTGGCTACAAAAACCTTGGACAAGGTACTCAATGACATTAAATTCTCGTCAGGCAGGAAAGATAATTTTGAAAGTAACCTAAAAAAAGTTCCTGCTGACAATTCTTCCTGTTCCACTGAATAATTTTTATGCAGAAACTTTGTAAAGATAAGGCACTGTGTATAAAAGCGCCTGCAAAAGTTTTTCGCTGATTCCTTTCGTACTTGCTAAATCTGCAGGGTGAGAAAAACAAAAGTGACCAAGACAATATTGCATAGACAGTATAACTTACAACATTCGCCGATGTGTAGAAGATGTAAATTGTGTTGCCTATCTTAGGGTGCATGAAATACACTGAAGAAAAATATCTGGACATCTATTAATGGGCGTCAAAATGGTATGTGTCCACCCTTCACCTTTATGATGGTTTGAACTCTACTTGGGACACTCCCAATGAGATGTCTCAATGTCTGTAGAGAAATGGCAGCCAATGCTTCCTCATGAGTCGAAACCGGAGAAGACAGTGATGCTCGACGCTGGGGTCTGGAACTATGCCGTCCCAGAGGCTTCAGGTCGGGACCCTGGGTACGACAGTGCATTTCAGGGACGTTATTGCCCACAAACCACTGTCTCACAGATGCTACTTTATGGCAGGGAGCAATGTCATTCAATCGTCGTCGATAGACTGTTCCTCTACCGTGATGTGCATACACAATATAGTAAAGTTTGTTGATAAGCTTCCTCATTTAGCGTGTAAGGGTTTCACAACCCTGCTGGAGCAAATATAATCTCGATGCATTGCTCACTTGCTAGAACGACAATTCACAGGGGCTGCCTGAGACATAAAATACCTTTGCCCCTGTTAAAAGAGGGCTGCAATAAGTCGCAGGTGAGGGCAGTCTCTGCCACCGTTGCAGTCGCTCGCTGCTACAGTGTAGTTGTAGTGTGTCGCTGGTACAGCGCAGTTTACAGTTAGTAGTTGTTAGTGTCACATTGCAGAACAAATTGTAAAATTTTATTATATGGAACTAAATAATAATTGTGATCAGCTGCAGAGCTAAATGATACCATGGAAGAGATGATGATGAACAAATGAATAATTGTTAATATAATGAAAAATCAACACTGTAATTAAGTCAACCATCTACTGTAAGGTAAATTTTATTATTTTTGTTGGCATGCGCGTAGTTAAGACATTTGTCTGAAATGTTAATATGAACTTGTTTCAATCTCCTCTTTTGTGATTCGTCAGCACCAGTTGACCCAGATTTGTAATATATTCAATTTTCGCGTGTAATAGATTGTAGATCTTTATCAATAACGTAAAAAAATGTTTCAGAATATAATTGTTTTTACCAGTCAACTATAAAAGTATAATTTCCCCTTAAGTCATTGCCAGTCCTGATCCAGTCATTTATCTAAATTAAAATATTCCAGAATTTTTGTCAGATCATAGTCATGTGCTCTTTAGTAATCAGACGACCAGCTGTGCAGCTGTGTCACTATGTGAATTCAGTTTTTCTAATAATTCAGATCTCAGACGAATGTTATCCAGTATTAGCAGATGCACTTATCTGTGCCATTTACGAGCAGATATATAGACAGCGTTACCCAGCAACAGCATCACGAGGTAAGAATATTTCAGTTCGTTTCTCACGGACAGATTCAGATTGATTTCACAGGGCCATGGTGTAGCGCTGCTTACGTCAAAATTTATCTGTTTTTCATGAGTTAAGATTTATCAGTTTACATTCGTCAGAATTAAATTATCCAAATTTAATTATTTTTATTTTCTGTTCGGGAAGGTTACACATCTTTATTTAATTTTTTTTATTTAAACGGGAATGTTACACTTGGCGATATCCGGCCAGACCGTAATTTTTGAGAATTTTCTGAGAAGTAGTCAGCTACATATCTGCTCTTACTTATCTAGCGTTAAGTGTAGTTTGAATTTGAGGCAACGCATTTGCTAATTTGTCATATTTTTTCACAGATCATTGGCAATTTATTGCTCTTTGTTGTCATTGTACTTGCTCCACTTTGTGTCCACTTTGTCTCCATTTGATTTTGTGTCCACCTTTGACTTATGAAAATTCCGCGAAAAACTGAAACCCTGTATCGTGAAGTGCAATGATTGAAAACGCCGATTTGAGTAGTTTAACTGACAATACTAGAGACATTGAGTCTCTCAATTCTAAATCTTTCAACCTTAGACAAGCAGTGTGTGTCAACCACCAGTAACAATTCAAATTTAAATTATGAGCAGACAGATTTAATTATGTCCACAGTAAATGTAACAACAATTGATGACGCGATGCGTTCCACCACAACAAACGCTGCCCAGTTTCACACATCAGATATGCAACTAAATGTTACTAGTGAAAACGTGCAATTTACTCAAAATACATCAGATTTATTTGGTTCCCATGTAGTGACCAAAAGTGCACAACCAATCAGCAGACCTTTCCATGAATCAGACAATGACCAAATGGTTACAGAACACGTATCAAATGCAGGTACACTATCACACAACACAATAAACAGAGTCTCTAATTTTGACGTTAATCAAGTTATGGAAATTTTACTACAACTTAATGAATCGAACAAACAACTTAACGAAAATTTCAAACAGTCGAATGAAAAACAAGACCACAATTATAAACAACTTAACAAACGCCTTGATCAGTCGGATGAAAAACATGACAGGTCAATCAAACAAACTGATGAAAATATCAAACAGATTAACGAAAAACTTGACACCTCTATTGAACAGCTTACTGAACAGATTACAGCTGTTGCCGAGCAATGCAATGAAACTACAAAACAATTACGTGAGGAAATTAAGGCCTGTGCCAGGAATAGTAGTGAACGAATCAGATCCGTTACACAAGAGATACGCAACACACACGAAGCTACAACAAAAATACTTAGGGATGAAATCAAAGCAGTCGCCAAACAGTGTTCAGAAAGCACAAGAGAGTTACACGACGAGATTAAAGCAGTATCAACAGAACTTTCGTGCACTTTGATTGCGAAAATTGACGAAAAATTTGAACAGAACACCCAAATTGGCGAATGTTTTAATTGCCACCTACAAAACAGTGAAACGCGTTACTGCAAATTCATACAAGAACAGAACCAAGTAAAGAAACAATTCATGCAAACAATTACTATACAGAGACAGGAAGATAAGCATAAGTTGTTCACGAAAGCAAAAACATACGTTGACACTAACATTGCTACAGTATCGGATGAAATTAACACGATCAAACAATCAAACACAGAACTATAAGATGACCTTACCGATCTGAAGACAAAAACCGACACTACAATTCAGACGTTAGAAAACAAATATACAAAAGGCTTTCAGATAGTTACTAGCAGACTTGAACAACTGGAGTTAGTACAGGATCCCGATGCCATTAAAGCAGACTTTAAGACATTAAGATCACACATAAAATGCAGAAACAGATTGGTGCTTGTGATGCCAAAAATGACAATCAGGTAAAAGCACTAACCGAAAAATTCGATGAACTAGCCAGCAGAGTTGACATTACGTAGAACAATAACGACACTAAATTAAACGATACGTCACCAGTTTCCTTCAATCAGACACCCGAATTTCAAAATATGCAGCAAACAATCAGTCAGTTAGGAACATCCAATAATATGTTACGTCGCAGCATGCCATTTTTACAGCATGAAGTCACAGGAACGAAAAACGTTTCAGTCTCTAACATCTCCCAGCATACGCCACATTCTGAACATTTGTCACACTCTCACAGCCAACACAACTTGGGTAGATTACAGAGATTACATGACTTAGAATCCGAACAGACGCAGACAAATACATTCTTATACAACCCTGATCTTGCTCAAACATTTAGAGACGATAACTTTGACTACACGCATTTTTGATCCGCTAGGAAATTTAAGATATTTAAGAATGACAGAACACAAATTTACCCTTAGATTGGATACAACACTGTACTTTTGCATTTCCACCAACTTCGCCTGTTACGCAAAAGCTAGAATTTATTTGCAGGTTTTTAAAAGGTGAATCGGCAAATCGAATGAGACCGATCGCTAGACAATGTTACTCAGTCGAAGCATTGCAAAATGCTGTTCTGTCAACGTACTGGTAGAAAACGACACAATGCGGTATCAAGGATCAGTTAATCAGCCTATCGAACTTCGAAAAATTTCTCCACTATCACGCAATTCTTTGAACATATGGTACAGCAAAACCAATATTTATGAGAACCATACAACGAGTCAGCACTAATCCAGCTATGGATTTCGAAATTACCATGATCGCTAAGATTATCGCTCTTAACTGGACAACAGAAACAAAACATTTCGGCATTTAGAGATTTATTACAGCTTTTGAAAGTCCATCAGTCAGATTATTCATTCATAAATAAAAATTTTCCACAACATAACGAAGCCCAACAGGTATATGGCAACTACGACCAGCCACGCTATTTTAATAGCGAAGAAAACAGACGATCCCGAAATGACAAGAACTTTCAGCATGACTTTAATAATACACAGAATTTTAATCATCAGTACCCACAAAATTATCAGTAACCGCAGACATATTTTGGCAACAATCGAGGCTTTTTCCCACAACAGCAACAGAACCAGCCGGTTAGCGTACCTAAACAAGAATGTAACTTACAAGGTCAGCCAAATTTTAATGTTAGCCGCCTGCACCTATAGCATCGTCTCCGCAACAAGGAAACTAATATGTACAGAAAAACCATTATTTCATCTCTCATCGTGACGCGCCGTATAATAGTAACTATCATGACATACGCAAATGCAATGAGCACAGTTTTCACCGCACATTTAATAACAGTAGGTGTCGTCAGCAGCATCCACAACGACAGATTACCATGAATGAACCAGACAGCCGATATCATCCTCAACATAGTACGTTACAACGAAGTAAGAGAAAAGTACAGATAGTTGAAATGCCACAGCATCTTCCCGCAAATAACAGCACGCCAGAAAGAATTTGCTTAGATACAGCACCAGTTGCATTTTCCAGCAACATGAGCAACACGTTTAATACACAAGATTTTGTTCACGAAAATGCCATTACTTTTGACGACATCCGAGATACGCTTTTACATGAAAAACCAGTTATACAAAAAACCATTTTCCACCCTGTTACTGAATTAAAAGTTGGATCATTCACATTTTCATCAGTAATCGATTCTGGATCACCTATTTCGGTAATAAATGAAGAGACTTTCAACAAATGTAACAACGAAAACAGTTATCCTTCATTATCACTAGGCAACACTAAAGTAAGAGGTGCAGTATCCGGTAAAGGAGTAGATGTAAAATTACAGACACACTTATCATTCTTTATTGCAGGTCATACGTTTCACACAAACTTCTAGATTGTTCCTTTATTGACAACAGACGTTATTTTAGGCACGAATTTTTCGGTACAACACGACGCAATCATCGATTTCAAAAAGTCTTGTTTGATCTTAAAGCATGGAAAAGAACAAAATAAGGTTCAAATGACTCTGAGCACTATGGGATTTAACATCTGAGGTCATCAGTCCCCTAGAACTTAAAACTACTTAAACCTAACTAACCTAAGGACGTCACACACATCCATGCCCGAGGCAGGATTCGAACATGCGACCGTAGCGCTGGAAAAGAACAGCTTGCATTGAAATTTCAGCATACATTATCAGCAGAAGAACAGGAAATTAATCGAATAGAAGTCATTTCGACATACCGTAACATAGACAGGCATTTCACCTTTTTTACAGATACGTATGTAGTCGTGCTCAAAAGTATCCGAACGACCTAAATTGCATTTCGTCTGATTCGCATGCAACCCACATAACGCAGCTGTCTATCAGGTCCTCTAATCTCTCCTTGGTACAGTCGGTTGACTATTGAAAATGGCTCCAACAAGTCACCACTAGAAAAAGGCTCTGTATGGCAATAATTCAAGATGCAAAGTAATACCACGATACTACAAATATCAGGGAACACCTTATCACAGATAAGACTGTCCTTAAGGCTTGTAAGCTCACATATGTTGCAATAAATGACATACCTGAAATGTTACCACTCTCATTATTACGTCAGATAGGTAATGAACGTAGTAAGTTCGTCGTATTCATGATTTCCTCTTCAAAGTAACATACCGTACTTGTTATTTAACACGAAATGACATTAAAAATTTAAGTTATTCACGAGCAGCTAGTTGAGAGTATGTATCAACTTCAAAGGACACGACGAACCGTCTCGTTCTGCATTTGGATTCAAACCCAGGTCATGCAGACTAAGATTTCGTGACTGACGGAAACTAACAGTCATTGCTGACTAGGCACACAGAGAGTGATATATCTCGATTTTAGATAGTATCAGTTCGCAAATATCAACTTTAAATTACATAACGTAAACATTTTTAAGGGACGCGAATTCATACCCAGCATCTATTGTCCCTGTTAACGAACTACGAGAGATGTTAAATATTGCTTCTTCACAAGTAACTTACTTGAAATGCCGTGATGTAAAGCTTTGTGTCGAACCCAGAACCTAATCGGATTGTTATCGAAGCACAATCAACTGTGACATATCGGATTTTCTCGGCAGTAGCTAGATGTTTCAACTGAAATGATGAGACGAAACATTAATTTCTTCCTTCCCAGGGCTCCAACCCGGAACCTATCGCTGTTATTTATTAGAGAAAACGAAGGTTAAATATGGGTTTGTTACATCAGCAGCGACATGTGAGCATGTTTGAACTAGAAATAATACGACTAAGAGTTCAATACTGACTGGGAATCGAACCCCACGCATACCGTTGATGACTACACACAAAGAGACGTCAGCTACAGAATTTTTCTCCACCAGCAGCTCAGAATAACATCCTTGAACTTAGACTGATCTCTCAAATAGTTCTGTGTCTCACTGGGAGTCAAAAACGTCAGATATCGTTAGTGTTGACAACGAATGAAAATGCGTTAAAATCAAAATTATTATCTATCAGCAGATAGGTGTTCTCATGCTAGAGCTTGATAATACATAATGAAAACTTTAGTGCTGGGCCAGCATTCGAATCCATTTACGCGCAGTATGCGGAGATGTTGAGGAATCTGCAGTTGTGAACAAACAACAAATTATAGTCAAGCTGTATTGTCACGAAGGGATCAAATTCCGCGTTAAGGGCGGTCTGAGTTGCATTCCAAGTTCAGAACCAATTTCATCGACATACAGAAGCTCAAATAAAAGACCCTACATAGCGTTTGTTTCGTCACTAAAAATAAATCACTAGTATAAGAAAGTTTACTGGTGACAGAGTTCCCACATTTCGCCACTCCTGACTTTATTGTGGTGCAACCTAACAACTACTTGATAGAGAAGGAATGTCATGTTTAATGTTAATTTTAGACCACAATGCCATTATACCTTCTTCACTTGGCGTAGCCAGAAAAGAATAGAATGTGTCTCTCCCCATCAAAACCCGTGGGCAGAAGTTGGAATCGAACCCAGACCATCATCAGAGGAAACCTTCATCAATCCAACAGACCACCAAACGACCTTCTGTATGACTCATTTTTCTTTCATAAAACCGTTCTTTCACGCTCGATGAGAATTCTGACACACAGGCTCCCTGTAGTGGTTTGCAGCATGTTCACTACATTCATTTACTTGGTTGACCGAATCGCCATGAACTAGCTGCCTCGGCTACCCAGTGCATACATTCGACTCTATTTTGCAGTCACCGAAATAAAATCATGTAACTGCCACCTACACAGAACTGCCAACAGTGTAGGATGCAGAAATTTAAAGAGGAAGTGTTCCTTTCCATTTGAGCTACACTGTTGCGCTATCTGTTTGTTGAAAACGTCGTGCAGTGCAGAAGAAAAGCTGTAACTGTCTGTCTCTCAGAAGTCTAGATCCGGCCATATGCATTATCTCACAGCACTGTGGAATGCGAAAGTTCTGGAGGAACCATTGTTGACTTCTGGAGGTGCTGTAGGTAGGTGACAGCTAGTAGCGTCACGGTAAGTGTCACGCACCATAGATACGTTGTCGCGAGTTCCATTTCATTCGCTGCTACATTTTTTACAACGCAATTCTGCTGTCTGCTGAAGTTACCAATTTAATGGAACTTTGAACGCAATTACCTTCACTTCTCAACACAAAATAGCCGCTTGTGGAGAAAGGGCTAACTTCTGCGACATTTTGTTCTTTTCAGGTTTAATAGACGGCCGGGCAGCAGATGCATCTCGAAGCTTTTGTATTATGTATGGGGAGAGCGCATCGTGCCAAAATAGTCAGAAAAGTATTTTCTACATTAGCTGTCGTCTGGTAGTGGCATTTTATTTTTCTTCAAACATTGTTTGACAGGTTTAACTCAGAACAAGTTTTCTACATGCATGTAATCAATAAACTGCATGTGCAATGTCAGACTGTTATAGATCACATCAGAGAATTCGCATATATGGTTGATGATTAATTTCTCTCTCATGTTTAGTATTGTTTTAACAACACTAAAAGAAACCTTTCGAAAATTGTGCACTGTATTAAAAGAAATGAAATAAAACTACCCACGATAACCTTACGACGAAGGTCTGTTTCAATAAAACTGAGTATCTGTACACAAACGTGCCTCTAGCGGCACGAATTAGTAAAATACTAATCACATAGACTTCGATTGGGTCTGTGTTTAATTGGTATGCTGTGTCATACTCAACAGGTATGCAAACGTGGCATTTCATAAATAAAGTTATGTATTCCTAGAGCCCCAAAATTTGCTTGTCAGCAGCGGAACGAGGAGTTACCTGTTGTGCAGCAATGTAAGTTTTTCACCATTGCACTATGAGCCGAAAGTATTTTCTTGCGATTTCATTATCGATGACTGATCTGAATGCATGTAGCTCTTTCATAGAAGGGATAAAAACGTTACATTCGGAGAGACTGGAACCGCGAATCATAACAGACGCGTTTTCAGAGGTCAGCAAGTCACCACAGAGGTAGCGAAGAGGTATGTGTTGCCTAGTTCTTTTACGAGGTCAGTAGTGTCTAGAACTTGTAAACCGCTATTTAAAGGACGAGTTTAGTTGTGATTTACACATGCAACGACTTTCCTGGGCTGAAAACCGTAAATTTACAATCTTTCGTTACACCCGAACCGATAATAACTCAGATTATTCAATGGAAATGACAGGAAAAATCAAGCGAACTTTGAGGCTTAATTCCGTGCTCACCAGGAAGTAACTCGTCGGTCACAGAGTTGCCAAATATACCTTGCCTTGTTGCCAAATCTCAGTAGCAGTACTAGCAGGAAGATGACGAACCGATGTGATCCTACAGCGGGCTGGGAAGTGACCACAGCTGGCCTTTCAAATTCGCGGCTGCGACGGCCAGGAATACGTAATGCGTCTGATTCGCATTTCTGTAACCAGGTTTATTGACTGGAGCGTAGATACTAATAATACTCAGAACTGACTGCAAATTAAGCATCATAAATCACTAACTCTCATAGCTGTTTTTATATTTCTTTCGTAACTGTACTCAAACCTAAGAAACTCATTCCCAGACGTTTTCGTGCCTCGCCGATAGTCGAGCACACCAAACAAATAAAAATAAAAAAAATAATGTGTGTGTGTGTGTGTGTGAGAGAGAGAGAGAGAGAGAGAGAGAGAGAGAGAGCGCGAGAGAGAGAGAGAGAGAGAGAGAGAGAGAGAGAGAGGGAAAGAGAGAGAGAGAGAAATAAAGATAAAGAAGAATGAGAGAGAGGGGAAAAAATTGTTGTGAAGAAATTGAATACCGGTATGTAAAGAAATCTCCCATTAAAATAACACGTTCCACATCATTACGAAGTGTTGTATTCATGATCTATGGAACAACTATTAATCCAATCTAATGTAATCAATCATATTGCTGACTAGCCGTGAAGAGTCATGAATTTCCGAAATTTTCGCCAATAGCAGTAACCAAATCTAAACTTGAAAATAAAAGACGACAGTTTTTGTAATAAACCGGGACTCCTATCAAGACCCTTTCATCCCTGTTAACTATGCACGGAAGATGTCTGATATACCTCCATTCAGAAGTAATAAAGTGTGTATGCATTTAAAGACGAAGTGCGTGATGTGAAGTACTGTGATGGAGGTACGAACCCAACACGTAATCGGATTGTTGACTAAATAAAATCAAATGTTACGGTATCGGTTTTTCTTACCAGCTGCTAGGTGTTTGAATCTAAAGTAAGGATATAAATCTAAATACAGGATAAGGATATAAATCTAAATCTAAATAGGGATATAAATCTAAAATAAGGATATAAATTTTTGTGCCTGAGCGACAATCGAACCGCACTCCTATCGTTCTTCTTTATTGTCCACGAATAATGCTTAAGTATCAATTGCTTACTCACCAACAGTAAGATGTGGGCGTGTTTGGCCAGAAATTGTTGGAAACACATGAACAGACATTATAAATACACGTTAATTTTCACTAGCAGGTCGGTGTGCACGTGATAGGGCTTGAAATGAAATTATGAATATTTTTGTACTGGGTCAGGAATCGGACCCACATACTTACCTTTGGAGGTGACCTAGAGAAGATTGCAGTCTTGGAAAAAGGAACAAAATGATTGAACTATCCTCTTCCGAGAGATTCAGATCCTCGGAGGAGGTGATACGAACTCGAATCATAGTCCAGCACCAAATTTTTCTAGTTCAATCAAGTACAAGTAAAATAAGAGCCCTGTTCCTTTAAATGGCTATCGGTTCATCAAATAAAATAAAATTTTGTAATGTAAGTAAGTTTACTGGCGACAGTATTTCTGTTTACAGCGACCTCCGCCTACGTCATTTCCCAAAGCAAACCGGCTCTGTCCAGCTGGGAATGAAGGAACGTGATGTTTAATGCGGATTCTGGGTTATAACGTCTTTCTCTTGAGGTTACCAGAGGTAAAGTACATCTGTTTGTGCCTCTTAAAAGTAAATGCTTGTACCCACGCATTGCACGTGTGATAGTTCGTTCCACCAGACCACATTCCCCAGGCCCAGGAGTGTGTTGTAACGGATGATGTGCTTAGCTTACAAAATTAGTTACGGTGGAAAAAATACGAGTCTATTAAATGATTAAGAAGAAGGAAGCTTATGACGCGGAGCTTATGCTATTCTCACGTCAGCACTATGTAAAGACTATTCTAGGCTTCATAGCCTCGATGTGAAGCCATTTTGAAAACGCGAAACGCGTATGACACTAAAATTGAGTTTTATTCAGTTGCTTTCAGACGGTCCATAAGTAAAAATTATCAGTATACCGTAATACAAATTACTGTGTCGAGCTACCAAGAGAATTTGATGTGTAAAGGTTTTCTCCTGATTTCGTTACAGAATTTTTCTGAAAATTCGCAGCCCCATAAAATAAATCAGAATAAAAGCTTGCACACGCTGGCCCCTACCACCGTTAGAAATGACGACTTATTGAGCCGTTGCGACACGAGACATGGGCGGTAACAAGGGGCTACGGACACACTGCTAACAGCACCCCACTCTAATCATGGTGTTGGTCGCTCAGCCTCATAATGCATCGTGGAAGATAATAAAAGTTGTCACTCATGTGAAGTACAGCATTTTTTTAGTCAAAAAATTGAATTTTCTGACAGTGTCTTAGTTTACATGAGGATTATGTGCTACGAGTCATTCAAATACACTCCTGGAAATGGAAAAAAGAACACATTGACACCGGTGTGTCAGACCCACCATACTTGCTCCGGACACTGCGAGAGGGCTGTACAAGCAATGATCACACGCACGGCACAGCGGACACACCAGGAACCGCGGTGTTGGCCGTCGAATGGCGCTAGCTGCGCAGCATTTGTGCACCGCCGCCGTCAGTGTCAGCCAGTTTGCCGTGGCATACGGAGCTCCATCGCAGTCTTTAACACTGGTAGCATGCCGCGACAGCGTGGACGTGAACCGTATGTGCAGTTGACGGACTTTGAGCGAGGGCGTATAGTGGGCATGCGGGAGGCCGGGTGGACGTACCGCCGAATTGCTCAACACGTGGGGCGTGAGGTCTCCACAGTACATCGATGTTGTCGCCAGTGGTCGGCGGAAAGTGCGCGTGCCCGTCGACCTGGGACCGGACCGCAGCGACGCACGGATGCACGCCAAGACCGTAGGATCCTACGCAGTGCCGTAGGGGACCGCACCGCCACTTCCCAGCAAATTAGGGACACTGTTGCTCCTGGGGTATCGGCGAGGACCATTCGCAACCGACTCCATGAAGCTGGGCTACGGTCCCGCACACCGTTAGGCCGTCCTCCGCTCACGCCCCAACATCGTGCAGCCCGCGTCCAGTGGTGTCGCGACAGGCGTGAATGGAGGGACGAATGGAGACGTGTCGTCTTCAGCGATGAGAGTCGCTTCTGCCTTGGTGCCAATGATGGTCGTATGCGTGTTTGGCGCCGTGCAGGTGAGCGCCACAATCAGGACTGCATACGACCGAGGCACACAGGGCCAACACCCGGCATCATGGTGGGGGGAGCGATCTCCTACACTGGCCGTACACCACTGGTGATCGTCGAGGGGACACTGAATAGTGCACGGTACATCCAAACTGTCATCGAACCCATCGTTCTACCATTCCTAGACCGGCAAGGGAACTTGCTGTTCCAACAGGACAATGCACGTCCACATGTATCCCGTGCCACCCAACGTGTTCTAGAAGGTGTAAGTCAACTACCCTGGCCAGCAAGATCTCCGGATCTGTCCCCCATTGAGCATGTTTCGGACTGGATGAAGCGTCGTCTCACGCGGTCTGCACGTCCAGCACGAACGCTGGTCCAACTGAGGCGCCAGGTGGAAATGGCATGGCAAGCCGTTCCACAGGACTACATCCAGCATCTCTACGATCGTCTCCATGGGAGAATAGCAGCCTGCATTGCTGCGAAAGGTGGATATACACTGTACTAGTGCCGACATTGTGCATGCTCTGTTGCCTGTGTCTATGTGCCTGTGGTTCTGTCAGTGTGATCATGTGATGTATCTGACCCCAGGAATGTGTCAATAAAGTTTCCCCTTCCTGGGACAATGAATTCACGGTGTTCTTATATCAATTTCCAGGAGTGTAGATAGGTGAGTCAATTCCGTACCATACGCGGAAGTGATTGCACTGTCACAGTGTTGCCAAATGTTTGTGACGATGTTGCCAGTTCTCAGCTGTGCTAGGAACAGCTCTGTAGCGTTATGGGAGGAGAATCCCGTGCTCATAATATAGGAGGATACAGAGAGGAGGCGCGGGGTTTGGTTAATATACAGCGTTTTCTCCTACCAGTTGCGTCAAACATTCAGGTGCGCAATCTTCCATCACGATTACAGTTTCCCACAAAATATATCGTAACTAAACTCGTCCTTTAAATAGCGGTTTACGAGTTCTAGCACTGCTGACCTCGTAAAAGAACTAGGCAACACGTATGTCTTCGCTAGCTCTGTGGTGACGTGCTGACCTCTGAAAACGCGTCTGTTATGGTTCGCGGTTCAAGTCTCTCCAAACGTAACGTTTTTATCCCTTCTGTGAAAGAGCTACAAGCATTCAGATCAGTCATCGATAATGAAATCGCAAGAAAATACTTTCGGCTCATAGTGCAATGGTGAAAAACTTACAATGCTGCACAACAGGTAACTCCTCGTTCCGCTGCTGACAAGCAAATTTTGGGTCTCTAGGAATACGTAACTTTATTTACGAAATGCCACATTTGCATACCTGTTGAGTATGACACAGCATACCAATTAAACACAGACCCAATCGAAATCTAAGTGAGTAGTATTTTACTAATTCGTGCCGATAGAGGCACGCTCGTGTACAGATACTCACTTTTATCAAAACAGACTTTCGTCGTAAGGTTATCGTGGGTAGTTTTATTTCATTTCTTTTAATACAGTGCACAATTTTCGTAAGGTTTTTTTAGTGTTGTTAAAACAATACTAAACATGAGAGAGAAATTAATCGTCAACGATATATGCGAATTCTCTGATGTGATCTATAACAGTCTGACATTGCACATGCAGTTTATTGATTACATGCATGTAGAAAACTTGTTCTGAGGTAAAGCTGTCAAACAATGTTTGAAGAAAAATAAAATGCCACTACCAGACGACAGCTAACGTAGAAAATAATTTTCTGACTATTTTGGCACGATGCGCTCTCCCCATACATAATACAAAAGCTTCGAGATGCATCTGCTGCCTGGCTGCCTATTAAACTTAAAAAGAACAAAATGTCGCAGAAGTTAGCCCTTTCTCCACATGCGGCTATTTTGTGTTGAGAAGTGAAGGTAATTATGTTCAAAGTTCCATTAAATTGGTAACTTCAGCAGACAGCAGAATTGCGTTGTAAAAAATGTAGCAGCGAATGAAATGGAACTCGCGACAACGTATCTATGGTGCGTGACACTTACCGTGACGCTACTAGCTGTCACCTACCTACAGCACCTCCAGAAGTCAACAATGGTTCCTCCAGAACTTTCGCATTCCACAGTGCTGTGAGATAATGCATATGGCCGGATCTAGACTTCTGAGAGACAGACAGTTACAGCTTTTCTTCTGCACTGCACGACGTTTTCAACAAACAGATAGCGCAACAGAGTCGCTCAAATGGAAAGGAACACTTCCTCTTTAAATTTCTGCATCCTAAACTGTTGGCAGTTCTGTGTAGGTGGCAGTTACATGATTTTATTTCGGTGACTACAAAATAGAGTCGAATGTATGCACTGGGTAGCCGAGGCAGCTAGTTCATGGCGATTCGGTCAACTAAGTAAATGAATGTACTGAACATGCTGCAAACCACTACAGGGAGCCTGTGTGTCAGAATTCTCATCGAGTGTGAAGGAACGGTTTTATGAAAGAAAAATGAGTCATGCAGAAGGTCGTTTGGTGGTCTGTTGGATTGATGATTTATTAAATTTCTGCATCCTACACTGTTGGCAGTTCTGTGTAGGTGGCAGTTACATGATTTTATTTCGGTGACTACAAAATAGAGTCGAACGTATGCACTGGGTAGCCGAAGCAGCTAGTTCATGGCGATTCGGTCAACCAAGTAAATGAATGTACTGAACATGCTGCAAACCACTACAGGGAGCCTGTGTTATTTAGTTATTTATTTATAGTGACGAAATAAACGCTATGTAGGGCAACAGGACCCTTATTCAATCTTTTATTTGAGCTTCTGTATGACGATAAAATTGGTTCTGAACTTGGAATGCAACTCAGACCGCCCTTAACGCGGAATTTGATCCCTTCTGATGATGGTCTGGGTTCGATTCCAACTTCTGCCCTCGATTTTTAATAGGGGGAGACACATTCTGTTCTCTTCTGACTACGCCAAGTGAAGAAGGTATAATGGCATTGTGGTCTAAAATTAACAATAAACATGATATTCCCTCTCTACCAAGTAGTCTTTAGGTTGCACAACAATAAAGTCAGGAGTGGCGAAATGTGGGAACTCTGTCATCAGTAACCTTTCTTATACTAGTTATTTATTTATAGTGACGAAACAAACGCTATGTAGGGCAACAGGACCCTTACTCAATCTTTTATTTGAGCTTCTGTATGCCGATAAAATTGGTTCTGAACTTGGAATGCAACTCAGACCGCCCTTAACGCGGAATTTGATCCCTTCGTGACAATACAGCTTGACTATAATTTGTTGTTTGTTCAAAACTGCAGACTCCTCAACATCTCTACATACTGCGCGTAAATGGGTTTGAATGCTGGCCCAGCACTAAAGATTTCATTATGTGTTATCAAGCTCTAGCATGAGAACACCTATCTGCTGATAGATAATAATTTTGATTTTAATCCATTTTCATTCGTTGTCAACACTAACGATATCTGACGTTTTCGACTCCCAGTGAGACACAGAACTATTTGAGAGATCACTCTAAGTTCAAGGATGTTATTCTGAGCTGCTGGTGGAGAAAAATTCTGTAGCTGACGTCTCTTTGTGTGTAGTCAACAACGGAATGTGTGGGGTTCGATTCCCAGTCAGTATTAAACTCTTAGTCATATTGCTTCTAGTTCAAACACGCTCACATGTCGCTGCTGATGTAACAAACCCATATTTAACCTTCGTTTTCTCTAATAAATAACAGCGATAGGTTCCGGGTTGGAGTCCTGGGAAGGAAGAAATTAATGTTTCGTCTCGTCATTTCAGTTGAAACATCTAGCTACTGCCGAGAAAATCCGATATGTCACAGTTGATTGTGCATCGATAACAATCCGATTAGGTTCTGGATTCGACACAAAGCTTTACATCACGGCATTTCAAGTAAGTTACTTGTGAAGAAGCAATATTTAACATCTCTCGTAGTTCGTTAACAGGGATAATAGATGCTGGGTATGAATTCGCGTCCCTTAAAAATGTTTACGTTATGTAATTTAAAGTTGATATTTGCGAACTGATACTATCTAAAATCGAGGTATATCACTCTCTGTGTGCCTAGTCAGCAATGATTGTTAGTTTCCGTCAGTCACGAAATCTTAGTCTGCATGACCTGGGTTTGAATCCAAATGCGGAACGAGACGGTTCGTCGTGTCATTTGAAGTTCATACACATTCTCAACTAGTTGCTCGTGAACAACTTAAATTTTTAATGTCATTTCGTGTTAAATAACAAGTACGGTATGTTACTTTGAAGAGGAAATCATGAATACGACGAACTTACTACGTGCATTACCTATCTGACGTAATAATGAGAGTGGTAACATTTCAGGTATGTCATTTATTGCAATAAATGTGAGCTTACAAGCCTTAAGGACAGTCTTATCTGTGATAAGGTGTTCCCTGATATTTTTAGTACGTGGTATTACTTTGCATCTTGAATTATTGCCATACAGAGCCGAGTTTTCTAGTGGTGACTTGTTGGAGCCATTTTCAATAGTCAACCGACTGTACCAAGGAGAGATTAGAGGACCTGATAGACAGCTGCGTTATGTGGGTTGCATGCGAATCAGGCGAAATGCAATTCAGGTCGTTCTGATACTTTTGAGCACGACTGTACATAACTACGATAAACCAGACGAATTTGATTACGACGTGATACAAACGATTTCTGAGATGCGTGGGCCTCGTAAGAAGTTGATTATCAAATGTAAAGAAAGTGTTCCTTGACGAAAGAAAACTGCTAGTAACAAATATAGGCATTAACCCTTTCATTTCTGTGGGCATGTATACGTGCCCTGCTATGCCATTCGCCAGGTGCTGTAGTTTACACACGCGCCGTTTGTGTTTTCCTACAGCGCTACGAATGTCTCAATACGTCCTGAGTCACTGCCCTCTCACTGCTGCAGACGAGTCGTTGAATAAAGGAGCTTCGAGTAGTTATCATACAACGCATGTGTCTCATTACGTGCTATCATTTGCAGAAAACCTCGCTTCGATATCTTGAACCGTTTATGAGATATGACGATTGTTATGACCACATGATTCGCGATGCGCAAGGACATGAGTAGGCGCGTCGCGAGCGACTGTTCGTTGGATATAAAACTCAATAACTCGAGAACTGAATGTGGTATCGTCCTGCTCTCAGTTTTATACAGAATTTTCGATATCTTATTTATATTTAGTTCGCTGTAATGTATAAACTATAATGAACCATACGCAAAATTTGTGCAATATGTTTTTATCTCTGAGGACTGTTTAAAGTTTCGTGAAAAGTTTAATTTAATTTGATGCGCAGTAAGTATGACAGATAACGAAAAGAAATTCTATTCTTTATCGAGTGAAGACATCTGACTGTAAGATGTGCAAAAATCAACTTTTTCACGTAGTTGTTTTCGTAAAATCTTGTAACACTTATAACGATTAGAAGTAGGTTTATATTATATAACTGTGTATCTGTACTTACGAAGTGTGTATTCTTTATTGATTAAGATCATTGATTTGTGACAGGAAATTTAAAATATTGTAATGTATATAAGGAAAAAGCTAAATTATGTTTAAAATAATGAAATTTTATAATATGTGTATACTTAGAAGGAAAACATTATATACTGTAAGCTGGTTCATGCTTAGGGCACTTGTATTGTAAAATGTAAAAGATGTAGGAAGTCTCTCCGTAACGGAAGTGGCTCGGCGCGATGTAGAAGGTGGTTTTGGCGGTCGAACTGGGCGGCTACTTGGTGGGAACGGTACGTATTCAGTGGCTACCCGTTGTACGGTACACATCGTCGGCGCCAAGGGAGGCCCTTTTAAGCCGCTTTGCGTGGAATTGCCGGCCGGTGTGGCCGTGCGGATCTAGGCGCTTCAGTCTGGAACCGCGTGACCGCTACGGTCGCAGGTTCGAATCCTGCCTCGGGCATGGATGTGTGTGATGTCATTAGGTTAGTTAGGTT
This sequence comes from Schistocerca serialis cubense, assembly GCF_023864345.2. Classification (NCBI taxonomy): domain Eukaryota; kingdom Metazoa; phylum Arthropoda; class Insecta; order Orthoptera; family Acrididae; genus Schistocerca; species Schistocerca serialis. The sequence continues at coordinate 742,688,757 of NC_064643.1, forward strand.
TAAGTAGTTCTAAGTTCTAGGAGACTGATGACCACAGCAGTTAAATCCCATAGTGCTCAGAGCCATTTGAACCATTTTTTGCTAGTAATTTTGCCTCGGATGTGGATTTGGCTGTTGCATAGTACTCTCGGCAATAAGGAATGGCTAAGAAGAAATTGAAAGCGTTCAAACATCAAGGCCGTGAGTATAGTTTGCCACCCAACTTCCCACTGCTCCATCAACTTCATGCATACAGATATGTATCAAAGCATGAACCAGTTAATTTGTGTGAGTTATTCAATAATAATCCAAGTGCTATAAACCTATGTTTAGAACCATGTCTTTTATCCTCATCATGAACCTATGCAGGATCCCCTCCTAAGTGTTCAGAAAACCGAGTAGCCTGTTTCTAATGAACTAGTGATTTATTTATGTTTGTCAAATGTGCAAGGATTAGCAAGAGTTGAAGTTAGTCAGAATGTTGCTAAAGTGCTCTCAGTTTATTGCAAAGCATCGTTTTGCAAAAATTCAGTGCCAGACCGTGTAAATGTTACTGTCAAAATACATGCTTCACAGCTGATGAAAAAAGGCAAATAGGTTATGCTCATTTGAAACTTAATTTATCTTTGATTACTATCATGAACGGATTTTGAAGTTAATTGAGCTCAGTGTTGGATAATTTGCCTTGAAAAGTAAAAACATAAACTAGTTCAAGTGAAGCTAAGAATTAAATTTAGTTGAATTGAATTTTGCTACTGAAGTAATCATAGAGTTTGACTAATGACACAATATCAGTTTATGGGTCCCCACCATATTCTTCTCGTATTAGAAAGATAAATGGACTATTATTACTACTAAGGAAATCTGATATATTTCAATAAATGGGAGTACAAACAGTGTGATTGTGGTATTATTTATTTTAATTGTAGTATTCGTATGACAGTTAAGTCGGAAACCACTCCTGGTCAATTTTAGTTCTGCATCTCTTGCAGGAACATTTCAATACTGATCTAAGTAACAATACTGAGTGTAGCTCTGATTAGTGTGACTTTGGTATGATTTTTATTCCTATGATTACGCGTACGTGCAGTATTGGTGACTGCTGCTACATACAACTCGAGTTCCCTGTGTCCGTTTGTATCCTGTGTACTATTTATAAAATAAATAAATAAAAAAATAAAATATAATATTAATTATTGTATAAGTATGATAGTGATTGGCTGTAATTAATATTTGCTTATCTGGAACGTGGACGTTTAATTATTTGGTATCAGACGCTTGACAATGGCTTTTTCGTAAACGCAATGTTATTCGTAGTTGACCGCGAAATAGGACTCAGATAATCGGACTTTGTATTTAAATCGTTTCCAAAGACTGCTGCGGTAGGTGCGGACTCAAAATCTAAATCTCAATATTAGAATAATTTGCCAGTCATGTCAATACGTCGCACAGAGGTGAGTGTCTACTAAACAAAAAAAGTTTACACAGTTAGTTAAATCAGATATATTCAACGAATAAGCCTACAGTTAAATAATTCTACTCACTTTCATAAATATAAATTCTTTACAGAATCGAGTGCCTGGTAAGATTGCAACTCGCAGTGTTCTTATATAACATCAAATATGGCAGTGTACCAGTTAATAAAATACATGTGCTTCCCGCACCAGCTATTCTATTCGACCTACTTCTTGTTAATGAAACATAAGAATGTCATAATTGTATTTTGTTTTATCAGCGGCATAGCGCTGCAGTTCTGTGCCATAGGCTTTATTTATTTGTCAGAGATTAATTATTTAATTAAGATTTCGCTTTCCGAGGAAACTCACGCGCGGCATGCAAATGTGCCTTTATATATTCAAAGGGAAATCTTAATGAAAGTCACTTCAACAACCAATATTCAATTTTCTTAAACTTATATTTCCAAATCAATGTGCCTCATTGGGCTGGCGACTGTTCATTTTTTTCATTTGTATATGAATTTTACTACTTTCATTAACCGCCAAAGTTAAAACCTGTTTAGTGTTTTCTATTAGTTGCAGTATATTCAAAATTACAATCCGATACCCTTATCCGTTAGACAAACACGCGGTCAAACTTCCAAAATCCTTTCAGAGGGTCACATTAGCTTATGTCACGGTAGTCTAGTGTTACACGTGGCTTTTCCCGTGACAGGACTTAAGGTTAGATTGTTAGGGAAGAGTGGCGTATAACGAAGCTAGTATTTCACATCGACCGTTACGCCGTCTCTCAGCACAGACACCAGCATTGGCGACCAGTGCAGCCGCCTCAGCACGGAATGCAAATAGCTCGTCTATAGGAGCGAAGGAGAGAAACATTGAAACTTCTGCAGCAATACATTGTACAGAGGTGAAATGTAGACTGTCAAGAAACCGCAAAAGAGTGAATCGTTTGAGACATGGTGTTACATAAGAATGCTGAAAATTAAGTAGACTGAAGTAAGAATGTTGATGACGTTCCCTGCATGATTACTTGTAAGTAGGCTGTTTAGGTTTTTATATTGGTACCGCCACGTAGCGCTCTGTATGAAAATCACTGGCTGTGCTGTGTGCAGTCCGTGACTGGGTGGCATTGTTGGAAAAGTCGCTATTGCAGTGTTGGGCAGTTGGATGTGAACAGCGCGTAGCGTTGCGCAGTTGGAGGTAAGCCGCCAGCAGTGGTGGATGTGGGGAGAGAGATGGCGGAGTTTGGAGAGCGGATGATCTGGACGTGTGTCCGTCAGAGACAGTAAATTTGTAAGACTGGATGCTAATATGAGCGGACGATCTGGACGTGTGTCCGTCAGAAAAAGGAAATTTGTTAAACTGGATGTCCATTGAACATTATTAAGGTAAATACATTGTTTGTTCTCTATCAAAATCTTTCATTTGCTAAGTATGCCTAGCAGTAGTTAGTGACTTCAGTAGTTAGAATCTTTTATTTAGCTGGCAGTATTGGCGCTCGCTGTATTGCAGTAGTTCGAGTAACGAAGATTTTTGTGAGGTAAGTGACTGATGAAAGGTATAGGTTATTGTTAGTCAGGGCCATTCTTTTGTAGGGATTATTGAAAGTCAGATTGCGTTGCGCTAAAAATATTGTGTGTCAGTTTAGTGATGATCAGAATAAATAAAGAGAGAAATGTCTGAGTACGTTCACTTTTGCTCAGCTGTTTGAAAATCAAATAACGTAAGGGGTTTACCAGCACAGTCATTCATAAATTTTTCTAATGGGACGTTACATACTGAGTAAAGGAATGTGGGTTTAACAGTAAGTAGAAGAACGGACAAGATAACATACATCAAGGTATAACTTCTGTGGCGCCAGACAGATCCGTAGAAGGGACACACTGCCGGGGAAAGACGGAGACTGGTACACAGTAATGCAGAAATCTGAGAGAATGTGTTACTGTGACATTTGCGCGGTAGAGGGAACCGTGGTGTATCGTTTGAAACCAGCCAGATGGAAAAAAGGTAAGTAGGTCTACTGTGGCACCTGCTTCGGTCCTCATGCAGCATTTTACATCTGTCACAGCTAATTACGGTCCCTCTTGTAGTGTGTGTGCGTGTCTCTGTGGCCAGCGCCTACCTGGAGAAGGGCAGAGCTCGCTTCGCGGAGCAGCCACGTGGCACGGCCACTGCAGCAGCCAGCGTCGCAAGCGGAAGCCCTGTCCCTCCCTACGACTGTGCCTTCATTTTCCGGCGCACTGACGCAGAAGGCCAGGGCGCGCCCCACCGCGTCGCCGGCTCTAGCTGGCTGTCCTCCTCCACCCACACATTCGCCCCAGCGCCGAGGGATGACCTGCGTCCCCCCGAGTTTACTGCACCGCCGCTGTTCTCTCAAACGCGGCTAAAGTAGTCCGTGTCATTTCAGACTCCTCCATCTGCTTACGAGCCACTTTGAGGCGACTCAACCACCGCTCCCCACAGTCTCTACAACCTCACTCGTCTGTTAAATTCTTGGTAGTCTCCCACATATCAGCCAAGAGAGTTTACATAAGCTAGACACTATTCATGTCGTAGGGACAATTGCAATCTCAGTGCGAGGCGTTCAATAAGAAATTGTAAGCGTATTGTCATATCGCTGGCTTAGTTGTGGAGTATCTTTGCGGGCAGCCGCGTCTGCAGAGTCGAGCATGGAAACTGTTATGTTGTGTTGTGGGTAGATCTGCATGCAAGAAGCATGGTTATTATGGAAGTTAAAGTGTTGCTGCAAGTGCTATTACAGTAAAGTGATGGAATATGGAAGTGATTCAGAGGAGAGTGCGTAATGATGTAATTAAAAGTGAGCAGTGCCGCCAATGACATATTTGAGTATCTTTTCGTTTCTCGTCGCACCATTCATCAATCATCCGCGTCGTGTTCGGTCTCCAAGAATGAACTAATGTGAATCAGTAATACTGTTTACCACAAAAGAGAGCATTTAAGTGCCAGTGTCTGGTAGCGAGCGTGAGAACGTGCGTTCGATCATCGCGTTCCGCTTCGCCAACAATCAACCGCGCCGCGACGGTTACGCGCACTCTCGTACAAGTGACAACCGAAAAATTAACTTTACGAACAGTGTCATATCATTACTAGAGTCAAGGAGGACTGGTACCAAACATCTGTGTATGCGTGACGAACGTAAGAACCTTCGTGCGATCATTCGGCTTCCGCATCATCAACAATCACCCGCGTCGTGTCAGTTACGCGTACGCTCGTCCGAATGATATTGTGGACTGCTATTCATCCATTAATTGGGATAACACTTCTGAATTAGAATGTAAACAGTGCAACCTGCGACTTTCTTTTACCGTCTCGGAATATAGTTGTTCATACCAGACGTAGAACAGTGTTGTGTTTTGACGTTGAGTGGCTCCCCTAACTCACTTGCGTGTTTCGATAGACAATTTCAGGCAAGCCAGCTGTGGAGCACAATAGTACGACCGCCGCGTGATCATTAGGTACGTGGTGTGGACAGGGCGCACGGTCAAGGAACGACAACCACTTTAAGGTACCCCACCATTTTGACCACCAGGGCGTGTTACAAAATGCAACACCTTTCTTTCTCGGCCAATTTCGTTTGAAAAATTCGGTATCTGTTGTGGGATATCGTGAAATGTTCCTGCTTCAGTCCCAATAGTTTCGTGAAGTTCCAATGGGTGGCAGCGCTACACGCAACCTGTCTGTAACAGAGATATGTTCTACGCCTACATCTACATGATTACTCTGCAATTCACATTTATGTGCTTGGCAGAGGGTTCATTGAACCACAATCATACTATCTCTCTACCATTCCACTCCCGAACAGCGCGCGGGAAAAACAAACACCTAAACCTTTCTGTTCGAGCTCTGATTTCTCTTATTTTATTTTGATGATCATTACTACCTATGTAGGTTGGGCTCAACAAAATATTTTCGCATTCGGAAGAGAACGTTGGTGACTGAAATTTCGTAAACAGATCTCGCTGCGACGAGAAACGTCTTTGCTTTAATGACTTCCATCTCAACTCGCGTATCATATCTCGCACACTCTCTCCCCTATTATGTGATAATACAAAACGAGCTGCCCTTTTTTTTGCACCCTTTCGATGTCCTCCGTCAATCCGACCTGGTAAGGATCCCACACCGCGCAGCAATATTCTAACATAGGACGAACGAGTGTAGTGTAAGCTGTCTCTTTAGTGGGCTTGTTGCATCTTCTAAGTGTCCTGCCAATGAAACGCAACCTTTGGCTCGCCTTCCCCACAATATTATCTATGTGGTCTTTCCAACTGAAGTTGTTCGTAATTTTAACACCCAGGTACTTAGTTGAATTGACAGCCTTGAGAATTGTACTATTTATCGAGTAATCGAATTCTAACGGATTTCTTTTGGAACTCATGTGGATCACCTCACACTTTTCGTTATTTAGCGTCAACTGCCACCTGCCGCACCATACAACAATCTTTTCTAAATCGCTTTGCAACTGATACTGGTCTTCGGATGACCTTACCAGACGGTAAATTACAGCATCATCTGCGAACAACCCAAGAGAACTTCTCAGATTGTCACTCAGGTCATTTATATAGATCAGGACCAGCAGAGTAACCAGGACGCTTCCCTGGGGAACACCTGATATCACTTCAGTTTTACTCGATGATTTGCCGTCTATTACTACGAACTGCGACCTTCCTGACAGGAAATCACGAATCCAGTCGCACAACTGAGACGATACCCCGTAGGCCCGCAGCTTGATTAGAAGTCGCTTGTGAGGAACGGTGTCAAAAGCTTTCCGGAAATCTAGAAATACGGAATCAACTTGAGATCCCCTGTCGATAGCGGCCATTACTTCGTGCGAATAAAGAGCTAGCTGCGTTGCACAAGAACGATGTTTTCTGAAACCATGCTGATTACGTATCAATAGATCGTTCCCTTCGAGGTGATTCATGATGTTTGAATACAGTATATGCTCCAAAACCCTACTGCAAACCGACATCAATGATATAGCTCTGTAGTTCGATGGATCACACCTACTACCCTTCTTAAACACTGATGCGACATGCGCAATTTTCCAATCTGTAGGTACAGATCTATCGGTGAGCGAGCGGTTGTATATGATTGCTAAGTAGGGAGCTATTGTATCAGCGTAATCTGAAAGGAACATAATCGGTATACAAGCAGAGAGCTGTCGCTGAGTTTCTTTTGGTGGAAAAACAAAGCATTGCAGAGTTTCATAGGCGCTTGCAAAACGTATACGAAGACTCGGCAGTGAGCAAAGGCACAATGAGTCAATGGGCGAGGCATCTGTCATCATCGCGACACGGCGAGACGTCGTACAAGCCTGTAAGAGCTCCCACGTACCGACCGGCCGCTCCCCCGAGTCCTTTTGCGTTCCCCTCCTCTGCCTTCCCCCACTCCCTCTCGCATCTGCCCTGCCCCCTCCCCCTATGCGTCCTCTCCCTCTGTCGGTTCCTCCCCCCCCCCCCCCCACTTCGTTTTTCCTCTCCTTCCCCCCTTTTTTTCCCTCATCTGTCCAGGTCCCACCCATGAGCCCTTGGCTGTGGTGTGTCATCTTCGTACCACCTTTTTAGTGCAGTGTTTTAAGTGAGTGTTAAAATGTTGTGCGTCTTTTCCGAAGTGTTGCGAACGGAAATCCTACTGTCGCTGGGTGCGATTTTTATATCTCTTGCGAACAGAAACCACACTGTCGCCGTGTCTTTTAATTGTCTGTGTACTATTTTCCCTGTCTGCTTCCTGTGTATTTTATTAGCGTCGCCAACCCTTTCTTTTATGTTTTAATTTCTACAATTTTCCGCCATTTTAAAATTTAAGTCACCATTTTTATCGCCTGTTCTTATTGTTTATTATCTCCTTCTTATGTTTCAAAAATTCTGTAGGCTGGAGAGCGGCGTACTAAGCTGCTGCCAGCCCGCCCCCTTCCGGCGGGAATCGAAACTCAGTAAAGAAAAAAAAAAAAGACTGTCGCACGCAGCTGTGACTGTTATGACGTTGGAACGTGCGGACACTCTCATTCGAGGTGATCAACGGATCACAACCAACACCTCGCTGCACAACTAGACGTCTGTGCACCTGCGAGGAGCTCACAAAATTTTATTGGACTGTTCTGCGTTATCCACGCCACAGTCCTGATCTCGCATCTTCCCACCTTTCAGTCTGGCCCAATGAAGGATGCACTCCACGGGAGCAGTGCGTGAATGATGGGTAGGTTATTGATGTAGTAAAGTGGTATTACGCTGGAATACAGATCCTCCAAGTAAAGTGGCGTAAGACCGTCGAATTGGACGGAGATTATGTTGAAAAATAGGGTTTTTTAGCCAAAAGAGTGACGAATAATACGGCGTATGGAAATCTGAATACAACCAGCGTGCTTTCAGAAAAAAAATGTACTGCATTACTTATTGAACGCCCCACATATTTGTCAGTCAGGATCCACAACGACATTTCGAAGGAATTTGACATGTGGTTACTACTTAGCTCCTACTTTGACGAGTCACTTCCTGACAAAGACATACCTGTATTTTTTTAGAGTATTACTCGTGGAGAACAGCGGTCTGGCAAAAAGTACTTTAAAAATGGACACAAACAACGGTTGACGTTTCTGGAGTTACAACACCCGCTCCAGTCACCGCCGTAGCGTACCATCTAGGTATGAGGGTCTGATGATGGTCAAAAACTGACCGAAACCGGTTACTGCTGACTGTTTGTGTCCGTCTTTAAGGATATATCTCAAGGTGGGTTATTTATAATCGCGTAACAGTACTACTGGAATAGCCTTGTCATCCGAGACTGCAAAATAAAAATCTACAAGAGAGATGAGCCTCCACTTGGCTTCGAGTTTCTCCAATTTTACCTTCATGGTGTTTTACGCGAGGTGTACGTACAGGAAGCAATATGTTGACTGACTCTTCTATGGACGTACGCCTTCGGAATCTTAACAGTAAACCACACTGTGACGGAAAACTCATCTATTGGAGTGTCTGCCATTAGAGTTGGCTCAGCTTCTCAGTGACGCTTTCACGCTTACTAAATGGCCCCTCGTTGTAGACTGTTGTGTGAGACCTGTGTCTGATCTACGTGTTACCATCTTCGCTGTGGCAGCCGGCTGATCGGCAAGATAAGAGTAGCTGTCAAGACTCGTCAGATGTACTGAAACACAGGAGCCCGCCGACGTCAAGTTGGCTGCGTCTATGGGTTCTAACTCGCCATTATCAGTCAATTGTCCCTACGAAAGAGTGCTTTGGTCTGTTACGTTTCTAATTATGGTTTTGGCTTTCATTCTTCAGATCCAGGATAAAGATATTAGAACGTCTCGAGTTTGAAAGCCGCTTACTACCTGTTTGCCCTAACCTGAGTACATAACTGGTACGAACTCAGTATTAAAGCCCCGAAAATATTTCCCTTGTCACATAAAATTCTTACCTATGAATGAACAACACCGCCATGTGACTCTTATTAATGTAATACTCGGTAGTAGACAAAACTTTCATAGTGCAACGGAAAATATAAAGGGCCTTTAACCTGTGTTTAAGTAACGTAATATTACTCCCAAGATGTTCAATCAGTGTATCACAATCTAAAACTGTAAGTGCGTTCTTGTAGAGAAAACACATGCGATACAGATGTAGACTGCACTTGGTGTGGCCTAACACCGATTCGTAAGGAACGGTAATCACAAGAGCCGCTCTCAGCATATTCAGGATCATATCAAGTGTTTCGATGTTCTCTGCAGTTCAAACCTGCCTTATGCTAGCTGTAATAAGCAAGCAAAGAAAGAAAGATGTGGTTCGCCAATGGCAGTTTATCATGACATCAATTCCGCTGAAGGCAGAATGTATTCAGTGAATTCAATGACGCTCTCATCAACTACGAATGTAGGCAACGGATAAATGAGCACATGGTAGTAGAGCACGGAAATCGTAGAATACTGTAAATGACTTTTGGATGCAATACTTAAAGAAAAATATCAAATGATTCCCTATTATTATTCAATAAATAAGCACGAAAATTCACTAAGAAGTTATATATTTTCTCCAGAAGACCCCGTGTGAATACAGTACCACTTATTATCAAAAACAGAAACAGAAAAAGTACCCCATACGGTCTCAAGTCCTCGCGACACTATTAAATGAGTGGGAAAATAACGTGAAGCATTACCTATACCAAAGGATGACTTAATGAAAGACTGATATTGCTCCTCGTACAATGAGCAAGCCTCAGTTGGAACAACAGTTCTCACCTTTGTCACAAAGTAACACATCTGCAGAGCGAAAAGTCATGTTACAGAATATTAAATCAACGCACGCTAGCAAAGAACGCCTTCGCCACAAATTCTACGATGTTTCAGCTTAGAAGTGAACATCTCAGCAAAACACAAAGCAGAAGTGTGTGTAGTTAACAAGTAGAACCATGTTAGCTCCAAGTGGCGACCGTATGAATAAGCAGCGTACAGCCAGGTTCAGGGTCAACGGAAGAGAGTATCTTTTCGTGCTCATCCGCATGTACAAGCGATCTCAAACTTCAACTGATCGCTTATCTGATTGGTCAGCAATGTCGTTAAAATGAAATGTGGGTCTGGCTAGGACCTCCCGTAGGGTGCCTGGTGCAATTTTCTTTTGTTGACACCACTTTGGTGACTTGCGTGTAAATGAGGATGAAATGATGATGAAGACAGCAGAAGGTCCGGTCCCTGAGTGGAGAAAATCTCCGACCCGGCCAGGAGTGGAACCCTGGTCCTTCGCAAGACATTCTGCCGCGCTGACCACTCAGCTATGGAAGCAGATTCAGGGCTCAACGTACACAGCGCAGTTATGCTCTTACTATGCAGCCAAAGATGTGCCCTCCCTAGAAAACGAGAACAGAGAGTCCTTACAGCATGCTATTGACTCACATCTCGTGTAGTGGTATTTAATATGAAAGTCATTTCTGACAGAAGGTTTTCAAGTTGTTTATAGTTGTGTGGCGTATTTCTTGAATACCTCGAAGACATTCTTCCTTTCCCTGGCCTTTTTCCTTCATCGATATAGGTTCGGCATGGTTAAGTAACGAATTTGAGTTGGTTAATTTAAGGGATGGCCAGATGTCCTTCCTTTCACCCTGTCAGTCCCTGGCATAGAGTATGTGTGTACCCCAACTGCCTGCTTATAGTGTTATTCATGTGAAAGTGAGCGAAAGTTTTCTAAATGTTTGCAAATGGTGTAACTGAGGCGGGTACCAGTCCAGTATTCACCTAGTGGGAAGTAAGAAACCGCCTAAAAACCACATCCAGGCTGGTCGGCACACCGACGCTAGTCGTTAGTCTGCCGGGCGATTTCGATCTGGGGTCGGTGCATCTCCCCATCCTGGAAGCGGCGCTTTAACACACACGGCTATACAGGTGGGTAAGGTGGTAAACACCTACAATAGGTTCTTGAGGCGGAATTCACTGTGCCTGTTCACAGGTATATATATGTCGTGAACTTTTCCTTGCGATTCGTAGAACCGTTTTCTGCATGAGCTGTACACAGTGCAGATGTGCCGTAGCTACATTACCCCAGACTGCAACGGAGAAGCATCTGATATTCCGTGAAGCAGCACATTTTTCACTAGGCGACTACGCAAAAGTGCACCAAACGCTTTCTGGAAGTCAAGTAGCAAGGCAAGGGATGGAGTTGGTTTTTTAGGACTTGCGAACCAAAAAACCAGTAAGGATGCACGGAGACATGAGGCTATGGCAGTCGCGAGAGGATCTGATGGGGTATTTCTTGGGAGTCGAAACAAGGCCCCGGGAGTAGATAACATTCCATTAGAACTACTGACGGCCTTGGGAGAGCCATTCCTGACAAAACTCTACCATCTGGCGAGCAACATGTATGAGATAGGCGAAATACCCTCAGACTTCAAGAAGAATATAATAATTCCAATCCCAAAGAAAGCAGGTGCTGACAGATATGAAAATTAACGAACAATTAGTTTAATAAGTCACGGATGCAAAATACTAACGCGAATTCTTTACAGACGAATGGAAAAACTGGTAGAAGCCGACCTCGGGGAAGATCAGTTTGGATTCCGTAGAAATATTGGAACACGTGAGGTAATACTGACTCTACGACATATCTTAGAAGCTAGATTAAGGAAAGGCAAACCTACGTTTCTAGCATTTGTAGACTTAGAGAAAGCTTTTGACAATGTTGACTGGAACACTCTCGTACAAATTCTGAAGGTGGCAGGGGTAAAATACAGGGAGCGAAATGCTATTTACAATTTGTACAGAAACCAGATGGCAGTTATAAGAATTGAGGGGCATGAAAGGGAAGCAGTGGTTGGGAAGGGAATGAGACAAGGTTGTAGCCTACCCCCGATGTTATTAAATCTGTATATTGAGTAAGCAGTAAAGGAAACAAAAGAAAAGTTCGGAGTAGGTATTAAAATCCATGGAGAAGAAATAAGAGCTTTGAGGTTCGCCGATGACATTGTAATTCTGTCAGAGACAGCAAAGGACTTGGAAGAGCAGTAGAAGGGAATAGACAGTGCCTTGAAAGGAGGGTATAAGATGAACATCAACAAAACCAAAACGAGGATAATGGAATGTAGTCGAATTAAGTCGGGTGATGCTGAGGGAATAAGGTTAGGAAATGAGACACTTAAAGTAGTAAAGGAGTTTTGCTATTTGGGGAGCAAAATAGCTGATGATGGTCGAAGTAGAGAGGATATCAAATGTAGACCGGCAATGGCAAGGAAAGCGTTTCTGAAGAAGAGAAATTTGTTAACGTCGAGTATAGATTTAAGTGTCAGGAAGTCGTTTCTGAAAGTATTTGTATAGAGCGTAGCCATGTATGGAAGTGAAACATGGACGACAACTAGTTTGGACAAGAAGAGAATAGAAGCTTTCGAAATGCGGTGCTACAGGAGAATGCTGAAGATTAGATGGGTAGATCACATAACCAATGAGGAGGTATTGAATAGGATTGCGGAGAAGTTTGTGGCACAACTTGACTAGAAGAAGGGATCGGTTGGTAGGACATGTTCTGAGGCATCAAGGGATCACCAATTTAGTATTGGAGGGCAGCGTGGAGGGTAAAAATCGTAGAGGGAGACCAAGAGATGAATACACTAAACAGATTCATAAGGACGTAGGTTGCAGTAGGTACTGGGAGATGAAGAAGCTTGCACAGGATAGAGTAGCATGGAGAGCTGCATCAAACCAGTCTCAGGACTCAAGCACAACAACAACAACTTTTTTTTATTCAAGATACAGGTTTTAGATAATAAAGAACGTAGAGTCAGGGTCGGATAGGATAAATGAATATGCCGGAGGAGATATTTCGAGAGATGAGGAGGGGGCGGAGTAATATCATGATCGTGCTGAAGGTTTTCGGTTTCTGGGGACAGTGAGATGTGGTGCTTAATTTTGTTGAATCGAATTAGGGAATCGAATGGCGCAAGTAGACTAAAAGATGGTATCTATTCGTATAACACATACTGAGGTATCAAGAAATTGTGAGTCTGGTAGTAGAGGCAAGTGTGGACGGTAAAAATTGCAGAGGAAGACCATTAGTTAACTACTCTAAGCACATTCAATTGGGTGTATGTTGAAGTAACTAAAGCTGAGATTATGAGGCTGCGTCTAGAAAGCCTGTAGACGGAAGACCTCAACAACACATGGCAGAATGCTTCAACTGGGGCATGATCAGTTGGTAAAATTGACGTTGTTTCTTGTTCGGCTGCTAGTGAATTTGCTGATGTGGCTATCGTTCCAGCACAAAGCTTAAACTTTTATCACCGACGTCAATCGGGGTGTATACTGCACTGAAGAGTAAAAAAAAAAAAAAAAAAAGAAGACATTGCATGAGGTGTCAGAGTTAGTGAAGCGTTAACCCACACGAAGTCGCGGCGACTGCGCGGAAGGCAGCAGAAGAGGACTGGAACGTCCTCCAGCGGCAGCGGCGGGACGTTTCTCCCCACTGCCTGTTATTTTTCCCTCTTGCAGAGCAGACCAGAGACACACAGCGACACCCGCACAGCGGCCTCCCTTTGCTCCTCGGGCCAGATGGCCTGTCACGCTGCGTTTGCATGCGCGCTCCTGCTGCCGGGCCCCGCCATGTATTAATAAACAGGGCGCGTCCTCCGTGTCCCCAAGCGCGGCGGTAGGGGACGCCACAGCCGCCTCTCACGCGTCTCCCTCCCTTCTGCTCGACGTACCGTTTTACAGGCAGAAGCAAGCCATGTTGCATGTTTGTGGGTAATCTTGCTGTCAGCTACTGAAAGCCCCGGAGACAAAGTTGTGCTGTCTAATGTCACACTCAATTTCCACATTCACCCTATCATATTTACGTTGCTTGGCAAGAAAGTAAAGCACCCAGAGGGGAAGGAGATAACGAAATGATACTTTAGGGACTGAGAGGGTATGTGATGTTATTTCACCGATTACAATATGGAGTCAAATTTATTAAGAACTTGCCAGTAAGACGTCGCAACTACTGTGCTGCACGCACGCGCTGATTCAACTGGGAAGGGTATGATGAAGCCATTGTATCCTCTTCTGAGGCACGGTGGCTCACAACTGTTGTAAGTGGTCTTTGATATCCCGGATGCTGGGTCTGTGGCAGAGTTGATGTCTGCACTGGTCCCACACCTGTTCTACCAGGGTCCGATCTAGGAATCTTGCTCGCCACTATCTCAACATCACCCATATAGTTCACAGAGCCACGTGCCACATGTAGACGAAAATTTTATGTTGAAAAATGGCACCTCAGTACCGTTGCATGAGAAGTAATACATGACGACACAGGACATCCGTGACGAACTTGTACAACCATAGTTCCAAAAATGGTTCAAATGGCTCTGAGCACTACGGGACTCAACTGCTGAGGTCACAAGTACCCTAGAACTTAGAACTACTTAAACCTAACTAACCTAAGGACATCACGCACATCCATGCCCGAGGCTGGATTCGAACCTGCGACCGTAGCGGTCACGCGGTTCCAGACTGTAGCGCCTAGAATCGCTCGGCACCATAGTTCCCTCAATCACTACCAGCTGTGACCAACAGTCATTTCCCGTGGCTACCCACACCATGGTGCCAGAAGTAAAATTAACATGACTCTCCAAAACATTGGAAAAATGGAATCATTCCCCAGATCCCCGCCTTTCTCACTGATGATAATTATCTGGGGTAGCGCAGGGCCTTGATTCATCACTGAGCACAATGTGACTCCATTCATCACCAGTCCATTCTTCCCTGGCACAGGACCACTGGAAGCACAACCGTTTTTGTTATGATGTTAACTGTAGCTCGCTTAAGGGACAGTAAATCCATTATCCAGTTGACCAGTGGTGTGGGATGACAAAGAATGTTGCATGACATCAATTATTTGTTCTCGGACAGCATGTACAGATGTGACAGGATTATGATGTCCTTCCCTTGCGGTCCAAAATATAGCCACAGTCACATCCGAATACCTCACAAATCTGGATATTGCTCGATTCGACCAGCCAGAAGAATTGCAAACCCAGAATGAGGCCCCTTTCAGAATATGTCTGGTGCTGATAATAATATCTCACAGGAGTACGCAGTGTCTCTGTATCCTTTCAGATCTACATATATACTCCACAGGCCGTCATACAGCGCGTGGAAGAAGGTACCTCGTACCACTACTAGTCGCTTCCTTTGCTGTTCCACTCGCTGACAGAACGAGGGAAAAACGACTCTCTGTACGCTTCCGTATGAGCCTCAATTTCTCGTATCTACAGTCCCTATGCGAAAAGTAAGTTGGAGCTCTGCTGTCAGCTTCATATGCCGGTTCTCTCATTTTCCTCAATATTGTTCCTCGAGGAGAAAGTCGCCTTCCCTCCATGGATTCTCATTTGAGTTCCTGACACATTTCTGCAACACTTGCGTGTTCTTCGAACCTACCCTTAACAAATCTAGCCGGCAACCTCTGAATTGCTTCGATGTCTTCCTTTAATCTGATCTGGTGCAGATCCCAAACACTCCAGCAGTACTCAAGTACAGGTCCCACTACTGTCCTATATGTGGTCTCCTTCACAGATGAACCACACTTTCCTGAACTTCTCCCAGTAAACCGAGGTCGACCAATCGCCTTCACTACTACGATCACCACATGCTCGTTCCATTTCATATCGCTCTGCAACGTTACGCCCGGATATTTAAACGACGTGACTGTTAAAAGCAGGTCACTGTTAATGCTGTATCCGAACGTTTACGGGTTTCGTTTTCCTGCTCACCCGCCTTATCTTACTTTTTTATACAATCAGGACCAGCTGACATTCATCAAACCAACCAGGAATTTTCTCTAAGCCCTCTTTTATACACAGTGACCAATCATCATCTTACGATGTTCACACCCTTTACATAACCTATCAGGCCTGGCTACAATACTGAGCATGAACAGCACTAATCCATTCTGGTGGCCGTTCATCCTGTCAGAGAATCGCAGCTCTAATCATTTACATTACCGCTGATAGTGTGTACTTGTAACAAAGTTACGGTGACATCCTCCCATGTCCTCCGTGTGCTTCCCTTTTTTTGTCAAAGAGTACAGTTTTTCTCGTTATTTTCTTTCATTTTCGGATTTACAGCAGGAGAATGATCCACTTGAAAGTTATTTTATCACCTTCTGAACACAGATTTACGAGCCACGATATGTGGCGGTGGGTACTAAGTGGGTAATGGGTAACAGTACATTGTAAACAGTATGTGGTAAACAGGTAACAGGTACTGGGGAAAGGCTAATGGTAAATAATGAATGGTAAAGCTCCCATCAAGATGTCTAGAAGACCATCGAACTTACCATTTACCACGTACAGTTTTTTTACCAGTTACCTTTAGCAGTTACCTTGTAACGCCGGAAATGCATATCCTCCTATTTCCATCTATTGTACCATAAATTTTTCCTTATTTTGTTACCTGAATATATAACATTTCTGTGTCTTTGTATATTGTAATTGTTTTACTATTTGTATATATATGCATTTATGTCGATGTATAATTGGTTTGTTTTGTGAATATTATTTGTATTTATACGCTGGGTCTGGCCTAGGGAAAACTATACTATCGAACGAATACATCGATAGGTCGTGTGGAGAACGATAGTGTGTAGGATCTTTGGTAGTGTTAACTCTGCCGCGTGGAGCGCGGGCAGAGAGAGTCTGGCTGGAGTAGCGAGTGGAGCAGGTGTGTTGTGTGTAGCTCCCGCGAGTTGCCGCGCTTTCGGGGTTTGGCAGCATGTAATTGCGCTCGACTTGCGATAATAATTTCTGACATGGTGTCGCGGACGGGAAGCATTAGCTGGCGCACATCAAGAGCCCGTTTCGTCTGGTGACCGTGTTGAGAAGAAGGCGCGCCAACATCCAGCTTCTGCAACAGCGACGGCCGACAATGAGTGACTGTCGCCACCTCCTCGATCGACGGCTTCAAACCTTCAATCAACCAACAAGGAAGACTGGAAGCACGTAAAGTCTTAGAACTGTATGGCAGACCTCAGCTTTTCAAATTGTTCCATTTGCCTCGCAAAATTACAGCAACTTAGCATGAACCTTTGTTGCTCATTGTCCCAATTGCATTACCAATCAGGGTCCCTTCCTTTTCCGAAATGAACCCGAGTGTCGTTGAAATTCAGACGCCAGCATTAAAGTACAATTATTGCATTTCACTGCTTTAATTTCAAAGTTCAGTTTAAGTATTCATAGCTGGCTACAATATTTAGATTACGCAAGCACAAATTAAGAGTGCGAGTTTTGTTACCGTATTTTAGCTTACCTGTGACTGCAGCTCAGCTTGGTACGTACTAAATCTTACTATTGTTAATTGTTCAGAATCATTTAATTCAAGTTCAAAGTTAAATCTCTTATTTCTAAATTGCGTAGATTCAAGTAGCTTTTGAAATGATTGTTGAGGTAGTCCAAGACTAACCGTATTTTACTGAATTTCGATGTGCTTCAGAAAGAAAGCTCTCTATTAACTTCAGTCACTAAATTAACTTTCGATTTTCCGGTTTTATTAATTCTATTGCTAAATTATGTCAGAGTGTAGCGAAATTTATTACTTCCGACCAACCTTCAGTTTGCACACTACACGTGTCAACCTTCAGTTGCCACGCTTCTAGTGCTAATTATATGTGTAATAACCTTTCTTTTTCAGTTATTATAGTAATTGTCCATAGGACTGGCGACCGTAATTTTCCCCAAATCTCAAACATCTAATTACCGCTAGTTAATTGTTAACGTAACAGCCGCACATTTACTTTCTTTATTAACTTTCCCCTTTTCAAAATTAATTTCCACCAATTTCATTTGCTTTTTTCCTTTCATTTAGATGTAACCCTTTCCTCCCTCTTTACCGACAGATTAACTTCGGTGACGATTGCTTTTCCCAAATTTCCGTTAGGTACACGCGGTTTAATTTTTCACTGTCGTTGAGGTCGATAAGTGAGGGGGAGGTTACAACCTGTTACCCATTACACATACATTTTACCCAATATCTGTTACACATCACCCATTTCCTGTTACCCATTATCTCTTTAACTCTACCAGTACCCATTTACCTTTACCCATTTATCATTATACATTTACCACTACCTGTTACCCATAACCCTTTATCCATTTACCATTTACTGTTATCCGTTACACATTTGCTATTTACGGTTTACAATTAGCTCCTACCTATAACCCATTTATCATATATCATAATCAGTTACCTATTAACTGGATCGCTGTTAATTTTTAAAACAACCGCAGTACATGACACACACAGTAGCGGAACCCCCCCCCGCTAGCTGACACCCCCCCCTTCCCCCTTGGCTGACAGCTGATACTCCACGGAAACGGTAGTAAACCGTATTTACTGGAAAATACTCAGTTCAAAGATAGTAGTTTCCGCTTTGTGAGAGAGCTATTTAGCGTTATCATCAAAAGATGACTCACGTTTTGTACTCCAACATAAAGTTAATGTCCTATCGTGGATTCACTATAATGTTTGTCTAACTTTGGAAGTGGGTAGCTGAAAGTACGCTTATAAGCGAAAACATTATGACCACCGCCCACCGCGATGTTGGATGCTGCCTGGTGACGTTGCAGACACGTGACGTGGTAAAAAAAAGTATGTCAGTGGAGTGGACACGGACGGAGGGCCGTCCTAGCGAAGATACGGGCTGCAAATGCGAAAATTCATTGGGGTAATCGACTTTGACAAATGGTAGACTACTATTATGCAAAGCCTATGAATGAGTATCTCGAAAACGGCGAAGCTGGAATGTTCCCTTGCTGCTGTCGTGATCATCTATGGAAAGAGGTAGAAGGACAGTGAAACTACCACTAGACGTTGAATGGTTGGAATCCACGATTCTTCCTAATACGTGCAGTTCCGAGGTTTGACTGCTCTGTAAAGTAAGATAGATAGTGAACTGTGGCATCTCTGCCGAAAGAGCACAATGCTGGTTTACGCAAAAGTGTTTTCGAACACACAGTGCATCATACATTGTTGAACATAGAGCTCCACAGCAGACAACCCCTATGTGTTCACATGTTGACCTAACGGCATCATCAACTGCGACTGCAGAGGGCACTGAGCCATCGGAATTCGTCCGTCGATCAGTGGAAACGGGTCTGCTCTTCGGGTGAATCACACTTTTGCTATGCTAAGTCGATGGTCGTCTGCACAAACGATGTCATCGAAGTGAACGGCGGCTCGAAACGTGCAGCGCGCAACGGACGCAGGCTGGTGGGAGCAGTATCATGCTTTGGGAGACATTCTCCTGCGGTTGAGTGGTAGTAATCGAAGACACGCTAACAGCTGCGAACCACTTTCTCACTTGTACAAATGCCTACTACACCTCTCCATTACTCTGTTCCATCGAATTGTCATGTAGTATCCACTATGTGACAGCAGAAGATGACAAATACTTTGAACTTCAGCGTTGACAAGTGCATTTTAAACCGTAAGTTAGATCAGCAGTAGTACTCATGTATGTTTTTTCGATGCAACATGTACTTTTATTGTGCCGAGCCGAGAGTCAGATGTATTGGAAATTAGTAAGACAAGATTTGTCAAAACAAGCAAAACAGTTAGTGAGTTCATTCCAGCTGATGCAAACCTGTCTCCATTGTGATACTTGACATAGAACAATTTAGACGTGATAAATAATTTATTTGAGACTCCACTGGGGCTTACACCATCTGTAGAACAGAACTCGAATTTTGCGCGTACATGAGTGCTGCTTTACATATTTTTTTGGATAAATGGTTTTTTGAACATTGTAAAAAAATCAGAACGTTCAAATACTTTTGAGCATGGCCAAGATGGCTACATTGTGATTGGTTGTTTCATTTTATGAGTGGTAAAACACTTTTATGTGTGGAAATACTATAAGGAGAATCTCCACATCATAAATGTTTTGGTAGATGGTAGGATGCAACCTATATACACCGTGAACTGTATGGCGTGGCAGAATCTCAGCAAATGACCTGTTATGAGACAGACAGTGTATACAACAATGCACGACCTAGCTGATGTGATCAAGCTAATAACGCACGAAAATATTTTCCCCGGCAGTGCGATGGCAAATCTAGACGCACTATTGCATTGGCACACTTTTCACTGTTCAAGTACAGCACATTGTAAGGTTAAGCAAACTATTTACCACCCAGAAGAGGCTCCAGGGAATAGGATACTGTACTGAGGAGCCACACAGGCTACAAAAGAAAAGAAGAAATCGCTTCTCTGCTTTTGGTTTCTTATTAATTTTTTGATGAGTACTTTTCAACATGAGTAAATAATTCCAGAGCATTTGAATACTTTTGACTATGGCCAGTGTGGTTGCATGGTGATTGGCTGTCTTATTTTAAAAGGTTATTAATTAGTTTCAAATGAGAAAATACTGCAAGTTACCCCCTTTACATAATGTTTTGGACGAATTATTTTGAACATGATGCACAAAAGTTTCAGTGATCGTATACTTTTGGGCATGGCAAGAGCAGTTACATCACGATTGGCTGTTTATTTTTAATGGTCTGTAAAATACGCCGGCCGAAGTGGCCGTGCGGTTCTAGGCGCTGCGGTCTGGAACCGCAAGGCCGCTACGGTCGCAGGTTCGAATCCTTCCTCGGGCATGGATGTGTGTGATGTCCTTAGGTTGGTTAGGTTTAACTAGTTCTAAGTTCTAGGGGACTAATGACCTCAGAAGTTGAGTCCCATAGTGCTCAGAGCCATTTGAACCATTTTTGTAAAATACTTTTATAAGTGGCAATACTGCAGTTTACACACTTTTCATAAATTTTGGATAAAAAGTTCTTTACATGATTCCAAACAAATTGAGAGCATTCAAAAGTTTTTGAGCATGGGTGACTTTGGTACACTGTGATTAACTGTTTCATCTCAGTGGCCTATAAAGAACTTTCATATGTGGAAATCCTCCAAGTTACACCTTTCACGAAGACTTTGGAAAATTACTTTTGAACGAGAAGTAAATAAACATTCAGAGCAGTTGGATAATTTTGAGTTCAGCCAAGACGGTTCATCAGGGGCTGTTTCATTTTCATAGTCTGTAAAGTACTAGCGCTGGCAAAAATGGCATTCCTGCGCAAAAGAGGTCTACAAGTATCAAACATAGGCCTCGACTTGAAGAAGATATGTCTGATTATCTACGTTTGGAGCACAGCAGTGTATGTTAGCGAAATATGGACTGTGGGAAAACCGGAACAGAAGAGAATCTAAGCATTTGAGATGGACTGTTGCAGACTAATGTTAAAAATTATGTGGACTGGTAAGGTAGGCAATGAGGAGGTTCTGCATAGAATCGGAGAGGAATGGAATATATGGTAAACACTGACAATGAGAAGCGAGAGGATGATAGGACATCTGTTAAGACATCAGGAACTGACTTCCATGTGTTGAGTGGTACTTAAGTAAATAAATTAGTGAAATCAAAGTGAACTAGAAATTAGAATATAAATGGAAAACTTGGTTTAGTTTGGAGAGTTACATACTGGCACACAGCGGGCACAACAGCAGAGGGGAAGAGACAATGACCGTGAAGTCAGCAAGTTCCACATAAGCGGGCGCTGTCGATTCAGCCGTCAGGGCATCGCCCGACCGGCTCACGTGTTTCTCAGTTGTCGCATGTGAGCAAAGGCCCTCGCCTGCATTCCAAGAGCCAATGACCGACGTTAAGAAGATTCTTCGAGAAGCTTTCCAACGTGACGGGAGAGACAATGACCGGCTCACGTGTTTCTCAGTCGTCACATGCAATCAGAGGCACCCACCTACATTCCAAGAGCCAATCACCGATGTTAAGAAGATTCTTCGAGAAGCTTTTCAACGTGACAGAAGAGGCAATGGCCGTGAAGTCGTTCACCTCCAGTGAACTGAAGTGAATAAATACGCGAGACGCAGTGGGCCCGACAGATGAAGACAGATGAAGACGGGGACGAAGACGAAGACGGAGACGGGGACGGAGACGAAGACGAGAGACAAAGGAAGAAAAGAAGAGTAGCAGTAGTTTTCCGTCAGTTTCGGTGCTGAAGACCGTCATGCAAGAAGAGACTGCATCATGCACAGACGCACCAAGTCCGCCGCTGTAATGGAATAGCAAGCAGCAGCCGCGGCGCCAGAAGACAGAAGTTAAAAGGTATTTGAAGTCTGAATTTTACGTACCCGGGTGACTCGTGAGGACGGGAAGGAGACGGCCTCACCTCAGCAGTCACCTGTGAGCTGGGATGAAGACCTGACAGCCGAAGACTGGCAAGCGGGAGTCCGTGGTTCGAGTTCGGGACACTGGCCTTGCCCCGCCGCGCCGCTCCGCTGGTCGACGCACAACACACGCGGCCGCTTAGAGAAGAGAAACACTGGGACGCCACATCCAAGGTATCACCATCCGATGCACGACTTCGCTCGCAATAATTAAACGGGTCACCTCACGCTGCGCGTCTCCAGTCAGCTGGGCGAGACGGCGACACGAGATACACAACGCTACGCGTAATCAGACGCCGCCGCCGCCGCCGCCGCCGCCGCCGCTGCCGCAGCAGAAGACTTCACAAACGACACAGCTGCCGCTCTCCGAACCAGAACATCCCGTAAGATACAGTTGTACAAATCTTCAATAAAAGTTATCTTATGTAAAAATGATGTTTCATTCGACCTCACACCCGAGCCAAGGAAGAACCCACCCTGCCACATGTTATTAAGAGAGAAAAGTTAATTTATTTAATATTTTCACCCTGACAGAATGCTTTAGAATGCTCATCCTGACAATTGACAGCATCAAAAGAGAAAACCCAGTTACATTGAGTGACAGAAGTGTCACATTTAGTAACACAACTGTTACACATGGTACTAGAGGGATGTGTAGAGGGAAAAAACTTTAGAGGAAGTCAGAGATTGGAATACATACAGCAAATAATTGAAGATGTAGGTTGCAAGTGCTACTCTGAGATGTTGAGACTGGCACAGGAGATCAATTTGTGGCAGGCCGCATCAAACCAGTGAGAAGACTGATGACCCCCCCAAAAAAATTATTAGACCTTGAGTGGAGAAGAGAGAGAGGTGAGGGGAGCGGAGAAGTATTACAAAGCACAATTGGCTAGTTCCACCCTCTTGGATTTATGTTTTTTTTTTTTTAATTTCCCTCCATTTTGTATTTTTTCAATTGGATTTTTAACTTTAGCCCCGTCCACTCTTGGATTTTAGAATCCGCTACCAGCGCCATCTTGATGACATCCCCTGACTGTAATGGTGTCTAGAGGCGGAAACTTGAACTGCGAGCCAGAATCGCCCTAGATACCTACTGTAATGGTCATATAACACTTCCTTAGTGTACACTCAATGTTATTTTTATGTTTTAGTATCCCTCTTTCTTGCTCCATTCGCGAATTATGCGAAGGAGAATAATTTCCAGTATCTCTCCTCATGGGTTCTAATACCTCTGATTTTCTCGTCGTAGTTATTTCACCCGATAAGTGGAAGTAAATTGTTTCCTGACTCTTCGTGGGACGAACGCTTTCAGAGTTCTAGTAGTAAATCTCTCCGTGAAAAATCTTGCCCCTGTTGGATGTTTCTCTATATCTTCTGTTAATTTTGTTTCGTTAGGGTCGCAGACTGACGAGCATTACTCAAGAATTAGTTGTACGAGTCTTTCGTAAACCTCTTCTTTCTTGGATGAATGACATTCCATTCAGCTTTACCTAGTGTACACTATCTGATCAAAGGAGCCAGATATCTATCAGTGGAAGTTAACATGAGGTGTTTCCACCCATAGCCTTCATAGCGGCTTGAAATTTGTTGGGGAACTTTCAATGAGGTATCAGAATGTCTGTGGAGGAGTGCCAGCCCATTCTTCCTCAAGAATTCAAACCAGAGATGGTTGTGATGTTGAACACTGCGCTCTGAGGTGAGTCGACGTTCTAACTCATCCCAATGGTATTCCATTGTGTTCGAGATTCTGGGCAGGCCAGTCCATTTCTGGAATGATATTGTCCACAGTCATTTCGGCGGGAGAACACCCCGCCATTTTCAAGGCAAACTGCCTCACAGATGCTACTTTATGCATTGATACAGCCATCGCCACCGAACTTTTCCTCTACTGTACGCAGTAGACAATGCTGTAAAATAAGTTTACATCCTTCCACATTTAATGTTTTCTTAAGTGCGTAAAGACGAAGAGCACTTCTGTATCGCAACATCACTTCCTCTACAGGGTGAGTCATAAATGAAGAAAAATATGTTGTGCAAATTGTCACACACTGAGCTACAAACATAAATTCGTTTTCCGCATGTCCCTAAGTCAATAAATGACAATGCAATTGAAGGGTAAAAATCTGGAAATATACTCCTGGAAATGGAAAAAAGAACACATTGACACCGGTGTGTCAGACCCACCATACTTGCTCTGGACACTGCGAGAGGGCTGTACAAGCAATGATCACACGCACGGCACAGCGGACACACCAGGAACCGCGGTGTTGGCCGTCGAATGGCGCTAGCTGCGCAGCATTTGTGCACCGCCGCCGTCAGTGTCAGCCAGTTTGCCGTGGCATACGGAGCTCCATCGCAGTCTTTAACACTGGTAGCATGCCGCGACAGCGTGGGCGTGAACCGTATGTGCAGTTGACGGACTTTGAGCGAGGCCGTATAGTGAGCATGCGGGAGGCCGGGTGGACGTACCGCCGAATTGCTCAACACGTGGGGCGTGAGGTCTCCACAGTACATCGATGTTGTCGCCAGTGGTCGGCGGAAGGTGCACGTGCCCGTCGACCTGGGACCGGACCGCAGTGACGCACGGATGCACGCCAAGACCGTAGGATCCTACGCAGTGCCGTAGGGGACCGCACCGCCACTTCCCAGCAAATTAGGGACACTGTTGCTCCTGGGGTATCGGCGAGGACCATTCGCAACCGTCTCCATGAAGCTGGGCTACGGTCCCGCACACCGTTAGGCCGTCTTCCGCTCACGCCCCAACATCGTGCAGCCCGCCTCCAGTGGTGTCGCGACAGGCGTGAATGGAGGGACGAATGGAGACGTGTCGTCTTCAGCGATGAGAGTCGCTTCTGCCTTGGTGCCAATGATGGTCGTATGCGTGTTTGGCGCCGTGCAGGTGAGCGCCACAATCAGGACTGCATACGACCGAGGCACACAGGGCCAACACCCGGCATCATGGTGTGGGGAGCGATCTCCTACACTGGCCGTACACCACCGGTGATCGTCGAGGGGACACTGAATAGTGCACGGTACATCCAAACCGTCATCGAACCCATCGTTCTACCATTCCTAGACCGGCAAGGGAACTTGCTGTTCCAACAGGACAATGCACGTCCGCATGTATCCCGTGCCACCCAACGTGCTCTAGAAGGTGTAAGTCAACTACCCTGGCCAGCAAGATCTCCGGATCTGTCCCCCATTGAGCATGTTTGGGACTGGATGAAGCGTCGTCTCACGTGGTCTGCACGTCCAGCACGAACGCTGGTCCAACTGAGGCGCCAGGTGGAAATGGCATGGCAAGCCGTTCCACAGGACTACATCCAGCATCTCTACGATCGTCTCCATGGGAGAATAGCAGCCTGCATCGCTGCGAAAGGTGGATATACACTGTACTAGTGCCGACATTGTGCATGCTCTGTTGCCTGTGTCTATGTGCCTGTGGTTCTGTCAGTGTGATCATGTGATGTATCTGACCCCAGGAATGTGTCAATAAAGTTTCCCCTTCCTGGGAGAATGAATTCACGGTGTTCTTATTTCAATTTCCAGGAGTGTATGAAGTGGACTGTGCGCCGACATTGGCCAAGGGGACAGATCGGCAACAGGGCACAACATGCCAGTGTTGCAGGTAGTCTAGCCGCTCACGAGAAGGCGAGGTATGCGGCGTCAGGCGACGATCTGCGTGACACGGCGAGCAATGGCGGCGCCCACATCTATCTCGTACCGGTTACGCTGGCCGGTATTACGTATGGTGGCTAGTTGGCATAGGGAAAGGAAGGTGAGGAGGGGTTGCACTACTGTACATGCATGTTTTATAATTTGGTTTTTGTGTCACAGACTTAGTTTTAAGAAACCAGTACATAGATGCAGAATGCAAAACACAACTACATAGGTATGTGGCAGTTAATACAAACGAATACAGTACAGCTGTACAAATCGAAACTAACATAGAAACACATGACCAGAAGCTGCAGTGGTGGTTTACAAGTGCTGTTCGAAATGACGGCTACGATGCGTGTGGCAAAGTTGAACTCTTCGCAGGAAGGATTGCTGAACACGATCCAACATACTGACAAGGGGAGGTCGCCAATCGGAACACGCCGATTTCGCCCAAATTGCGTGTGTAGAAGGATGCGAGTCTCCGCATCACGTGCCTTAAATATTTCGCCTGAGTGGGCCTTAGGAAAGGAGAAAATGCTCTCTAAAGTTTTGCCAATAGCATTATATACCTTATTCAGCGGTCGGTTGGTCGTTAACGATGTAGCGTAATGGTAAAGCGCATTGTGTACAAAACAGGCGACCTGAGATCAATCCCATGTGCTTCTTGATTTTTATCCTGTTTTTTCCCATGTTTATTTAATTTCGTTTCTTCCGATTGTTCAACTATTTACCGTAGAAATTAAACACATTCAAGCAGTATATTTATACAGCTAGGCAAAAGTGTTAATGAAAATAAAGTTACCAAAGATTCTTGTGATTACGTGAGCTACTTTTTATTCACTATCACAGTAGAAAGTTTGCAATTTTTATGGTGACATCTATCATAGAATCATCTATCATAGAAACGACGTTGCTTACGGTTATTATGTGAGAATGAAGACTTGGTTGTCTCGCCAGCCGACAAAGGGAATGCCACCGTGTTTCTGAACCCTGCAGACTACCACCTGAAGATGCTACATCTATCAGAAGATCCCACGTACCGCAAGCTTAGTCGTGATCCCACAGAGGCCATTGTCAGAAACACACGGAAATTACAGAAGGATTCTGGCTTACCAGATGAAGTGGTGAAGAAATTAACGCCTCGTCCCGCCAGACCACCCAGGCTTTATGGATTATCAAAGATACACAAGGAAAGTGTTCCCCTGAGGCCCACTGTTAGTGCAATCAGTTCGCCCACCTACAGAAAAAAAATGGTTCAAATGGCTCTGAGCACTATGTGACTTTACAGCTATGGTCATCAGTCCCCTAGAACTTAGAACTTCTTAAACCTAACTAACCTAAGGACATCACACAACACCCAGTCATCATTAGCCAGAGAAAATCCCTAACCCCGGCGGGAATCGAACCCGGGCGCGGGAAGCGAGAACGCTACCGCACGACCACGAGCTGTGGACCGCACCTACAGACTTGCTAAATGTCTGGCAGGATTATTAGCACCAAAATTGGGACATTGCGAACACCATGTTGTCAACTCGCAGAAATTTGTTGGGACACTCAAGAGAATGAAGATAGGCCCAAACGACCTAATGGTTAGCCTGGATGTTGTGTCACTTTTCACGAGGGTGCCATTACAAGATACGCTGGATCTTTTGGCCCAACATTTTCCATCTGGAGTCATTAAGTTGTCCCGTCACGTCCTAACGACAACGTATTTTTTGAACTGCGATGAATATTATGAGGTGATTGACGGCACAGCCATGGGATCACCACTGTCTCCAGCAGTCGCAAATTTCTTCATGGAGCACTTTGAGGAGCAGGCTCTGCAAACTGCGACATTACGGCCATCTTGCTTTCTACGATACGTTGATGACACATTCCTGATATGGCCTCATGGTGAAGATATACTACAGCAGTTCGTCGATCATATGAATGGTGTCCATCCAAACATTAAATTTACTGTCGAGATGGAGAAGCACGGCAAGCTACCATTCTTGGATGTTTTGGTTGAGCGGAAGGCAGGAGGCCAGCTTGGTCATTCAGTGTACCGGAAACCAACACACAATGATCGGTACTTGAACACCAATAGTTTCCACCACCCTGTACACAAGAAAGCTGTCCTGAACACGTTGGTTCACAGAGCCAAGATTATCTCTGACGACGACCACCTACCTACAGTGTGAATTGCAGAACTTAAAACGTGTTTTCGGGGAAAATGGATACAGCAAAAGAGACGCTTTCAAGGGCCACCGACGAAAGACACCTGGTTAATCAGTAGAAGAAGCCAAACGGACTGTATTCCTGCCATACTGTGGAGCAGCTAGCAGTAAGTTAGGACGTCTGCTGCAGAAATATGGGCTAAGACTAGTGTTCCGGCCCACCCCAAGATACGAGATATGTTGGGCCCTGTTAAGGACGACATTTCTCTTCGAGTGTCCGGTGTGTATGGTGTACCCTGTGAATGTGGCAGCATGTACATTGGACAGATAATTCGCACGGTTGCGGAGCGTTGTACTGAGCACAAGCGCCATATAAAACAAAGGGTGTTTGACAAGTCAGCCATAGCGGAGCATTGCCTAGAAAACGGACATAAAATACAGTTCGAAAATACAAAAGTGTTGGCTCATGCGTCAACATATTGGGACTCCGTTATAAAGGTAGCGGCCGAGATTCGCTTGAACAACATCAATTTCAACAAAGACCAGGGATACACACTCAGCAGGGCATGGGGACGGGCGTTGGACATCGAAAGAAAGCAGAGACAGATGCGCGACGCGGGAGCGGCAGTTTCAAACGTGGCGCCTGCCCCTGGAGCCGCCTGACGTCACCGGTGCTGCCACGGGCAATAGCTCCGCCAGCTGCACCGGTCGACTTACGCGCGCGCGCCACAATGGATCGATCTGATTGGCTGCTGATGATGTCATCATGCCTACATAAGCGAGAAACCGTAACAGCCCCGGCAGTCAGTGAACTCCCGACGACATTGGCGGAGATGGCCATTGAAAGCTCGAGGATTTTATTCGAATTGACGCGGCTGGAAAACCGAGAAAGTTTTATTCATGTATGCCGTCGCGAAAGAGTCCGAGGACGCAACATGTGAAACATGTATATATTTCGCACCAGCCACATTTCATGAAGGCATTTTTTGAGCAGTTACATTTTGCCGAAACATGCGTCACTGGAATGGACACTTCATTCAAGTTTTGAAACGACGGTTTGTCTGCTGTCAGTTTGAATGCAAACTAAGCGTACTGGATCGTAGGTATGAACACAGGAGCACTGAATTGACGCTGCACGATCGAATGTATTTTAATTGCATCTTCTCTTGATGATATTTCTCGCTGTTGTTGGAGCAATTCAGGGGTACTTTGTAGTCTTTTAATTAGAATTTTGACTTGGCGATAGAAATATACATCACACGGTTGAACCAGCGGTGTACATCTTGGTGGAATGACCTTCATGGTACACATTGCCTCGCCTAGCTCATTCGTAAATGTCTCATCATACAATGTTGAATCTGTTTGGCCGCTCCAAGAATCCACCAACAGAATAAATTTATTGTCTGCGACGTGTGGCTTCAATGTTGTTTCCAAATATGTTGCATAAAGCTCTTTTGTTAGTTTCCCTGACATGGAACAAGTAACCACAACATTTTGGTACTCGTCTTCTAATTTTTTGACAATGGCGGCAACCCGAGGACCGAATTTATTCGCAGGCTCTTGCAAACATAAAAACACAATGGGTAAAAGTTTCCCTGAAGCGGTTAAACTGTACTGTACTGTGTAAGACTGGGTGGTCTTCGATAGATTGAGTTTCTTCACCATAACAGTCTTTGCACCTTTGACATCCAGAGACGTTGACTGATACTGGCATCCGATCTGGTCGGTGTTAATTATATAATCGATGTTGAATTGTGGCATTAAATGTCTCATCTGCATAGGAAACTTCTCTGCTACTGCCACTGTTTCGTCTAAAGTTGCGACATCAGTTTTGCTGACGAATTTCGTGATTTTTCGCTGCCTTATCTAATATTTTTTCTTGGAGGATTTTGGCCAAGTATTAGAAGCACGGAAGTGAAAACACTCCGACAAATATGGGAATGCAGCGGTCATTGTCCATTGCTGTAGGGTTGTAGTCGTCAGCTGTTCATAGCAGCGTCGCGCATCTTGAAATTTTTCCCATGTTTCCGAGTCAATTAAGGACAACTTTTCAAGTCTGGTGCCACCTTGGTGTACTTCTTTCCTCTAAATTTTAAGATAATCCCTTTTCTTCAGGATTGGGAATTTAGACTGCAATGTTGCAAATTTCCATTTCGGATGAGCGTCAGCAAACTCCAGGACCTTCTTCTTGTGAGCCAATGTTGCTGATGTACGTGAGGAACTCGTGAAGAAATCTTCAGGAGTATAATCCTCATCTGTACTTGAAGAAGTCACCTGTGACAGATAAAAATAGACTGCATATGATAAACGCGCGCGCGCGCGCGCGCGCGTGTGTGTGTGTGAGAGAGAGAGAGAGAGAGAGAGAGAGAGAGAGAGAGAGAGAATGAGAAAATGAGATGTTCCACGTACCTCTTCATAAATATTTTCTTCATCAAGCTCTGTGCATAGTATCAGATCTATGAAATGCGTATTCATAACGTCGATATCTGCCTCTGCAATTACTTCACCTACGGATATTACTGTAGGACTGAAGCGGACATAGGAGGACTGCCAGTGATCATCCCTTTTTCTTTATTGAAAAAGCGTAGGAAAGAGCACTGGTGAAGTTTGTTTTGAAATCTTCATCAAACGTTTCGAGATTATCAGTAACTTTATGTTGGGTTGCCATGTTTGATTTTGGCGCGACGATACTCATAGCTCCACGAATCGTTGCGAACTGACAATAGAAGCACAGTCTAATACATAGAGTCGCGACCCTCACTGGAGAGAAATCCATTACCGTCTGATAGCTGAAACGACGCTTGCGATTCCAGCGGTCAGCTAGGGTAACCTCTGTTAGCGTCATATACATACCGTAATAAGAAAAATATTTTATTTTCTAACCTTTTTGTACGTCATTTACGATATGATTGTTTACATTTTATTCGAAAGCTTGAATGTATTTAAATTCTACGGTAAATAGTTGAACAATCTGAAGAAACGAAGTAAAATAACAATGAGAAAAAACAGAAAAAAAGTTAGGAAGCACCTTGGATTCATTTCAGGTCGCCTGCTTCGTAATCAATGCGCTTGACCATCACAAGACGCCGTTAACGACGAACAGATCGCTCAATAAGGTATGTAGTGCTATCGGAAAAACTTTCGAGAGCATTTTCTCCTTTCCTAAGGCCCACTCAGGTGAAATATTTAAGGCACGTGATGTGGAGATCCACCTCCTTCTACACACGTAATTTGGGCGAAATCGGCGTGACCCGATTGGCGACCTCCTCTTTTGAGTTATGCTCGCAAATAAAGATGTGTTGTTCACCTTCTTCCCATTGGGGCACGAGCCATAGCTGTAGCACATCAAGAAAATAAACATCAGTTACAGTTGATCCACCGAAGAAGAAAGGCCCAAAAACTTTCCGCGGGATATTTCTTGGGGCTAAGCGTGAAAGACTGCACTCGTTCAACATGGTTTTCAGTCACTCTTTGTCATTCCATACTCTTCCCATTGCTTACAGGTATACAAATTAAACTTTATGAGTTGTTCTTTCATTAGGTGTGTTATTTACAATTGTAAGTAAAACGTAATAAATGCTACAACGCCTTAAAACCGAAACCCGTATGTTCATTTTGAAACACCGTGTTTGGA
Source organism: Schistocerca serialis cubense (assembly GCF_023864345.2). Lineage (NCBI taxonomy): Eukaryota > Metazoa > Arthropoda > Insecta > Orthoptera > Acrididae > Schistocerca > Schistocerca serialis. The sequence goes on from NC_064643.1 coordinate 742,720,344, forward strand.
TTTTGTATCCCGTATTATACTTGTCGTGTTTCAGCGTCCTGGTATCTAAATCAAAATAGTGATTAAACTGCCCCCATGTCTAATAAAACACTTACGTTTCGAGAAGCCTTCAGAGGTGGTGGTCCAGATTACAGTAAACTCCCATACCTCTAATGCCCAGTAGCACGTCCTCTTCCATTGATGCATGGCTCTATTCGTCGTGGCATACTATCCACAAGTTCATCAAGGCACTGTTGGTCCAGATTGCCCCACCCCTCAACGGCGATTCGGCATAGATCCCTCAGAGTGGTTGGTGGGTCACGTCGTCCATAAGTAGCCCTTTTCAATCTATCCCAGGCATGTTCGTTAGGGTTCATGTCTGAAGAACATGTTGCCGATATGGTTGCACTATAGGTCGGAGGATGGCATTCACGTATCCTACAGCCGCTACGGCGCCTTCCATGACCACCGGCGGCTTACGTAGGCCGCACATAATGCCACCCAAAACAGCAGGGAACCTCCACCTTGCAGCACACGCTGCACAGTGTGCCTAAGGCGCTCAGCCTAACCAGGTTGCCTCCAAACACGTCTCCGACGATTGTCTGGTTGAAGGCACATGCAACACTCATCGGTGAAGAGAACGTGACGCTAATCCTGAGCGGTCTACTCGACATGTTGTTGGACCCATCTGTACCGCGCTGCATGGTGTCATGGTTGCAAAGATGGACCTCGCCATGGACGTCGGGAGTAAAGTTGCTCATCATGCAGCCTTTTGCGCACAGTTTGCGTCGTAACACGAAAAGCATTATGCAACATGGTGGCGTTGCTGTCAGGGTCCCTTTCGAGCCATCCTTAGGTAGCGGTCATCCACAGCAGTAGTACCCCGAGGGCGGTCTGAGCGAGGCATGTCATCGACAGTTCCTGTCTCTCTGTTGCTCCTCCGTGTCCGAACAACATCGCTTTGGTTCACTCCGAGACGCCTGGACACTTCCCTTGTTGAGAGCGCTTCCTAGCACAAAGTAATAATGCGGACGCGATCGAACCGCGCTATTGACGGTCTAAGCATGTTGAACTGCAGACAACACGAGCCGTGTCTCTCCTTCTTGGTGGAATGACTGGAACTGATCGGCTGTCGGACCCCCTCCGTTTAATAGGCGCTGCCCATTCATGGTTGTTTACATGTTTGGGCGGGTTTAGTGACATCTCTGAATAGTCAAAGGGACTGTGTCTGTGATACAATATCCACAGTCAACGTGTATCTTCAGGAGTTCTGGGGACCGGGGTGATGCAAAACTTTTTCTGATGTGTGTAGAACGGCAGGCTAGTGTTTAGTGCGCCGAGTATATCACGGGTAACGACAGGTTCGTCTAGAAAACGCGTTATATTTAGGTATTTCTCAAAATATCTTCGTAAATTACCATATTTGTCATTGAAAGGCTCTGACCTATGATCTGTTTTCTGAGACGCTCTTGAACAGTTTGACGACAAAATTTGGCCGAAAGCTTTTTCGAATTGTTCGTAAAATACGCATCTGTCGGCTTAGTTGTGTGCCCAAACAGCTGCGTTTGCCTGGATGTAACCTACTACATATGAAACTCTTTTCCGGTCACTCCATGCTCTACGGAACGCCTTTCTGAATGCTTTGAGAAAAACCACAGGGTGTACACTACGTTTTTTTTCGGAACAAACTCTTAAAATTGGCGATCTTTACTTAGGTTGTTTTCTTGTTTAGCACTGTAATAACTGTTTCCTTCACTGTAATTATTGTAATGTTCACTAGCTGAATGCAAGGGAACATACTGTTCATCAATATCACGATGGCGATTTGGTGTTGTGCATGCTGGTGTGTTTTGTTCACAATGTAGTGTGTATGGTGTGTACATGGGATACGTGCCATACTCGTAACGATTTTCATATCCACATTGAACATTTTGATGGCTGGCTGGTTGATTCGGTGGAGGTGACCAAATAATGAGGTCAGCGGTCCCATCGGATTAGGGAAGGATGTCGACCGTGCCCTTTCAAAGGAACCATCCCGGAATTTGGTTGAAGAAATTTAGGGAAATCACGGAAAACCTAAATCAGGATGGCCGGATGCGGGTTTGAACCGTCGTCCTCCCGATTGCGAATCCATTGTGCTTACCACTGCGCCACCTCGCTCTGTCTGTGACCGTTACTACAGTCCGATTGCCCATTGTTTTTGCTGCGCTGCTCTACTTTGTGCTGCATCAGCTATGAAGTGTTTATTATTTTTAACAAATTTAGTCACGGTACCATTCAAAACTGTCGGTTGATTGGCGACTCCATAGAGTGCTGTGTGCACAACGACCATATACGTAAAATTAGAAGGAAGGTGATCGTTTCGTAGCTTTGGTTACTGATAATAACCTGACAGCAGAGCCTATGAGTTTAATTTGTACACTGCAGCAGTGAAGATGATCACTATGTAATTGAAAATCGATTTTGCTGTCAATAAACCATCAAAATTACGGCCAATGCTGACCTTCCTTCTAATAAAACTGTCGGTAATTTTTCATCTATGCATTGATCGATATATTTGTTCTTCTCGTCAATCCAACTGTGAAATTCTTCGTTAATGTTTTGCGAAACGGATGTCTGTGTCTAACTGAAGCTTGTCTGTTAATAGTTTGGTCAACGTTTTCACCTTGTCTTCCATTTGTATATCCCAAGTAGTTACTGATTCATGTTCTGACGGGCAAGACTTCACTTTACTCGCAACAGCTTCGCACCTGGCGTTTAATTGCTTGGCTTCACTCTGAATGTTTGTGGTTTTTCCAGTTGTAAATTTCGTTCGGAAAATTTTTTGTCAAGTTCAGTCACTCGTCCGCTCAGTCTTTCATTTGTTTCGCCTATCCTCACGGATAAAGTGTCGTTACTGGTTTAGTGCTATCAAATCGGTCTTAATCTCGTCATATCCCTTTTTAGTATCTCTTTGTATGTCGGCTCGTAGTGCGGTCATATGATTTTGCATTAATGTCATACATATGTCATTGTCTTTTTCATTTTAGGTCATTTGTCGGATATAATATTAAGCATATTAGCAATATTTGCTGATTGAAACTGCTTTGCCCACGGCCCGCGTTTTGACATGAGGCCACGGTCTAGTAATTGACTAATTGTCGGGATGTTAACAAAATTATCGTCACTAGGCATTTCAACCATTGATTGCTTATGAACGTCTGAATCAACATTAGAATTACTATCAGTATCTGTTCGATGTCCACGTCATATTCTGTTTGTGTTTGCTGTCTATCATGCTCTATTGTCGCGAACTGTTTGCGTGTTATTAGCATGCTATACGTAATGTATTGTAGAAGCAAAAAATCTTTAAATTAAATTAAAATCGTGAAAATTATTTTTGTAAATGGTTCGTCCTGGACTATTTATGTGCACTTAATGAACACGAAACCTTTCGCCATGTCAAGACGCAGTATAGCTAAGGATGATTTTTATCATACATTGAAAGAAATATTAAGTAATATCACTATATTCAATTATCACAGAAAAACAATAAGTTTACAATGAGACTCACATTAAATCAGTGCGCTTAGTATGACTGCACCTCTACAAAATATAAATGATAATGGCGGTGTGCCGCATAAATCTGCCGTAATCGCAGAAAAGAGTCCGTCTTCGCCCGCTTCTAAAAAAAATAACAGGTTCCGTCCCCTTCACAAAAATAATTGAGAGACGTAATTCCACATTTGTTTCTGCGATTATATCTTACAGTCGATACAATCATTCATAGCACTCAATTTTTAATTATTTATTTATGCCTATTTATTACGTTTCAAATTTTTCGTATGTAAATTACGCTCTTCCGGCAGATGTTGTCATTTACCATCTCGTAAAGTTATCAGATGATCAAAACCAATTGCAAAATGAGTTAAGATGAGGATGGTGCGAAAAGTGGCAGTTGACTCGAAATCATAAAAAGTCACAGTAAAGTCATCCAAACAAGCAATAACAGGAATCCGTTGAATTTCGGTTACACGGTGAATCACATAAATCGAAAAGCTGTAAATTAAATATTTAGGTACTACATTTACGAATAACTATAGTTGGATCAATCACATAGGTAATGTTGTGGCAAAAGCAGACCAAAGACTGCCATTTGTTGGCAGAAACTTTGAAAAAGCAAGGAGTCTGTAAAGAGACTGCTCATATCACGCTTGTCCGCCCTCTTGGAGTATTGCTCTTCGGTGTGGAATCTTCATCAGATAGGAGTGGCGGACAACATCGAAAAACTCCAAAGAACGGCAACTCGCTTTGTATTATGGCGAAATATGGGAGCGAATTACGCGGATATGGTACGCGAATTGGGATGGGAAATATTAAAACAAAGGCGTTTTAACTGTGGGAGGATTTTCTCATGAAACCTTCATCAGCTTTCTCTTAGAGCGGGAAAATATTTTGTTGGCACCCACCTAATGGGGAGAAATTACGATAATAACAAAATGAGAGAAATCAGTGCTCGCATGGACAAATGGAAGTGTTCGTTTTTCCCGCGCGCTGTTCGAGTGTAGAACGGCAGAGAAGGTGCATCGAATAAACCCTCTGCCAGGCACTTAGCTGCGAATTTCAGAGTAATCACGTAGATGCATATGTAGATATTGATTGATCAGTAGAAGGGAAAGAATATAATTATGTCTGTCTTACGCCATTTTTAATCAGAGCAATTCGCTCTTGTCTTCTAGTCTTACTGTTCCCTCTTGGTTCTTGTACACATTGTATGTTACACGTATTTCCCTATAATTTAACCTTATTTTTCTAAGAATTTCGAACACCTTTTGTGGCGAAACAAGCGCTGTATCATTTGAGAGATACAGAGGCCAGCGAGTGTGCAGACACTGCTCCAGAATCTAAAGATAAAATTAAAAATTAAAGTAGCCTTTCGAAGCTTTGTCAACATATACTTCAGCACAAAATGTCTAAATTGTTAAACCTCAGACTGATCAGATCAATATGTTTCCCTAAATACATCGCTTTAAATAAAAAAACAGATGGCGGTAAATAATAAAGTTAGAAAGCCAAAAATTGTTCAAAATGTGCAAATCTACGTCAAAATCAACTGTTACAAGTCTCAACTTGATCGGAGCAACAATTTGGTCAAAATCGGTGCTTTTACGAAAAATTGAAGGCGCTAAATATTAGACTCAGAAAGTTAAAAATGTGTATGAGGCTTCAGGTTGATATAAGAGCGTTAACCATGTGACCCCATTAAGCTTCCTGTAACAGTTTTCAAGTAATTTACTAAAAACTAAATCTGGAACAAAAACGTTCCTATTTACAATGGAGTAAGTACCATTTATATTGACGATAGAAAGTTCTGATACAGCACTTGATTACATCCATTAAAAAGTAGATTTATAACAAGTTTCTCAAGACCTTTATGTAAATAACAATCAGTATAAAGTATCTTAAAGATGTACTTCAGAGGACGTGTTCTACTGTCGGTTTCGGTACAAACAGGAAGTGAATTCGCGAGGACTGTACACCGCGCTGGATCGTTTAGCTTTCACAGAAGTGACTGTTCGTGTGCCGCCCGTAAAGTTAACCAAACCGCATGGCAAGTGGTGATATTATTTTCCACTTCTGTGGCAAGCAATTAATTTGACTATTAGAAGTCAGGGCGAAAGACCATTTAATCGGAACTTAACTCAGAGGTCGCCTCTGAAGTGCTCATAGTGCTGCGTATTATAGAGACATTATTATTATTATTATTATTATTATTATCATTATTATCAGGAATATTACTATGATGTGCGTGTGAAATTTTATCGAATAGACGAAACAGTTAGAACTCAAGACCTTCATTTTTAATCGTAGTTCCTGATCCCACTGAGTAAACAGACAGTAAAAACATTTCTTTCAGTGAGTAAAAGAAGAATATGGACTTGCAGACTGCAAACTATGGTCAGTATGTTCTCTATCGCTTTCAGGCTGACCGCAAAAATAGTTTTCAGGCTCTTGTAAAAAGACGGCGAACAATATTTGTTATTTACCTACTCCACCCGCCGCCCCAGACTTGTATGAGTTTACATTGTCGAACGCTTTTACGAGCTAGACAAATACTACGAGCGTGTCTCGATACTTCTTCAGGTTTGCTTCCTTTATTAACCGCAGTGGCTCAACTCCTTTTCTGGTGCCCTTATGTATCCTAAAGCCGATCTGATCGTCATCTAGCGCATCCTCAATTTTCTTTTCTATTCTTTTGGATATTATTCTTGTCAGCGAATTGGGTGCATGTGCTGTTAAGCTGATTGTGCGACAATTCTCGCCCTCGTCGGCTCTTGCTATCTGCGGAATTGTGTGGGTGACGTTTTTCCGAAAGTCTGATGGTATATAGCCAGACTCACACATTCTTCATTCCAGCGTGAATACTTGTTTTCTTGCCACTTCTCCAATGATTTTACAAATTCAAATGGAATATTATGCATCCCTTTGGCCTTATTTGATTTTTCGTTGTCCAATGCTCTTTTAAATTCTAGCTTATACTGGATCTCCTATCTCTTCCCTGTCGAATGGAGTATTGTATCCTATTGTATGTTAACCGGGGGCCTAGAAACGACGTAGAGGCTCCGTCCCCGCTGCAGCCGCAGTGGTCCACAACCCCACGACGACTACCGCAGTCCACTTCACCCCTCCGCCGCCCCACACCGAACCACTCTTTCAGGGTTATTGTGCGGCTCGGCCCCCGGTGGACCCCCCCAGGGAACGTCTCACACCAGACGAGTGTAACCCTTATGGTGGTGTACGCGTACGTAGAGAAGTTGTTTGCGCAGCAATCGCCGACATAGTGTAGCTGAGGCGGAATAAGGGGAACCAGCCCACATTCGCCGAGGCAGATGGAAAACCGCCTAAAAACCATCGGGAGACTGGCCGGCTCACCGGACCTCGACACAAGTCCGCCGGGTGGATTCGTGCCGGGGACCGGGTGCTCCTTCCCAATCCGGAAATCTGTGTGTTAGACCGCACGGCTAACCGGGCGGACCAAATGGAATATTATCCATCCCTTCGAGCTTATTTGATCTTTAGTTTTCCAAAGCTCTTTTATATTCTGGCTTATACTGGATCTCCTATCTCTTGCCTGTCGACTCTTCTTCTTTCTCATTAGCAGACAAGTCCTCCTCCTCATAGAAGCCAACTACCTGCTCTATCCTCTGCATTTAACAGCGAAATTCCTAATTCACTCTTAATGTTACCGCACTTGCTTAATTCTAGCGAAGGTTGTTTTGACTTTTCTATATGCTGAGTCAGTCCATCTGACAATAGTCTTTTTCGATTTCTTCACATTTTTCGTGTAACCATTTGGCTTTAGTTTCCTTGCACTTCCTTTTTTTTATTTTATCCCTAAGTAGTTCATATTTCTATATTCCTGAATTTCCCTAACATTTTTCTACTTCCTTCCTTTGTCGATCAACTGAAGTATTGCACCTGATATCCAGCTTTCTTCGCAGTTACCTTTCTTACATCTAAGTTTCTCTTTCTAGAGATGTCCATTATTCCTCAAGTGAACCGCCTTCTGAGCTATTCATTATTGCCATACCTATAGCCTCAGAGAACTTCAAGCGTATCTCTTCACTTCCATATCACACTTCTTCGCGGGCTGATTTTTCCTTACTAGTCTCTTAAACTTCAGCCTTTTGTTTACTCGTTACTATATTTTGATTGTATTCGCTATTACTAGCAGAAATTCATTGTCAGAACTCAGTTAGTCTTTTTCCACTCCGATTTCTGTTACCAAGCCCATATCCTCCAGTAAACCTTCCTCCTAGTCCTTCCCCTACAAACGAATTTCAATCCCCCATGGCTATTACATTTTCATCGCCGTTTACATATCGAATTACTCGTTCAATATCCTCATGTACTTTCTCTGCCGCCTCATCTTTTATTTGTGACGGCAGCATGTATATCTGATATATTGTTTCGCGTTGGTTTGCTGCCGATACCCGTGAGAAAAAATCTGTCACTGAACTGTTCAAAGTAAGTTACTCTCTGCCCTAGCTTCTTATTCATAACGAATTCTACTCCTGTTCCAGCATTTTCTGCTGCTGTTGGTATTAACCATATGCTCGTCTGACGAGAAATCCTTGTCTTCTTTCTGTTTCACTCCAGTGGTTCCTACAGTATCCATACTGAGCTTTTTCCCTTTCCATATTTTCTTGCTTCGTTACCACGTTCAAACTTCTAACCCGACTCGTAGAACGCTACCCTTTCCTTGGTTATTCAGTCTTTTTCTTATGATCACCTCTCCGTTAGTAGTCCCCTCCAAGAGATACAGTCCAGAATCCTTTTCCAATGGAGAAAGTACGGTTACACTTTTTCAATTACAGGCCTATGGATACACATTGTCTTTAATGCAGTGGTTTCCGTTACCGTCAGCATCCTCGTGCCGTTGATCATTGCTGACTTTTCTACCTTTAAGGGGCAGTTTCCCGCCTCAAGGGCAAGAGAGTGCGCAGAATCTCTGTCCGTTTCTCCATCCTCTTTGACTTCCTATGCTTGAAGTCTTCGACCGTCCCTGCCGGATATTTTTATTCAACATTTAAGCAGTGGTGAGCTTCGAATCGGGAACCAAGAAAGTTTCGATTAGTAGTTAATTGGGCTAGCTTTACTTTTCGATCGTTAGTGTTCAAGGCATTTTGTCTGTGCGGACGTCGTATGATATCTGTTAAGAATGATCGTTGAATACTTCACTCAGTTTTTATTACAAGGGCAGACAGACCCGTGACAGAACGAGCTGAGCTACAGTCGTGGCAGATATGTACACCACAGGTACCTTTGTACAGGGATTCAACTAGTATGTCAGTTAGTCAATTAGGGAGTGTCGTGGTTAGCGGTGTTGATACAACTAAGGAGTTTGGTGGCATGAATATGAACGCAGTGGGAGATGGATCTGAAGTAGTGTTTCCACTTAAGCCTTTGAGTAGTGGTCATGTTGTGGTAGAGGATTCTGCAGCTTGTGCTGCCTGTCATGTTAAAGTTTGACAACAGTCATTTAGAAGAATGTGTAGAATGCTGAATACGCAACTAAGAAGTAAGATAAAACAAATGAGAAATTGATAAACAAAAGTGTGAGGAAATGGAGAAATTAGAGTGTCAAAGCAAGTAGAAAGTGGTGGATATCTATATTAAATAAATTATCTTTGAAGGCTGCAAGATAAATAAAAGTAGAATAATACTTGTTATTAAGGATGGTACTTCATTTAATAACCAACAGGAAGAGTTGAACAGATGAAAAGAGTACATAGAAGACGTTTATGAGTCAAAAGAACGAGCCTGTCCCTGGCCTGACTGCCATAGCTTTTAGCCTGCACACTTCCCCAACTACCACGGCATGCTGTCTGAGCGTGAGGAGGGGGAAACCGTGAACACACCGCACTTAAATGGCAATTCAGTTACACAGCACACGACTTTCTTGTATATTTCACACAACAATATAGATCACAAAAAAACACATTTTCAGTATTATTCGATTTTTTGGTGCACTGTAGACCTACTACATAATTTTTATCTGGTAACAGCTGCCGGCATACGGACAGGCGCAGTCGGTTTCACAGATTTTCGCACTCGTGAAGACAGACCGCTACACTACCTCTTTTGTACTGACAGCCACTGGATCTATGAACTACTTTTATACCAGGAACAAATAGCGTAAGGTATCACCACGATTCTGCCGGACTGGTTAAAGTTATGCAGGCCAAAAAACGCCGCGCTGCAATGCTAAATGAAATTTCTCACTGTGCTGAGTAGTTCCGAGAGGTAGCGAGCAAAACCGAGACAGGCCGAGAGTGACCCACTTACAGTGTAGCATGCCATGCCCTGACACTGTCCTAGTCAGAGGAGTACCCAATAGGGAACGTTTTGGAGGGATTTTCCGTTTGCAGCATTTACCTTACGAACAACGAAAACATTTTGAACCGAGGGATCGGTGCTATTTTGAATTTGTTACTGTTGGTATAAATTTCTTCTTCTCGTATGTTCTTATTTTAGTAAATTTTGACCGTTAACTTGTTACTAATAATTTACTTAGACTGTAGGACTAAAAATTATTTCCTCATCTGTGAAACACATCACACTCAATATACAGAAAGTGCAGATATACACTCCTGGAAATTGAAATAAGAACACCGTGAATTCATTCTCCCAGGAAGGGGAAACTTTATTGACACATTCCTGGGGTCAGATACATCACATGATCACACTGACAGACCCACAGGCACATAGACACAGGCAACAGAGCATGCACAATGTCGGCACTAGTACAGTGTATATCCACCTTTCGCAGCAATGCAGGCTGCTATTCTCCCATGGAGACGATCGTAGAGATGCTGGATGTAGTCCTGTGGAACGGCTTGCCATGCCATTTCCACCTGGCGCCTCAGTTGGACCAGCGTTCGTGCTGGACGTGCAGACCGCGTGAGACGACGCTTCATCCAGTCCCAAACATGCTCAATGGGGGACAGATCCGGAGATCTTGCTGGCCAGGGTAGTTGCCTTACACCTTCTAGACCACGTTGGGTGGCACGGGATACATCCGGACGTGCATTGTCTTGTTGGAACAGCAAGTTCCCTTGCCGGTCTAGGAATGGTAGAACGATGGGTTCGATGACGGTTTGGATGTACCGTGCACTATTCAGTGTCCCCTCGACGATCACCAGTGGTGTACGGCCAGTGTAGGAGATCGCTCCCCACGCCATGATGCCGGGTGTTGGCCCTGTGTGCCTCGGTCGTATGCAGTCCTGATTGTGGCCCTCACCTGCACGGCGCCAAACACGCATACGACCATCATTGGCACCAAGGCAGAAGCGACTCTCATCGCTGAAGACGACACGTCTCCATTCGTCCCTCCATTCACGCCTGTCGCGACACCACTGGAGGCGGGCTGCACGATGTTGGGGCGTGAGCGGAAGACGGCCTAACGGTGTGCGGGACCGTAGCCCACCTTCATGGAGACGGTTGCGAATGGTCCTCGCCGATACCCCAGGAGCAACAGAGTCCCTAATTTGCTGGGAAGTGGCGGTGCGGTCCCCTACGGCACTGCGTAGGATCCTACGGTCTTGGCGTGCATCCGTGCGTCGCTGCGGTCCGGTCCCAGGTCGACGGGCACGTGCACCTTCCGCCGACCACTGTCGACAACATCGATGTACTGTGGAGACCTCACGCCCCACGTGTTGAGCAATTCGGCGGTACGTCCACCCGGCCTCCCGCATGCCCACTATTCGCCCCCGCTCAAAGTCCGTCAGCTGCACATACGGTTCACGTCCACGCTGTCGCGGCATGCTACCAGTGTTAAAGACTGCGATGGAGCTCCGTATGCCACGGCAAACTGGCTGACACTGACGGCGGCGGTGCACAAATGCTGCGCAGCTAGCGCCATTCGACGGCCAGCACCGCGGTTCCTGGTGTGTCCGCTGTGCCGTGCGTGTGATCATAGCTTGTACAGCCCTCTCGCAGTGTCCGGAGCAAGTATGGTGGGTCTGACACACCGGTGTCAATGTGTTCTTTTTTCCATTTCCAGGAGTGTAGTAAAGTTTTTGTCAGGTCACATAAAACAGTTGTAACTGGTTATTGCAAGGACGATCACCAGTCCAAATTATAAATACACAGGGTGATAAGTAAAAGCGTTACATATCCCTACAGGAGGTGGTATCGGTCAAAACTAGAAGGAAAGTTCCTACAATGATATGTCTAGTAACCTATACCCATACCTCGTATTTCCATCTGTTACGTAGAAGTAGGCACTATAAGCATGAGGTTTACCAAGCATTCTGAACATCATTCGGCCCTTCTTCGCAGTTAAGCAGGCACACTTTCATACACCTGGCTTCATTCGGATTGCATCACATGCACTGCTCACACTGCCCTGTATAATCTGCATATTGTCAGTGAGTTTAGTATACACCTAATGCGTTTAAATGTTTTCATAGCCAGAAATCCAAAAGGTTCAGATCCGTCGAACGAAGAGGTCTTGCTACGACACCACCTCGACCAATACATCACCCATTAAACGTTGCGGTGAGATACTGATGCACGATCCGTAGCAAATGAGGTGGCGACCCATTAAGCGTAAACCACGGTCGTCTGCTGAAAGGGTAAAGTTCTCCAACAGTGCTGGTAATTCATTGCGCACAAATCGGTGATACACGGCACCTGTTAATCTGTTTGGTAAAGTGTGTGCACCTGTGAGTCTGTCGCCGACAGTTCCTGCCCCTGCTTTAATACAATGGACGTCCGCAAGGGGAGTGGCGGAGTGGGTCGCAAGAGAATGGTCTTGTCCCCTTCTGGACTCTGTGGTAGACTCTGTATCAATTTCAAAATTCTCACGAAATTTTATAAGTGACTGCTTCTAATTCTACTCAACTGCATGCAAGTGATAATAAAGTGGCTGTAGTAAGTACTGCATTTTTTATCAAGTTGTTCAAGGGAAATTACGAGTGTACCATTTTGTTCTTGTAGTGGCGGTTTATTCGTTGTTTTGGAATCCTGGGAGATGTAACTCTTTACTGAACATTGCCGAAATACAGTAGTCCATTTGTTGTCTCTGAGACACTTTCTCCTACTGCCCTCAGTGTGCTACAGAAAGGTATAGTTCCAACGTCTGGCAGAGTACATACATAGATGCAGCACACCTGCCCGATACGCATTCCCAATCTCCACAACAATAACCTCTTCACTTGTGCATATCTTAAGCTCAACAGTACAACAGTAACTTTGCTTGCTAAAACTTCATTCTGCTTTAGACGGCAGAGCGACTGCAATACAGTATGACGAACAGTTGGAACGGAAAACTGTCTGGGTTGATTGCAGAAAACGTAAGGGGGGACACTGTCACAATTGGTAAAATACACAGGTGTCAGAGGGATGCCTTTTTTAGGACAGGGAAGGGGGAAAGAAAAGGAGTTATAAGAGAGATTGGCAGACACACTTAGTTTGAGAAAACAGATGAACAGTAGTCTGATTTTAGCATGCAGCCTCCATTTAAACAACGTTTAACTAAAAGCAATCAGAAACTGCCAGTTCGTCTTCGTCAAAGCAATTATAATCCCATTAGTATGCAGTACCAGTTATCTTTATTACACCAGAACATTCCGGGACTCAGAAATAAAGTTGATGAACTACTCATTTGTATTGACGAAATGAATTCATCTAACCAAATTGACATAATCTGCCTCTCTCAACATCAAGTGACCACTGGTATAGATATGTTAGACATTTCAGGATTTAAGCTAGCTTCCTACTTCTGCAGAGTAGATATGGATGGAGGAGGAGTTGCCACATTTATTAAAAACTGCCATAAATTCAAGAACATTGACATTAATAAATTCTGTTTAGAGCAGCATCTATAAGCATGTGCAACAGAAGTAGAGTTCCACAACAGATCCTATATAATAGTAACTATTTACCGACTATCTGTAGGAAATTATAATCTATTCATAAATCATCTAGAAGCACTTTTGTGTTATTTAACAGGAATAAACAAAGAAATTTTGATTGCTGGTGACTTTAATACAGATTTTCTAATGTTATCTTCCAGTAAACATTTACTGCAGTTAGTAATGTTGTCTTTCAATCTAACTTACACTGTAAACTTTGCAACTAGGATCACTAAATTCTCAAGGACAGCCATCGATAACATTTTTATAGACAAATCAAAGGAACAAAATCATATCATAAAACCTGTTATAAATGGACTATCAGATCATGACATACAGCTCCTTCTTTCAGATGTAAATTCTAAGCAGATTATCAAGACTGCTAAATCTGAGTACAGGAGAGTAGTCAATCAACCAAATAATTGAATGTTTTAGAAAACTGCTCAAAGATATGAACTGGAAAGATGTTTATAATACTCATGACATGAATGAAAAATATAACACATTCATTAAGAATGACAGTACCATGTTTGAAAACTGTTTTCCTCTAAAATTTACTCAAATTAAACAGAAGTCTATAATAAAACCATGGATTACACAAGGAATAAAGGTTTCCTGTAAGATAAAAAGGAAAATGTATCTGTCGACCAAGAATAGCTCCAATGCTGATGATTTAGCTAAATACAAGGAATACTGTAAAATATTTAAAAAAGTAATTCAGACACCTAAACAAATGCACTACGAGAAGAAGATAGCAATGCCAGGGAACAAAATAAATACAATATGGGATGTAGTGAAAGAGAAGACTGGTAGAACCAGAAAGGAACAGGAGCAAATAGCATTAAGGGTAGATGACACATTAGTAACCGATGAGCACAGTGTCGCAAATCTATTTAACAAGTACTTTATATCTGTTACTGATAGAATGGGATTGTCAGGATCAGTAAATAATGCCCTTGAATATCTGAAACTAGCTTTTACAAAAAGCTTCAGGTACATGAATATGTCAGTCACTTAACCAAAAGAAATAACTTCCATAATAAAATCTTTAAAAACGAAGCATTCTAGTGGCTACAATGAAATATCAACTAAGTTAATTAAGGAATGTTCTTGTGAGCTTAGTACAATTCTAAGTTACTTGTGTAACCAGTCAATCATAACTGGGACATTTCCTGACTGGCTAAAATATGCAGATGTTAAGCCTCTATTCAAGAAAGGGGATAAAGGGATACCATCAAACTACAGACCGATTTCACTTTTTCTGACATTCTCAAAAATTTTAGGAAAAGTAATCTACAGGCAGCTTCTCAGCCATCTGACCACAAATAACATATTATCAAGAACACAGTTTGGATTTCTGAAGGGTTCTGATATTGGGAAGGCTATTTACACCTACAGTGAAAATGTACTTAATTCATTAAATAACGAATTACAAGCAGCAGGTATTTTCTGTGGTTTGTCAAAGGCATTTGATTGTGTGAACCACAACATCCTTTTAAATAAATTAGAATTCTATGGTGTCATGGGCAGTGCTGCAAAATGGTTAAGTCATACCTCGCTAACAGGAATCAAAGGGTGTCAGTGCAAGGGACTAGTGAATTAAGTCATCAGTCATCATCAGAATGGGAAGAAATTATATGTGGTGTCCCACAGGGATCCATCTTAGGGCCATTGCTTTTTTCTTGTATACATTAATGATCTCTCATTAGTTACACTGCCAGAATCAGAGTTAATTTTGTTTGCAGATGACACAAGTATTGCAATAAATACTATGTTAAGTGTAGTCCTAGAAAGATCTGCTAATGATATTTTCGTGGATATTAATACATGGTTTAAAGCCAACTCACTGACATTAAACTTCGAAAAGACTCACTATATGCAGTTCAGAACCTGTAAGAGGTTTCCACTCATCATGTGCATAAATTATGAAGAAGAGCAGATAGAAGAGGTAAACAGTCTTAAATTACTGGGATTACAACTTGATAACAAATTCAGTTGGGAGGAGCACACCACAGAACTGCAGAAACGCCTTAACAAATCTGTGTTTGCAGTTCGAGTGTTCACAGACATAGGCGACATAAAAATCAAAAAGCTTGCTTACTTTGCCTACTTTCATTCCATAATGTCACATGGTATATTTTGGGGTAACTCTTCAAGTCAAACAAACGTTTTCAGAGTCCAAAAGCATCTAATACGTATTTAAAATGGATCTGAGCACTATGGGACTTAACATCTATGGTCATCAGTCCCCTAGAACTTAGAACTACTTAAACCTAACTAACCTAAGGACATCACACAACACCCAGTCATCACGAGGCAGAGAAAATCCCTGACCCCGCCGGGAATCGAACCCGGGAACCCGGGCGCGGGAAGCGAGAATGATACCGCACGACCACGAGCTGCGGACCTAATACTTATTATTTGTGGAGTAAATTCACGGACGTCCTGTAGAAACCTCTTCAAAGAACTGGGTATACTAACTACTGCCTCTCAGTATATTTACTCCTTAATGAAATTTGTCCTAAATAAAATATCTCTTTTTCCAACAAACAGCTCGGTTCATACATACAATACCAGGGACAAAAATTATCTGCACAAGGACTTACAAGCACTTACTTTAGTTCAAAAAGGAGTCCACTACTCAGGAACACTCATCTTCAATAATTTGCCAGCAAACATAAAAAATTTAGTTACAAATAAAGATCAGTTTAAAAGGGGCCTGAAAGACTTACTAGTGGCCAACTTCTTCTACTCCATTGACGAATTTTTTAATAGAAACAATTGATTTATTGTATGTACTCATACTATTAGTGTTGTTATTTCAGCTTTAAAAAATTGACATGTTCCACATCCACGAGGATCTCCTCAGCACGGATCTATTGAAAGAAAAACTAATCTAATCTAATCTAAACACGGCCATGTTAACCTCTAAATGTATTCACTTACACTTCACCTGCAGGTCCAAATTCAGAAAGAATACAAATTCCTTTGCTCGATAGAAGGAAAAAGTAGTGAAATTTTGACGGAAAGGTGTTTAGACCTTCTTAAGGGGAGCAGGACGTCAAACGCGCGGACTTGGAGCAGTAGAGGCGCCACAGGATATTTTAATTTCCGCCACGTGCGGTAGCCGAGAGGCTTGAGGTGCCTTGTCACTGGCCGTGCTGCTCCCCCCGTCGGAGGTTCGAGTCCTCTCTCAGGCATGGGTGTGTGTGTGTTGTCCTTAGCGTGAGTTAGTTTCAGTTAGATAAAGTAGTGCGTAAGCTTACGGACCGATAACTTCGACAGTTTGGTCCCATAAGACCTTACCAGAAATTTTCAAATTTCCATTTTAATTTCCACAGTCTATACTTTTACAAATAAATTCATAAAACTTTGTCAGATTGACGAGGAAGGATTGAGGATTCACACTCATAGCAGTGGAAGTTCAAAAACATATTAAAATAATTTTTTACGTGTGAAATTTCATCACTTTTTCATTTAATATTGGCTGTATTTTTTGTTATAGGTACACTTTTATTCATGAGCACAAGAGATTCTTCGATGAACTTTGCACAGCATAGAAACCAGATTTACAGGTTTATGAAACTCTAGAATTTATTTCATTTATTTAAAAAATGAATGAGCTGTCACATTTTAAACTTCATTTTAAGAAAAAACTCAAATTTTATAGTTAATTATCTCGATTTTTACCACAGTTTTTAATAGATTTGGAAAATTCTAGAGTTTCGTACACCTGTAAGTATGGTTTTTATGCTGTGCAAAATTCGTCGAAGAATCTCTCTTGCTTATGAATAAAAGTGTGCCTATCGCAAAAAATGATGAAAATTCACATGTAAAAAAAAGTTATCTTATTATGTTTATGATCTTACACTGCTGTGAGTGTGAATCCTATACCCTTCCAGGTCATGCTGACCAAGTTTTATGAATTTATTTGTAAAAGTATAGACAGTGGAAATTAAAATGTCCTGTGGTGCCTCTCCTGCTCCAAGTCGGCCCGTTGACGTCCTACCCCCCTTAAAGAATATCGCTCTTAAGCTGTACGGGCTGAACCATGTCGAGCATGTAGTCGTAGAGTTAAGAGTTCTGCCGTTCTGTTGCCATGGCTACACATTAACGTGCCAAAAGAGGGAGGCGAGAACCATTTCGGTTGAGTCCCAGACTGTTAACAGTTGGTTCTACTAGACCAATTTCATGGTTTCTTCGAAAATTTCCCACATCCAATTCATAATAAGGGCATAAAAAAATACTTCGATATGCTAATGAAATGTGCTTACCTTTAAAATAAAGCATTAATCTACCACCGAAAAAATATTTAAAAGATAAGCGCTTAAGATAAAACACGCTTTTTGTACTTCATATCAAGCATATTTCTCGACACACGACACGTTCTCAAATTCAACGACTCATTGGTATGACAAATAGAGCTATGTTACTTATAATACGTCTTGATTGCAAAAATGTCGGTAATAGTGCTATAATTATTATAAATGACGTGCATTCAGCCAACCAATTTTATGTGACGCAGCATGTGAAGGTTGCTGTGTGTGGACGGGATACTCCTGTAACCGAAATTGCAAGTACGTTCTGGTACATTTGATGTTAATCGGATAGGATGGAAAAGGTTTGCATTTACGAAATAGTAAATTAGTATCATTATCGTTTCAGAACTGAAGATGGTTCTAGAGGAACCTAAACCGGTCATGTGAATAAACATTTTTGCAATCAGGACGGATTATAAGTAACATTGCGTAACCAATGATTGAGGTATCCCATCAGACATTATGTCTGTTTTTACAAATAGAACTTTTGGAATCTTGAAATGGTAGGCTTCCGCGGCCGTTGTCGCTGTTAATAAAACTCTTCTGGGCTGTTGACGGCATTCTCAATATAGAAAAACCATTCAAAAGCCAAGATCGCACAAGGTATTTTTTATTCAAGACAACCGGGTTCAACAGTCTTAGCTGGCATTTTCAGGTCTTAAACTTTTTTTGTAGTAAAAGATGTTCATGAACATGTTCAGGTTATACTATAAAAGAAATGCTTAAGACCCGAAGATGACAGCTAAGACTTTTGAAACTAGTTGGTTTGAATAAAAATATTTTGTGCGATCTCGGCTTTTGAATGGCTTTTAACAATTAAAACAGGTCGCTCTTCAGTGCTCGCAAAATGTGAAAATTCAATCAATATATAAAATTGTTAGATGTTTCGGCCATTACCGCAAACGGCCCCGTCCTCTGGGCTTTGTGCTGAGCTAACTGCTGAATGAGAGAGACTCTGGATCTTATACAGGGTGGTCCATTGATAGTGACCGGGACAAATATCTCACGAAATAAGCGCCAAACGAAAAACCTACAAAGAGCGAAACTCGTCTAACTTGAAGGGGCAAACCAGATGGCGCTATGGTTGTCCCGCTAGATGGTGCTGCCATAGATCAAACGGATATCAACTGCGTTTTTTAAAATAGGAACCCACATTTTTATTACATATTCGTGTAGTACGTAAAGAAATATGACTGTTTTAGTTGGACCACTTTTTTCACTTTGTGATAGGTGGCGCTGTAATAGTCACAAACATATGGCTCACAATTTTAGACGAACAGTTGGTAACAGGTAGGTTTTTTAAATTAAAATACTGAACGTAGGTACGTTTGAACATTTTATTTCGGTTGTTCCAATGTGATACATGTACCTTTGTGAACTCATCATTTCTGAGTACCCATGCTGTTAAAGCGTGATTACCTGCAAATACCACATTAATTCAATAAATCCTCAAAACGATGTACGACAACCTCACTCAATTTGGCAATACGTGTAACGACCTTCCTCTCAACAGCAAGTAGTTCGCCTTCCGTAATGGTCGCACATGCATTGACAATGCGCTGACGCATGTTAGGCGTTGTCGGTGGATCACGATGGCAAATATCGTTCAACTTTCCCCACAGAAAGAAATCCGGGGACGTCAGATCCGGTGAACGTGCGGGCCATGGTATAGTGCTTCGACGACCAATACACCTGTCATGAAATATGCTATTCAACACCGCTGCAACCGCACGCGAGTTATGTGCCGGACATCCATCATGTTGGAAGTACATCACCATTCTGTCATGCAGTGAAACACCTTGTAGTCACATCGGTACAACATTACGTAGGAAATCAGCATACATTGCACCATTTAGACTGCCATCGATAAAAGGGGGCCAATTATCCTTCCTCCCATAATGCCGCACCATACATTAACCCGTCAAGGTCGCTGATGTTCCACTTGTCTCAGCCATCGTGGATTTTCCGTTGCCCAATAGCGCATATTATGCCGGTTTATGTTACCGCTGTTGGTGAATGACGCTTGGTCGCTAAATACAACGCGTGCAAAAAATCCGTGATTTCTCTTGGTCACAGTGGCAGAACTGGACACGACGTTCAGTGTCGTCGCCATGCAATTCCTGGAGCATAGAAATATGGTACGGGTGCAATCGATGTTGATGTAGCATTCTCAACACTGACGTTTTGAGATTCCCGATTCTCGCGCAATTTGTCTGCTACTGATGTGCGGATTAGCCGCGACAGCAGCTAAAGCACCTACTTTGGCCTCATCATTTGTTGTAGGTCGTGGTTGACGTTTCACATGTGGCTGAACATTTCCTGTTTCCTTAAACAACGTAACTATCCGGCGAACGGCCCGGACACTTGGATGATGTCCAGGATACCGAGCAGCATACATAGCACACGCCCGGTGGGCATTTTGATCACAATAGCCGTACACCAACACGATATCGACCTTTTCCGCAGTTGGTAAACGGTCCATTTTAACACTGGTAATGTATCACGAAGCAAATACCGTCCGCACTGGCGGAATGCCACGTGATACCACGTACTTACACGTTTGTGACTATTACAGCGCCACCTATCACAAAGCGAAGAAAAGTGGTCCAACTAAAACATTCATATTTCTTTACGTACTACATGAATATGTAATAAAATGGGGTCCCTATTTAAAAAAATGCAGTTGATATCCGTTTGACCTATGGCAGCGCCATCTAGAGGGCCAACCATAGCGCCATCTGGTTTCCCCCTTCAAGCTAGACAAGTTTCATTATTTGTAGTTTTTTTCGTTTGGCGCTAATTTCGTGAGATATGTGGCCTGGTCACGGTCAATGGACCACCCTGTATAGTAGCTCAGGAAGCTGTTTAGGTAATTTGATAGGGTACTTCAGCGTAGGAAGAGAAGCGTTAGGCGTTCTTTACTTGTCTTTACATTATTCTTTGTCATTGGTGAATAAAGAGGTACATAACTGATGTTTACATTATTTCTTGCCTTTGGTGGAAACAAGCTAATTAGAAACGGGCGATAACTGTGACGTAGCGCTATCTGCTTGTTGGCAGGTGCGGGCTGCGGCGTGCCGGCGCTCTGTGTACGTACGGCCGCTGCGGTCTCTCGCACGCCTGTGTGAGTTGCTTTTCGGGCGCTGCTGTCCCGTAGCGATGTCAGTGCTGGCAGCCAGGACGCCGGAAGCATACACCCGACCTCACTATTCATGTTGGCTATGTCTATCTCCTCTCTAATCTTCCTCCCCAATGTGAAGAGCTGTTTCGCCAGTACGCGGGTTTCACGGAATGTTATCTCTCTATCGTACTGACCTGGTGTTCTGCAACCGCTGACCTGGTGCGTTGTCCCAGACGGATACACCTTTCATGCTCTGCAATTCGTGTGCTGATCGGCCGTCCGTTTCGCCTACATACACCAATCCACATTCGCAACCGATTTCGTAGACTCCTGCGGTGTTTTGCTCGTCGACTGCATCTTTCGTTGAGTCTAGAACATCTTTTATTTTCTTGTTGACCCGAAAGATTGGCTTGATGCCGGCTCGGCGGAGAATTTTGCCCACACGTTCAGTGAGACCTTGTACATATGGTTACGGGGTTACGTTCTGTGCCTCATTCTGATCTTCCCTATTGCCTTCATCCTTTGGCGTCATAGTTTTGGAAATTTGTGGTACGGTACTATGGTACCAGCATGCCGCTGTGGGCGAGCAGTTCTAGGCGCTTAAGTCCGGAACCGTGCTGCTGCTGCGGTTCCAGGTTCGAATTCTGCCTCGAGCATGGATGTGTGTGATGTCCTCAGGTTAGTTAGGTTTAAGTAGTTCTAAGTCTAGGAGACTGATGACCTCAGATGTTAAGTCCTGTAGTGCTCAGAGCCATTTGAACCATTTTGTACTATGGGACCAAACTGCTGAGGTCATCGGCCCCTAGGCCTACACACTACTTAATCTAACTTAAACTGACTTACGCTAAGGACAACACACACACCCATGCCCCAGGGAGGACTCGGACCTCCGACGGGGGGAGTCGCGCGTATCGTGACAAGGCGCCCCTGACCGCGCAGCTCATAGTTTAGTTAATCACATTCTGGCTCCAAAAATGAATCTGAGGTTTCGTAGTTCCGCCTTCGGGTGTTCGTCATCACTCATCCTGTAGGACCTCCTGGTTAAAGGCTGAAGGAACATCTTCTTCTGCGTAGGATGATGGCGGGAGGAAGAGTGGAAGTACCTGTCCCTGCTGGTGACTTTTCTGTGTACTCTGTAGTCAAGTTAAAAAAAAAAAAAAGAAAGGCGTGTGACGAGGGCCTCCCGTCGGGTAGACCGCTCGCCTGGTGCAAGTCTTTCGATTTGACGCCACTTCGGCGACTTGCGCGTCGATGGGGATGAAATGATGATGATTAGGACAACACAACACCCAGTCCCTGAGCGGAGAAAATCTCCGACCCAGCCCGGAATCGAACCCGGGCCCTTAGGATTGACAGTTTGTCGCGCTGACCACTTTTTTTTTAATCTCATTTTGTTCGCTTTTGTTCGTTGCATCTGCTCGGGGCGGACGTCGTAAGACATCCGTTTCAGTTCGTCGTTGATCAATTAACTCAGGTTTTTTTTATTACAGAGGGCAGCTACCCCTCTGACCGAAAACGCTGAGCTACCGTGCCGGCGACCACTCAGCTACCGGGGGCGGACTGTGGTCAAGTTTACCATGGGGTGTTCGGTAAACTTCAACTTCGAGGAGAAGTAGCACCCCATTCTTTTCAATCTCCATAGTAAACTGTATTTTACTATGCTGTTCATAGAGATGTGGGTAGAACTTCTGTATCTCTTCCTTTCCATGTGGCCAGATGATGAAGGTATTATCAACATACTGAAGCCAGCACTCAGGACGTAATGGTGCGGACTGGACAGCTGTTTCTTCAAATGCCCCCATGAGGATGTCTGTTTCAATAGGCGAGCGAGGGTAACCCATAGCTACACCGTCCGTTTGTTCACAAAATTCCCCTTTCCACCTTAAGTAGGTGGTCGATAAACAGTGGCGGACAAGTTCGCATATTTCAGATGCCACACATTCCTCTAAGATGGTCATCGTGTCTGGCACTGGTACCTTCGTGCATGGAGACTTCACGTCATAACTAACCATCAGATCCGTAGCTGAGGCACACTTTATCTTTTAAAAATGTCAAAAAATAGGTGGAGTTCTTAACAAACGAATATTTGTGGCTCACTAGATATCGAAGCTTCAGTGGCAGTTCTTTTGCTAGCTTGTAGGTCGGTGAACTAATACTATTCATTATGGGCCTTAAAGGACAATCCTCTTTGTGAACCTTCGGCACTCCACACATCCTTGCTGCCTGTGGAATTTGCGGGATGAGTCTTTTGGCCGTGTCGAAGATCGTTCTAGTTTGCTTGTATCGATTTGATTACCTTTGCGGTCGGATCATCCTTAAGTTTCCTCTAAACAAGTTCTGTAAGAAGATCCTCCATTCGTTTAAAGTAGTCTGTTGTGTCAAGTACCACGGCGGCGTTGCCTTCTCCGCCTAAATCACTACTAATATATCACTACTAATTTATCACTACTAGGTGAGGGTTCTTCTTCAGCTCCGCGATAGCATAGTGTTCCTCCCTGCAGATGTTTTGTTTGCGTGGCTTTGCATGAGTCAGGACTCGTACCGTTTCTTGTCGGATCTTCTCCGCTTCAGCTGGTGGCAAATGACGTATCGAAGTCTCAACAGATTCTATATCCTCTTTCGGAAATTGTTGTTTGGGATTTTGCCTCCTCTTCAATAAATGTCTGCTGACGTCCATGACTGATATTGAAGCTATCATGATTTTTCATCTCCGTGATTGATCGAGAATTTTCATCTTCCGACTCGTGTGTTTCGTGGTAATTTATTATGCTATCTCTTGTGAATCCTGCCTCGTTTGTAACAAGTAAAACGGCCCATATCTCAATAGGTATTCGTTCGCAGGCGTATAATTACAGCAAGCCTTTTTCTAGTTTTGACCATTGCTGTCTCCTGTAGGGACGTATAACCCTTTTTTAAACACCCTGTATTGTAGTAAAGAAGCCAATTTCATTCTTTAAATTTCTTCACTGTCAGTTTCATGAGAGAACCATTTCATACTTCCAGCTCTTCACTGCAGTTTTAATTTTGCTCTTTATTATGGAACTAGCGACTTGCGCCAGCTTCGCACAGGTAGCACTATCTACAGCCAGAAAATTGTCTTGCGTAGCGGCATTGTATGATATTCAAAAATCTTGCTCGCGAATCAGTCTGTTAATGAAACTCATATTAAAATCCCTACAGTAATTAATGAGATTATCTTTCATATAGAGACAGAAAAAACGGTGTTGGGACTTTCATTTAGTAGTGTACATAGATACTAATTAGCAAGTAAATTCTTTCCTCGCATTAGCTATTGCGAAAAAATCTGAATGGTTCATAATAAGCGCTATCATGCAGATATACTTTCTTCACGTTGGTACTCTACTACCACAAATACATAGGTTGTATGTACTTTTGTTGCATAAAATAATGGGATGCTAAGCAAACTTTAAACAGTTTTCTTTAGTTTGTTGAATAGTACAGTCTCCTTCAAACTATTTTCAAACTAATGAAGGATTTTAGTGAACAAATTTTAGTTCAGTATCATGCAGTAGCTAACTTTCAACCTCTTTCTATGGCTTTGCTGAGTCTCTGGCAGTTGTGATTGGAATAAATTTTACAGTTTTTCAATATAGCCACAATGCTAAGATACGAGGGTAAGTCAATTATTATCCGCAAAGTAGTTGCAAACTTTACTGTAATCAAATAGGAAACGTACTAGAACATCACATTTCGTCATAGTCTCCTTGCGTTTCAACGCACTTGGTCCATCGTTGTACAAGCTTCCTGATGCCCTCATAAAAGAAGGTTCTCGGTTGAGCTGCGAGCCAGGAATGCACCGCTTCTTTCACTGCATCGTCCGAGGCAAATCGACGGCCCCTTAATGCCTGTTTGAGTGGACTAAACAAGTGATAATCAGAAGGAGCAAGATCGGGACTATATGGAGCACGACCCAGTACTTCAAATTTGAGTTTCTGAAGCGTTTCAGCAGTGTGAGCAGCAATATGAGGATGGGCATTGTCGTGCAACAACACAACACCTTTTGACAGCAATCCTTGGCGTTAGCTCCGAAGTGTAGGCTTTACCCTCGCAGTAAGCACCTCACTGTAACATACACTGTTGTTTATTGTTGTGCCCCTTTCCCCATAATGTTCCAGTACTGGACCTTGTGCGTGCCAAAAAACCGTAAGCATCAGTTTTCCTGCGGACGGCTGGGTCTTGAACTTTTTCTTGCACAGCGAATTTGGATGTTTCCATTCCATACTCTGCCGTTTATTCTCCGGCTCGTAATGATGGATCCATGTTCCGTCACCAGTAATGATCCTGTCTAAGAAATTGTCCCTTTCGTTACCATAGTGATCCAAATGTTTTTTGCAGATGTCTAAACGCGTTTCTTTATGCAACTGTGTGATTTGTTTTGGGACCCATCTTGCACAAACTTTATGAAACCCAAGTCTGTTGTGGATGATTTCGTCGGCAGAACAGTGCCTAATTTGCAGACTATGTGCCACTTCGTCAATAGTTAATCGTCTATTTACTACCAAAAACAATCTTGATCACAAATTATTTATTCCGGTGACCGATGTCGTCCATAACTGTGGTCATCTTCAGACCAATGAGTAAGAACCTCCTTCTTACTCATTGCTCTGAAGATGACCACAGTTGTGTTCGAAAACGGTCACCGGAATAAATAATTTGTGATCAAGACTGTTTTTGATTGTAAATATTTGTAATGACATTGATCACTGCATACTCCCACAATGTATTCAAAAGTTAATCGTCTGTCTAAGAGAATCATTTCACGTCAACGCTCAATGGTTTCTTCATTTGTGGTGGTTAACGGTCGTCCGGCTACTTCATCGTGCGTAACACTTGTGCAATCATTTCGGAATTTTTCAATCCATTCATAGACACTCCGTTGTGGCAAAACGCTGTTCCCGTACTGTACCAAAAGTCTTCGATGAATTTCGGCACCTGATACGCCTTCCGACCACAAAAAAAGGATCACTGAACGTCGCTCTTCTTTTGTGCAAATAGACAGCGGAGCAGCCATGTTTAATAGCACGGCAGCGATAACGAAAGTAACCCAGCAGCTTGAAAATTGCAAAGATATACCAACAAATAAGCGAAGCAAGCGTCATCAACGTAAAACGACAGTACTACCAAAATAAACAAAAATATAACTAAATTGCGGATAATAATTGACTTACCCTCGTAGATGTTAGGATTCAGTCCAGGATCCCATCACTGGTAAACGTGAGTTGGATCAGTGACAGTCTGAATACACACACAAAATAAATTCTGTCAATATATTCACAAATAACACGAAATAAATACTGTTCCACGCACTTTTACACTTTTCATGGGAAAGTGATTTGCTTGGAGCGACAGTGAGAAGCGCTGCGTCGCCGTCGGCCAGTACTGCATGAACACAGCCTCAGAATTTACAGGCGGTGGATAAAAACAAGGAAACAGCATGAACACAGAACGCATTACCATTGCTTCAAACGATGTAGCGAAACCGTTAGCTTCTGGTTGTCTCGGAATGGATAAACAAGTCTTGCACAGTTTTCAAGGAAATCTTACACCATTCTTCCTGCAAAACGTGGCAATTTCAGGTAACTAAGATTGAGGTCGATAGCGATTACACACCCTTCTCTCCAAAGCAGACCACAAAAGCTCAATGATATTGAGATCTGGTGACTGTGGTGACCAGAGCGGATGCGACAGTTCATCCTCGTGCTCATGAAACCAGTCCTGGACGATACGAGTCGTGTCGTCTTGGAACACATCACCATTTGAGAGCAAACATTGTACCAAGGGATGGACCTCATCAACCAAACTGGTCACTCAGTTCTTGGTAGTAATGCGATATTGCACAGTACCCTGACGGCTCATGGAGTATGTGACGGTACGTCACATAAATATTGACATTTTTATCAGTTGTAAACCGTAGTTAATGTATTTTATGAATATAATTAGAATAAAAGATACAGTTAATGTTCTTGAAACAATTGATATGCGGCGATACTTTAAGAGTAGCATCTTTATTTAATGTCTATGAAAATAGAAAAGGATCGAAAGAGACGCGATTGTACGGCCGAGGAGGAAGGATGTATTTTATGATACACACACTGTTTTGTTTCGCGATACGGAAGGCAGCCATTGAGCGGTTACACATATTTTATGTAAGTTATTCTGTATTCTACTAAAATAAACTAATTATTATTATCACAAAATGAATTTCTTTGTAATAGTTGTCACCTCAAATGCTCGCAGTGGCTAGTTATTTCTAATAAGCATTTTTTCAGTAATTTGCGCTGCGAGAAGTTCATCTTCCGATGCAGCCTCTGGTCGGCCATTGCGCGCCGAAGTATTAATTTATTTTTCAAAGTGTTAACAGTAAATGTAAATGCGAGAGATTTCGTTGTAAGAACCTTTCTAAATTGCAACAGGTAATTGATTTACGTTAAAGTTCTTTTTTTTTTAATTATACGGATACCAGGAGTTCAGTAAGTTTTATCTTGGCCGCTCCACGGCAACAATCTACATTCTCTCGAGCCTTGCTTTGCAATCAATAAATAGAAATTACCAAAATTACATTCAATTCAGTTAACGGCAACTATATTTTAGTCATCACGTTCAAAATCTGAAGTTGGTACATGAATAACAGCGGTTCTTCAAGAACCCGTTTCATATTTACTTATGCACGTAAGTAAAAGTGATAAGAAAAGATAATATCCCTGAGAGAAAGAATCATGCTCTAACAAAAGAAAAATTCATGCTGATATATATATTAACGTAACGAATGGCACCGACGTAACAAATGGCACCCAACAACGTGAGGGCCCGAAATTTTATGTACCAATATTAAGTACACAGAAATTGACTGAGATACGGTTGTCTGTCTAGAAAACTATATTTAAAAGAAAATTTTTATGTTTGTAATTATATATATATGTGAAATTAATGCCATATATGTAATCTATTTCCATGTACCACATAACACAAAACTTGTACGAGATCCAACCAGTGAAGATATATGGACATGAAGCTGACTAGATTCGTACCATTGTCTCGACTGAGATAAAGACAACACCAAGCAACAATAACTAATAAAGGTAAGGGTGTATATGCATGCGCTTCTGGGCTGGAAACTAAAGGAAGAAAGGATCCGGGAGGCCATGCACTGTGTTTATCTTCTTGAGTTAAAATTTGTCAGAAATGTTTATTCAATTTGTTTTAACGTCAGCGGATAGTGAAACAGATTCATTTACTACTACTACTGAACAGAAATCAGTGTTAAAATTCTGAGACAGTGATTAGTGTTCTTTATTTGAGGTCACACAATCAGCTGTGTGAATCAAATAAATGCTGGTGTAGTTGATTGCCAAAGTAATGTTTTAGCAGAAGTAAAATTTTTCACAGTGCAACTAAAATATTACGAGTACGAAAGTGTAACTGTTAGTTTCAATAGTAATAGTAGTAGGCAGCTTCTTTGCTTTACTTGATTTCAGTGTTTTGTATGTGCTTTGTGTAGTTAGTATATTTTGTGTGCGTGTCATTTTTGAGAGAAAACAGATTTTGTGTGTACTCCTGTCTTCCCAGTCAGGATTAATACTAGTCGAAATGGTGAAGACACGCAAGGACAAACGGTTAGAGGGGGAAGATCTGTCAGGCTATGACACAGACGAAAATATACAAGAGTTTCCAGTGAGGAAACCATCCACAACGACAGGTTCTCAACTTCCAAAACCGGAAGCTGAGCAACCTAAAAAGGACAAAATATTAGGCACTGATCAGGATCAAGCTCAACTGAGCAAAGAAATCCACTCGATTACTGGCACAGGGAAGGAGGATGCTACTGCACCCGCGAGCACGCAGAAGTGCCACAACACGACGTGGCGTGGAGTCGACTATGTCTGAAGCAGTGCTGGAGGGAATTGAATCCATGAATCCTGCAGCGCTGTCCATAAATCCGTAAGAGTACGTAGGGGTGGAGATCTCTTCTGAACAGCACGTTGCAAGGCATCCCAGAAAAGCTCAATAATATTTACATCTCGACAGTTTCGTGCCGGCCGCGGTGGTCTAGCGGTTCTGGCGCTGCAGTCCGGAACCGCGGGACCGCTACGGTCGCAGGTTCGAATCCTGCCTCGGGCATGGGTGTGTATGATGTCCTTAGGTTAGTTAGGTTTAAGTAGTTCTAAGTTCTAGGGGACTTATGACCTAAGATGTTGAGTCCCATAGTGCTCAGAGCCATTTTTTTGACAGTTTGGTGGCCAGCGGAAGTGTTTAAACTCTGAAGAATGTTCCTGGAGCCACTCTGTTGCAATTTTGGACGTGTGGGGTGTTGCAGTGTTCTGTTGAAATTGGCCAAGTCCGTCAGAAGGCACAATGAACATGAATGGATGCAGGTGATCGTACAGGACACTTACGTACGTGTCACCTGTCAGTCGTATCTAGACGTATCAGGGGTCCCATATCACTCCAACTGCACATGCTCCACACTATTACAGAGCATCCGCCAGCTTGAACTGTCTCCTACCGACATGTAGGGTCCATGGATTCATGAGGTTGTCTCCATACCCATACACATTCATCCGCTCGATACAATTTGAAACCAGACTCGTCCGACAATACAACATGTTCCCAGTCGTTAACAGTCTAATGTCGGTGTTGACTGGCCCAGATGAGGCGTAAGACTTTGTGTCATGAAGTCCTCAAGGGTACATGAGTGGGCCTTCGGCTCCGAAAGCCCATATTGATAATGTTTCGTTGAATGGTTCGCACGCTGACACGTGGTGATGGCTCAGCATTGAAACCTGCAGTAATTTGCGGAAAGGTTGCATTTCTGTCACGTAGAACAATTTTCTTCAGTCGTCGTTGGTCCCGTTCTTGCAGGATCTTTTTCCGGCCTCAGCGATGTCGGTGATTTCATGATTTACCGGATTCCTGATATTCAAGGTACACTCGTGTAATTGTCGTACGGAAACAATCCCCACTTCATCGCTACCTCGGAGATGCTGTGTCCCATCACTCGTGGGCCGACTGTTACGCCGCGTTCAAACTCACTTAAATCTTGATAACCTGCCGTTGTAGCAGCAGTAACCAATCGAACAACTGCTCCAGACACTTGCCGACCGCAGCGCCGTATTCTGCCTGTTTACTCATCTCTGTATTTGAACACGCATTCCTATGCCAGTTTCTTTGGAACTTCAGTGTATATGATGCATGTCTTTCAATATCTGTCTTCCCCTACAGCTTTTGCCTTCTACCTCTATTACCGTGGATGATTCCTGCTTCTGTCTTAACACGTGTTCTGTCACGTTGTTTTAATTAATATTTTCCACGAATTCCTTTCGTCGTCGTTTCTGCAGCGAAGCTCCTCGTTCTTTATCTTATCTGACACTTAATTTTCATTATTCTTCTGTTAAACCCCAACGTCAAAGGAATTGATTTTCGTTTCCGGTTTTCAAATGAAAATATAGTTGCGTCACAAAAATCGTCAAATGCGAAAGTTCCTGTGTAGAAACTTTTGGAATGAGTCATTCGAATGATTAGAATGCATTAGGCATTTGTTTTAGTATGATAAAATTTCTCGGCTTTAGATAGTCATTTTGAGCTCTTGTAAAGAGGCGCTAACTTGTGAAGTCGAGGTATTATATCGAAAGTGAGATGTAGACAGGAGTGTGTGTATGAAAATGTATTACATTCTTGGAAATTTTCATGCTGAACGTGTTAACTTTCAGTCCATTCCTGAACAGTGAAGGATGGGTGGCATTGAAATGATCATTTTGCAAATTGTAACACATAGAACATGTGCAGTGACTATTTGTTATGTAAATTATTATTTGTGGAATTTACAAGGCCGGTTTTAGGGCCAAGCGACGCAAGCTGCCGCTTTTTGTGTGGGATGCCAGGGCCGGTACAACAGTAAGATTTCTGTACAGTATGTATCACAATCACTAGCAGTCGCATGTGGCGTTCCTGGTGCGCAAATGCAGTGAATTCGAAAGTAAAATTCTATGTACCGACTTGACAGAAAATCCTAGGAAGTTCTAGTCTTACGTTAAATCAGTAAGTGGCTCGAAACAGCATATCCAGACACTCCGGGATGATGATGGCATTGAAACAGAGGATGACACGCGTAAAGCTGAAATACTAAACACCTTTTTCCAAAGCTGTTTCACAGAGGAAGACCGCACTGCAATTCCTTCTCTAAATCCTCGCACAAACGAAAAAAAGGCTGACATCGAAATAAGTGTCCAAGGAATAGAAACGCAACTGGAATCACTCAATAGAGGAAAGTCCACTGGACCTGACGGGATACCAATTCGATTCTACACAGAGTACGCGAAAGAACTTGCCCCCCTTCTAACAGCCGTCTACCGCAAGTCTCTAGAGGAACGGAGGGTTCCAAATGAATGGAAAAGAGCACAGGTAGTCCCAGTCTTCAAGAAGGGTCGTCGAGCAGTTGCGCAAAACTATAGATCTATATCTCTGACGTCGATCTGTTGTAGAATTTTAGAACATGTTTTTTGCTCGAGTATCATGTCGTTTCTGGAAACCCAGAATCTACTATGTAGGAATCAACATGGATTCCGGAAACAGCGATCGCGTGAGACCCAACTCGCTTTATTTGTTCATGAGACCCAGAAAATATTAGATACAGGCTCCCAGGTAGATGCTATTTTTCTTGACTTCCGGAAGGCGTTCGATACAGTTCCGCACTGTCGCCTGATAAACAAAGTAAGAGCCTACGGAATATCAGACCAGCTGTGTGGCTGGATTGAAGAGTTTTTAGCAAACAGAACACAGCATGTTGTTATCAATGGAGAGACGTCTACAGACGTTAAAGTAACCTCTGGCGTGCCACAGGGGAGTGTTATGGGACCATTGCTTTTCACAATATATATAAATGACCTAGTAGATAGTGTCGGAAGTTCCATGCGGCTTTTCGCGGATGATGCTGTAGTATACAGAGAAGTTGCAGCATTAGAAAATTGTAGCGAAATGCAGGAAGATCTGCAGCGGATAGGCACTTGGTGCAGGGAGTGGCAACTGTCCCTTAACATAGACAAATGTAATGTATTGCGAATACATAGAAAGAAGGATCCTTTATTGTATGATTATATGATAGCGGAACAAACACTGGTAGCAGTTACTTCCGTAAAATATCTGGGAGTATGCGTGCGGAACGATTTGAAGTGGAATGATCATATAAAATTAATTGTTGGTAAGGCGGGTACCAGGTTGAGATTCATTGGAAGAGTGCTTAGAAAATGTAGTCCATCAACAAAGGAGGTGGCTTACAAAACTCTCGTTCGACCTATACTTGAGTATTGCTCATCAGTGTGGGATCCGTACCAGATCGGTTTGACGGAGGAGATAGAGAAGATCCAAAGAAGAGCGGCGCGTTTCGTCACAGGGTTATTTGGTAACCGTGATAGCGTTACGGAGATGTTTAATAAACTCAAGTGGCAGACTCTGCAAGAGAGGCGCTCTGCATCGCGGTGTAGATTGCTCGCCAAGTTTCGAGAGGGTGCGTTTCTGGATGAGGTATCGAATATATTGCTTCCCTCTACTTATACCTCCCGAGGAGATCACGAATGTAAAATTAGAGAGATTAGGGCGCGCACGGAGGCTTTCAGACAGTCGTTCTTCCCGCGAACCATACGCGACTGGAACAGGAAAGGGAGGTAATGACAGTGGCACGTAAAATGCCCTCCGCCACACACCTTTGGGTGGCTTGCGGAGTATAAATGTAGATGTAGATGTAGATTTGTGTATTGTGCGTATCGCCTGTAGTAGCGAAAATTGGCACAGGTGAGAATGTGCGAGGGAAAAGTGGGGAGAGAGTGGGCGCTAAATGTCGCTTGTGCCGAAAATATACTAGAACCGTTCCTGGGAATTAACGCAGTAACTGTAGCATGCAACAAATCACGGTAGTGAGCAACAAGTTGCTAAGAAGAAATAATCCTGTACAACAATAAAGGATTTTTGAGCATGTTTGCGTCCGGTTTTGATTATCAGCCGGTTCAACAATGTCGTGACTCTTTCACGAGGCGTGCAACGCAATTTTCGGAGCAGTTCGGACCCATATTGCATGTCATCAGCACATGAGATGAAATTAACATGAGGGTCACCGTCTCAGACGTATCCAGTCGCAAGTAGAGTACTATTTAACTTTACAAAATTGTTAAGGCTTTCGTGGCCACTTGTGTACAAACTGCCTATTGGCTTCTGTCTCGGGTTCTTCGGCCGACGTTCATCTAATGATTTTTCTGACGTTTCGCCACCACGAGTGGCTGGCATTGTCAAAGCTTCATCCTCCATTGCCGGTGGTGAACTGAAGCCGAGCTCGCGGGCGAAGACTATATGTACCTGGCGCGCCAACTTCCGAGGGCTTCTCCGCGGTCATTTCCGGTGCGGTTCTCCTACTTGCTACCTGCGACGGTCGTTCGCTGCAGTACGGGAAGCCATGATTCGTTTACCTTAAGGATTTCCTCTTCCTTGCTGAAACTGTTCGCGTGTTTTTGTATTTCTACAGCTTCTCTGAACAAGCGCGTGTGATAGTGCCTCTCTACAGCCAGAACTTCCGTGTCGGCGAATTTTATTGCGTGGTCGGTCTCATTCAGTGCGTGTTCTGCCACGGCCGATTTCTCCAACTGCCCCAACCTGCAATGCCGCTTATGCTCTTTGATCCTGGTGTTAATGGATCGTCCAGTCATTCCGACATAAACTTTTCCGCATGTGCATGGTATACGGCATATTCCCGGCATTGCAAGTGGGTCTCTTTTCTCCTTCGACGATCTAAGACACTCTTTGATCTTCCTTGTCGGTTTGAAAATCATCTTTATGCCATGTTTGTGCAGTATACGGCCGATTCTGTCAGTCACTCTGGGAATGTAAGGCAGAAAGGCCGTACCCGACATTTCTTTTCCTGGTTCCTTACTTCGCCGAGTGTTTGGCTGTGTTACACTTCTAATATAATTTGTGGAGTAACCATTGCTCCTCAGGACAGTTTCCAGGTGTAGCATTTCTCGTTTCAGTTGTTGCGGCTCACATATTCGTCCTGCTCTCGTTACGAGCGTACTAATCATGCCTCTTTTCTGGCTCGGGTGTTGGTTTGACAGTTTGTGCAGGTATCGGTCCGTGTGTGTCGGTTTTCGATACACGCTGTGTCCCAGGTTTTCGCCGTCCCTTGTGACCAGCACATCTAGAAATGGCAGTTTCTTGTCCTTTTCTACTTCCATGGTAAATGTTATGTTGGCATGGAGGCTGTTCAAGTGTCTTAGAAAGTCACCGAGCTGTTCTTCACCATGGCTCCACACCACGAAAGTATCATCGACGTACCTGTACCACACCATAGGTTTGCAACGCGCTTGTTCAGAGAAGCTGTAGAAATACAAAAACACGCGAACAGTTTGAACAAGAAAGAGGAAAGCCTTAAGGTAAACGGATCCTGGCTTCCCGTACTGCAGCGAACAACCGTCGCAGGTAGCAAGAGGAGAACCGCACCGGAAATGACCGCGGAGAAGCCCTCGGATGTTGGCGCGCCAGGTACATATAGTCTGCGCCCGCGAGCTCGGCTCCAGTTCACCACCGGCAATGGAGGACGAAGCTTTGACAATGCCAGCCACTCGTGCTGGCGAAACGTCAGAAAAATCATTAGATGAACGTCGGCCGAAGAACCCGAGACAGAAGCCAATACACTATTTAACTTTGTTGTCTGTTTTAACGATTACTCTACGTTAATTCTCATATGAAGTTTCGGGTAGCCTCGAGGCTTCGCTAGTGTGAAAAAATCAGGAACTAATTGTAGGGTAAATATCGCCAATGGTGAAGCGCTCCATAGAAAGTTCACCCCACGCTCATCTTGATAAAGTTCTTACAGATATTTTGGTTTCCCTCCGTCTGAAGTGTACTGCATGTTGACATAGCAATTCATCAGACAGTTCACTTTCGCTGATAAAGCTGTATCAACGGTTACACCGTATTCACTACAAGTAGATGATATTATTTTGGTTATTGCAGGCCGGCTGGTGTGGCCGATCGGTTGTAGACGCTTCAGCCTGGAACCACGCGACCGCTACGGTCCTGCCTCGGGTGTGGATGTGTGTGATGCCCTTAGGTTAGTTAGGTTTAACTAGGTCTAAGTTCTAGGGGACTGATGACCTCAGATGTTTAGTCCCATAGTGCTCAGAGCCATTTGAACCATTTTTGATTATTGCACACTGAATGGCAGTTTGGCCTAATGAAGACGTATTTCAGACAGTACAGACAATATTGCTATCGTTTTGTGTTGTTATTTACATGTGCTGATGACGGTTGCTTCTGATTCTCCCTTCGTGTTACGAAAGGCACGATTCGAATTTGCTCTGCACTCATTTGCCGGGTACTTTCTTTTTTTTTTTTTTTTTTTTTTTTTTGACCCCACATCACTTTCTTGATTTGAAACCCTATGCTATTCGTCCTTTTCGTATATGATAATGAAAATATTTTTAAACTGAGCGAGGTGACGCAGTTGTTGGCAAATTGGACTCAGGGCAACGGTTCAAATCCACGTCCGTCCATCCTGATTTAGGTTTTCCGTGATTTCCCTAAACGCTTCAGGCAAATGCTGGGCTCGTTCCTTTAATAGGGTACAACCGACTTCTTTCCCCATCCTTCCCTAATTCGATGGGACCGAAGACCTCACTGTTTGGTCCCCTCCCCCAAATCAACCAACCAACCAAAGTTTTAAGTCCATAACGATCGAAAGAATAAAAATTCTTACCGCGTAACCAAGGGTTGTGCCAGAAAATTAAAAAATGTGAAACGCGTCTGGAGAATGAATTTCTCAATGTGACAGAATAAAATAATTATGGTAGCTACTGAAGAGTGGGGCCATCCAAATAATCCCCCTACTCCTTATTTGTGATGTCCGATTTACAATGGTGAGTCTGGATATTACTCGTAATAAAATATATAGTTACAAAAATGCAAAAAAAAAAAAAAGCTCTGGGCTCTGATACAGATATTTTGGCTGCCAGTCAACGCGTTAACAGATAGCTTCGCTGCGTCTGCGGAAGGAGAGATTCCCAAATGCTAGTCAACTCAGCACCTCACCTGAGCCAAAGTATTCTTCCTGTCGCCTGTCTAATGGACAGTTCGCAATGTTGTAGAATATGTTTGGAAACTAAGTGATCGTAGATTTATTTGCAGGTGTGGTTCAGCGCTGTACTGTTACATTCACTTGATATTTCGTTAAAATTTTCGATAAATAATCTAATTCTCACCAAACGTGTAACACTGGGGTGTGAAATTTATTGTTTGATTCCATAAAGGTCGTTCCGCACAGAATCTATAGCTAATCTCATATTTAACGTTACTATTACTCTCTGTTAATGAAGAATAACGCACTGGGAGCGCGGTCCTACCAGCACTATAATCCATTCATCATAAGAATAAACCTGATGTAAACATTGCACTATGTATTCTTCCGCGTTTGCTGGAACCTCATTGGATTTCCGTTTCACGTGGGACTGCAGCCAAGCTGTCTCGAGTACTGTCAAGTACGATAACAAGGGTTCGTTTTGTGCTGTGCATTAGGCGCATATCGACTTAGCGATAATACGGGACAACAGCTTTACTAGAGCATTTAACTTGGACAGCACTGGCCGGTCAGCTGGTACAGCTAGCCTGCAGTGTCGTGGCCAGCTGCAGTTCACACGTAAAAAGGGACGGGCAGAGGAGCAATGCAACTTCGAATGTCATTTAATTTTTAAGAAGAATGAAATAAAACACTGCAAAACTCCCACAATACTCTCCTTAGACGACTAGACGAAAACCGTTATCGTTTTTAGCTAATGTACAATTGTAATTAAATACAAGAATGACGAAAATTCCTGACTTAACCACACGGGTAATTTTTCTGCATAAGCTGCGTGTAACGTAAGAGAGTATTGAAGGATTTCACCGAATAGTTAAATATTGAAACTTACATCAGTCGTCTGGTAATCTCCTGGCTCCTTCCTTATCCGAATCTGAGAAATACATTTCAGTTCTGAAACGTTGTTCAGTTCTGCTACGTTAATAACGAGCCTATCAACAACAGAATCCACGAAGCCAAACTGGTGCAGCATTTTCTCTGCTTCTCTTATGACGAGCCGTTCTATATTCCACCAGGGTTCGGCAGTGGCATGTGAAAAACCTGCGTGCGTTAGTTCCAGCACGTCTGGCAGCTTAACAGTCTTGTTACTTCTTGGGCCAAATCCCGCAGCTTGGCTCCAGATCAGTTCTGCTGGGTTCATATTGTAATGGTACAGTAGCAGTTGTAAAAATGCGGCATCTGAGTGATGTGCCCGATGCTGTGAAAATGATTAGTTTTCACGGTTCTACAATACTTATCTGTCTCTGTGGTATAAAACGATCGACACAGTCAAAATAAAGAGGATTTGCTTTTTCATTTTTGTCCTAAAAATTAAATTAGGTTTTCTTAATTTAAACAACTTTTATGTACAGTCTTTCATAAAACATCGATAGTTAAGAATTTGTATTTGAAATGGAAACAGGAACTTCGCGCCCAATATGTAATTAGAAACAAGGAGGCGTGCATTATTCATAAAAAATGATCTCAAGTTTTATAATTACGAGATGTAGATATTTCAAATTGAACGTGAAAAAAACAATACATTGAAGAGATTTGAGCCAACACACGAACAACGGCATTTAATTCGCTTCTTATTACGCTACCGACTGCACTACACGTTCGATGTCAGTTTATGTACCAATACATTATATACAACACTGAGGAAAAACTTCAAAGACGTTTATCTCCGTAAATTTAAGAAAAACATTTAGAACATCATATTTCTCGGCACTTTTTAATCGTGTTCCGCGCGCATGTTTCACTACGGATCAGAAAGCAGCCTCAGCCATTTTTATACTGCGCATTAACAGCGCGACAATCAGTGCACAACGCTGCAGAGGCTGTGACTGCACACGATTTTTGAAATAAAAACCACGTAGGTAAAGCGTGATTAAGAAAAACGTTGATGGCTGTTAATACATTTGAATATCTTAAAGTATCATTTAACGTAATTTTGTAATAAGATATCTAATACATAAGTAGGACCCACTGTCAAGAGCGTAACACCACCAGTGTACGTGTGCTACGGCTTCTGACCAATAATCGCGTTTGTGTTTGTTTACATCAGGTTTATTCTTGTGATGACCGGATTATAGCTCGCTAGCTTTCAGTCTGCTTTCAGCGGCCGTCGCGTGCGGACCTGTGCTCCGAGCTGCGACCGTCTCGCCAACACCGACTCAAAGGAAGGCCTCGGCGCTTGTTGGTGACGTCACGTCAGCTAGGCACGGCGAACGCCAGGTCTGTTGCAGGCAGAAACGCCTGGGCGTGCTTATCACTATAAATCTCTTATTTTTGAACAAAATGTTTGGTATTGTTTTGGATTCTGCAGTTTTATTTAGATGAAACATTTTCTCACTATCGTAAAGCTACCAATGAAAATCATAGTTCTATATTACTGAATCCTGTCGAAACAAACGTAGATCAATATGAGAAGATGCTTTCCCCATTGCAATCTTCGGAAATTTTACATTCAAGTGAATATATTTACTTGATCCATTTTGTTATCGAAACTTACCCCCAACCCCCTTACAATGAACTCGTTTCTTTTATTTATTTATTTTCGTTTGACATCGTCACTGGAAATGTGAACTAATTTACATGTGTAAATGTCCAACTGTTGCCAGTCATTAGATTCCAGTCGTTTTCAACGAAAGGAATTCTAAACAGGTAACAAAATAGCTTCATACATCGAAAATGCTGCTGAGCTTAAACTTTTTTAAACATGCACATTAGAAAAGGTAAATATTCCCTTCTTGCAAATGAAAGGAGAAAGTTTATAAGATAAAAAAATTTTATTTGGCAAAACAAGTATCTCTTTTGCCTTTTCTTCCGTCCCCCAAACGTGTACAATCGCAAGATATTTCATTAACATTCAGTGCTCCTCACCCTATAGTCAACCAAGATACCTAAAGAAGAGCACGACTATGTTCAGTTTCTTGTAAAAGCAACCCAGTACAAACGTAACTTCCTCAGATTTACAAATAAGTTAAATAAGCACGAATTCTGTTGCTGCTGGACCATGAAGTTGTTTTTGTATGTCAGTCCTTAAAACAGGTGGAAATTTAAGTTCAGGAGTTAACTATTTGTTTAGAAGTGTAATGAATTAAACAGTTAATTGATTGCAGAAATCTCTCAGAACAATGTGTGTTGGTCAACTATCGCCAATAGTTTCACATTTTCCTGTGTCAGAGAGGGAGACACCACCATTATGAGTATGCCTGCAACAGACCTGGCGTTCGCCGTGCCTAGCTGACGTGACGTCATGAACAAGCGCCGAGGCCTTCCTTTGAGTCGGTGTTGGTCTCGCTCCCTTGCGGTAAGTCTGAGCGCTTATTGCAGTTTTGCGCTGTAATGTTAGTGTATACGAGAATATCGGAAGGTGCAAGCATGAGTCAAAGTAATAGAGCACACACTTTGAAGTTCATCTTCGATCGGAACTATGTTAAACTGACCTCTTGCGAATCTGAATCTTTTCTTGAACAAGCTGTGAAGACAGGTTGTGATAATTAAGTTGGTATCTATTTCTTTATCGTGAGTACTGTTGTGTATTTAAAACTGATTAAAGCCGATCTTAGTAACAAAACTGTCGTGTCTCGTGGAACAACCTTCAAATAAAAGCATTCTGACGGGAACATTAGCGAAGTTTGTGTTACCAATTCAGGTTTCGGGAAAAAACAGTAAGGATTTTTCAGTTACCGGTACCATTCGAAGTTCCGGGCGAGCAAATAAATGCAGTAGTCTCAGCTTATGGGAAAGTGCTCAGTAGTATTCCAGAAAAATGGTCGAACTCGCGTGTTTCCTGTGCAGAATGGTATCACACAACCTAAGGTGGACCTACAGAAACATATCCCATCTTAAATTGTTTGTGGCTGCCGAGCTATCATAACGTATGAAGGGCAGCCTAGAGCGTGTGCTGGGTGTGGCTAGACAGGGCACGTGCGGGCCCAGTATACAACGGCACGTGCTCCAGCTGCCGACAGGCGAAGCTGCTAGGCCTACGGCTGTGTCCTCCAAGTACATAGCGGCTGTCACTGGACTCTCACCCAATGCCCTCCTTCTGCTCACTCCTCAGACTGATAATGCTACTGCTACCGGTACTCCAATGGAAGTCACTGAAGTAGCGGAGGTCATTCCGGCCGCACAGCAACCCTAAACGAGCCAGTTCCGAATAAAATTCAGAGATCAGTTGCACTTTCTGCCGACGGGAACTTCACTGAACCTGACCAGGATGTTGCAGCAGAAAATTGTGCATGCTCACCGAAAAGCCGCTCCCCCAGAAAAAAAAAAAGAAACGAAGGATTGCACATACAGCTGCTGAGCAAATGTTCCACCAACGCGTGAAAAAGTCCAGGTAGTCAGGAAATTAAATGAACGTTCGGAAGAAAGTTGTAATCGTACTCACCCTGTCGTGCACCCACCCCCGCAGAATCAAAACAAGACACAAGTGCATCTCCCCACCCACATATCGCAAAAATCTGCTGTCCAACAGCGAATGACCTGTTCAGATCGCTACGGTCGCAGGTTCGAATCCTGCCCCGGATGCCATGGATGTGTCTGATGTCCTTAGGTTAGTTAGGTTTAAGCAGTTCTAAGTTCTAGGGGACTGATGACCTCAGATGTTAAGTCCCATAGTGCTCAGAGCCATTTGAACCATTTTGAATCTGTTCAGATCTCCTTTTGCGAAGAACTGGGCGATCGAGACCGTGGAAGATGAGGAAACCAGAGAAACTCGTTTAACTTCCATAGAAGCACTGTCAGTCTCCGCTCACGAACCGTTCTCAACCAGACCAAGTCACAGGAGGCGGATGTGTATCCGACACTAATTGATAGCTTTCATACTGACTGCGTGTGATGAGAATTGAATTTATAAAACGTAGTAAATTATGAATCCGTCTCAAGCCTATAGGATAGCAACTTTGAATATAAACAGCTTACGCAGCTCCCTAAAATTAATTAGCTTCAAAGATTTTCTGTATGCGGCAGACAATATTATTCTACTTCAAGAACTAACGGACATTGCCCAACACAGTATCTTTGGGTAATGCGCTATACTTAATGCTGTAACTGGAAGTGAATTGAGAACAGCGATATTCTTGAAGGAGGGTGTGATCGTCAGTCACGTTGAAAACCTCACAAATAATACAGGGCTCGCTTGTACTGTCCACGACACATGGTTAATTAACATACCGGGAGATCAAAAAGTCAGTATAAATTTGAAAACTGAATAAATCACGGAATAATGTAGATACAGAGGTACAAATTGACACACATGCTTGGAATGACATGGGGTTGTATTAGAACCAAAAAAATACAAAAGTTGACAAAATGTCCGACAGATGGCGCTTCATCTGATCAGCATAGCAATAATTAGCATAACAAAGTAATACAAAGCAAAGATGATGTTCTTTACAGGAAATGCTCACTATGTCCACCATCATTCCTCAACAATAGCTGTAGTCGAGGAATAATGCTGTGAACAGCACTGTAAAGCATGTCCGGAGTTATGGTGAGGCATTGGCATCGGATGTTGTCTTTCAGCATCCCTAGAGATGTCGGTCGATCACGATACACTTGAGCCTTCAGGTAACCCCAAAGCCAATAATCGCACGGACTGTGGTCTGGGGACATTGGAGGCCAAGCATGACGA